>NW_018164444.1:63679841-63714233 GCF_001263595.1 Phalaenopsis equestris | reverse complement strand
CTCTCTGTATCTTCTAGGGATATCTCGTACTGAGGCTTCTTCTGTTTTGTCATCATTACTTCATCTTCAGAACTGTCTTCATCACCAATGTTGATAGTTGGCCTAGTCCGCTCAATAATTAAATTGATTTTCCCTCGTCCACGTCCCCAGCCTCGACCTCGGGTGCCTGAACTAGAAGAACCTCCACCAACTTGTTGTAAGGCAGTAATAGAAGGTTGTTGAAGCGGAGTAGTCTGGCCTCCTTTTTGTGATCCTTCTGAATATTTATCTTTGTGTGTCAAAATTTCGCACGAGAATACAGTCTTCTTTGGAGGTGCGTAGTAGGCAGCATCTTCATGGATACCAACTTCATGCACTGAAAACGGTTATAGGTCTCCCTTGATGCAACTTTCTTGACCATCTTTCCGGTATTTAATGCACTGGTGTAGGGATGATTGAACCATGTTATGCTCATGAATCCACGGTCGACCCAATAGAGCGTTGAAAGAGGTCTTGGCATCGATGATATGAAATTTAATGGTTGTTACAAGTTCTCCAACCTTCATAACTAATGAAATTGATCCAAGGGCTCTTTCTCCCTTTTAGTTGAATCCTCTTAACATCATCTTATCGCGGATGAGCTCCTGAACGTCGAAGTCCAAATATGCTAACGTCCGTAGACTCATCAAGTTAAGAGATGCTCCAGGATCCACTAAAACTGTGGATAACACAAATCTGCCAATGTTGACGGAGATGTAGAGCGGACGGTTGTGGTCGGTGGTACCGAGCAGCAAGTCTTCATTTGTGAATGTTATCCCGTAGTACCCAAGATGTTCAGAAGTCAGATGAAGAAGCCTGTGTTCAGACTACCAGATTAAAAGAAACCTGAAGAGGTCGACAAGAAAGATCAACCAAATTATCGCCCGTACCACAGATTAATAGGGCACACTATAGAAGAATCTTTCATCTTTAAAGTTAGGCTCTAGAGGAACCTTAAAGAAGGGAATATAATGATCCCAAAAGAATATTTAAAAGAATCTGAAAAAAATTCCATAAATATGATTTCGGTTGAGCCAGTCTGCCCGATTGACCCATATACCGAAAAAGGTGGATGGAGTACGACATGAAACAAGGTTAAGCAAATATTGAACCAAATTTAGAATGCATCAAGGCAAGCCTCCGTTCAGGTTCTTTAGCCTGCCAAGCTCGAGATGAAGATTTCACCAGGAGATCCGTCATCATCAAAAACAAAGTAGAAGAAGAACACCACTTCAAAGATTGACAACTCGGGGGTTAGGATAGCGGCTGGCTCTACTAGAATAGTTGTCTCAGATTCAGGGAAGAATATCCTCTAACCTCTGATGTTGTACGATTATCTTGTTACCCCTCCAGGGTCTTACGAATATAATGATTGTGATTTCGGCTATGTTTTAACTGTTTTTAGTGATGACGAAATTGGTTATGACCAATCTAACTTTGATCTCGTTCCCCAAAATGATCCTTAAATTGTACTTGAGTCTGACAAACTCATTAACTAAAGTGAATAAGACATCGATAATACTTCTTACGACAGCACCGGAAGCGATGAAGCAATTCGTGAGTGCCACCGTGCACCGCTCGCTATCAACTTAGATCTTTCTGACAAAGAAGAAACATCGGAAGATTCGACAATGATATCTCAAGAAGAGGAAATTACATAAGTAATCTTAAGGAGTGGGAGAGTATTACACGCGAGAATAGCTCAATTAGATAAAGGAAAACAGATAGTTACTTGAGAAGAGCTACCTCCACCTCCGCCAGTGGAAGAACCACCACATAACCAAGAGAAAATTAGAGGGTCATACAAAGTGGATTACAATGTGCTAGCTCATCTTAGGAAGTTGCCGGCCTGATTAAGCATCTACAACTCTCTAATCCTGGTAAAGTAAATGAGAGAGAGTCTCTAGTTACAGTCTTACTTGACCAGAGATTTGTTTAGCCCAGTTAGCTAGCACACTTCGATGAAATTTCCTCGCTGAAAGAACAGCCTGGGATAACCTTTACAGATAAAGATTTGCTGCTCAGTACTGCTGACCATAACTATCCACTCTACATCTTCATTAACATTGATAGATTTGTGTTCTCTAGAGTTTTAGTAGATCCCAGAGCATCTCTCAATTTGATGAGTCTACGGACATTGGCCTATTTGAACATTCATGCTCAAGAACTTACGACTGATAAAATGATGCTAAGAGGATTCAACTAAAAGGGAGAGAGAGCCCTTCGATCAATTACATTGCTTATGAAGGTTGGAAAACTTGTAATAATTGCTAAATTTCATATCATCGCTACCGAGGCCTCTTTAAATCCTATGCTTGGTTGACCGTAGATTCATGAACACAACATGGTTCCATCGTCGCTACACCAGTACATCAAGTACTTCAAAGAGGGACAAGAGCATTTCATCAAGGCGATTTACAATTGTTTTCAGTTCATGAAGTTGGTATTCATGAAGATGCCGCCTACTGCGCGCCTCCAAAGAAAACCGCCTTCTCTCGAAGATTATGATAAACAAAAGTGAAAATTTAGAAGAATCACAAAGAGGAAGCCATTCAACTCCGCTTCAGCAATTTTCCGCCACTCATTTGCAACAAATTGGTGGGGGTTTTCTTAGTTTGCACACCTGAGGTCGAGGCCGTGGATGTGGATGAGGAAGAACCAATTTAATTATTGAATAGACTAGGTTGACCATCAACAATAGTGATGAAGATAGTCCTGAAGATGAAATAATGATGACAAAATAGAAGAAACCTCAGTACGAGATATCCTTAGAAGATGTGGAGAAAAATGAATACAAGATGATGTACAAAAAAATGAATACAAGATGATGTATGATCGGATAAATCACTATGTGAACACCATAACCCTTAATCTGATTCTCGCTCAAAAGGTCAGGTGTTTAGAGGTCAAGGAAGTTTGTGGCGCAAGTTCAAAGTTGATCAAGTTTTATCGTGCTTCTACCTCTACTAATCTTGAAAACCATGAAAATTTGGATGATGATCCTAAGGAATTAATTGAATTGACCTTTGGTTATTTTTTGCCTTGTGTACAAATGTTAATTCAACAGGGACATTTGCCAAAATAAATGCCAAAAGATAAGCTATAACTTGTTAAAAAATTATGGAATGTTAAAAGTCGAACTCCTAACTTTGAAGAGGGGCTCAGATTTGGTACAGTCAGACTAGTCGATGATTAAGAATTCTGCATGGTTGTTACTAGTGAATCGGAAGATGATTGCCTCAATGTGGAGGATGACTCTACTGATCAGCTAATAGAAAACGCTTCGCCAGAATTTGACGAAGAGATTAAGTCAACAGTTGATGAGTTGAAGGAAATCAACATCGGGACTGAGGAGGACCCTGACCTACATTTATAAGTTTTCTACTCAATAATAAAGAATCTTTATAGTTGATCAAACTGTTAACAGAGTTCAAAGATTGCTTCGCATGGAGTTATGATGAAATTTCAGGACTGTCAGCAGAGGTCTCAATTCATAAACTCGTGGTAGACAGAGATATAACCCAAGTAAAACAAGCTCTCAGGAGAATGTGCCTCAAAATAGAACAACAAGTCATAGTCAAGGTGAAGAAGTTAATAGACACTAACTTTGTGAAAGAAGAGCAATACCTGACGTGGCTAGCTAACATTGTACGTTAAGAAGAAAATGGACTAATACATGTTTGTGTCGACTTCAGAGATTTCAAAAAAGGATCTATAAAAGACAAATTTCCATTACTGATACCATAAATGATGGTGAATATCACTTCAACACATGAAATCTTCTCCTTCTTGGATGGATCGTTGGGGTACAACCAAATCAAGATGGCTCCAGAAGACGCATCACTAACAGCCTTCGAAACACCGATCAAAATCTTTTGATACACAGTGATGTCATTTGGGTTGAAGAACGTCAGAGCAACATATCAATGAGCTATGACTAAGATCTATGACAACCTCATTCACAACCAAGTGGAATGTTACGTGGATGATTTGGTCATCAAAAGCAAAAAAAAATAGACCATTTGTACAATTTGAGGATCGTGTTCAAACAAGTACGATGATATGACCTTAAAATAAATCCCTTAAAGTGCACCTTTTGCGTTACCTCCAAGAAGTTTCTAGGATTCTTTGTCGGCAATCCGGGAATCAAGATCTACCTAGATAAAATTAAAGCTATCTTGGAAATGCCTCAGTAATCCGGGAATCAAGATCTACCTAGATAAAATAAAAGCTATCTTGGAAATGCCTCCGCCCAAAACCTTAAAGCAACTACGTTTCTTCCATGGAAAGTTGGCATATCTGAGATGCTTTATTTATAATCTCTCAGGTAGGAGTTAGCCCTTCTCGGCATTAATCTAAAAGGACACCAAATTTATTTGGGAAATAAAATGCCAGCGGGCCTTTTAGGACGTTAAACAGTATTTAATGACACCTCTTGTTTTGGCAGCATATATCCCAGGGAAACTTTTGATACTTTATATTGTAGCCTTAGACGATTCTCTTAGAGCCCTCTTAGCCTAAGCCAATGACAAGGGTAAAGAAAATGCACTCTATTACTTGAGTCACCGCCTAATACTAACAAAGATAAGACATCCGCTTATTGAGAAGCTTTGTCTAGCTTCAATTTTCTTCGCACAAAAGCTTAGACATTACATGCTTTCTCATAAGATTACCCTAATCTCAAAATTTAATCCGTTGCAATATTTTACCAACACTTTCTAGACGTCTATCAAGATGGTCAATGATTTTCTTACAATTTGATATAACTTTTGTTCCCCTTCATGCTATCAAGGGACAAATTTTGGCATACTTTCTCATTGCACACCCACATCCAGCTGGGTCCCCACTTAATGATGAGTTACTAGATGAACAAGTATTAAGATGAATTTCTCCGGTGTGCAACGCTGGGAGATGTATTTCGACGGATTTTTATCAGCCAAAAAAGATAAAGAATTAGGCATGATTATACTGGGCAAAGCAGGGTTTGGTTTGCTCTTTATCACGCCAGATAAGGGTATGTTGAGGTTCTCCTATCACTTGACAGAGCCATGCACCAAAAATGAAGTCAAATATGAAGCGCTAATTACCGGGTTGGATTTAGCAATCTCAATGACTATAACCGATATTTTTATCTATGGTGACTCTCAACTCGTCATTCAGCAAGTCGCTGGACAACACAAGATTTTATAGCTAATGTTAGCAGCATACCACCAGTACACAATGAAGCTACTTGAGCAGATTCCCAACGTAACTTTTTACCCGATTCCGCAGGGAGATAATGCCCATGCTGATGCTCTAGAAAACCTTGCAAAGGAATTAGCATGTTCCCAGGAGAATTCCATCAACTTCACAGTACAAGGAAGACAGATTTTGTCTCATGTTGACCTTAAGAATCTACACAAGCATTGAAAAGAAGAAGAAATGATGATTGTGGTTGTTGATATCAACGAAGATTGGCACAAGCCATTGATAGAATATTTTCAAACTTGAAAGTTGCTTGAAGACAAGTTAGCAGCACACAACATCACAAAAAGTGTTGTCATATGCTCTACTAGGAGATGTTCTCTATAGAAGAACATTCGACCATATGTGGCTCTGATGTTCAAGCAAAGCAGAAGCACAAATATTGTCAAAGAAGTACACGCTGGATTGTGTGGCACTCACCAGTCAGGGTTAAAGATAAAAATGAAGATCAAGTGACTCAGATAGTATTGGTCAGCAATGATGTCTAGCTGCATGGATTCAGTCAGAAGATTTCACGAGTGTCAAGTGCATGGGGTGGTCTTGCAACAACCTCCAAATGTGCTACACCCAACAGTCGCTTCGTGGCCATTCAAGTGTTGGGGCACAAACACAATAGGTCCGATAGACCCTCCGTCTAACAAAGGACACAGATTTATACTTACAACTACAGATTACTTCTCTAAATGAGCAGAGGTAGTGTTGTTACGAGAGGTTACGGCTCAGCACATCTTTCAATTCTTTGAAAGCTAAATTGTCTACCGTTTCAGAGTACAACAAAAAATAATTTCTGACAATGGGACAGCCTTCAAAAGCACCAAAATCAACATTTTTTTTCAAACGACATGGGATATATTTGAGATATTCTACAATTTACTATTCTAGGGCAAATGGCTTAGCTGAAGCCTTCAACAAGACATTGGTACAAATTTTAATGAAAACACTGGACAAAAATAAAAGATATCGGCACAACAAATTATTAGAATCCTTGTGGGCCTACTAGACAATGTTCAGGACTCCCACTCAGTGCACACTCTACATGCTTGTGTACAGGTCTGAGGTCGTACTACCGTTAGAAGTTCAGATGGCGTCTCTTAAAGTCACTGTCACCGACTAGCTTACTACATAAGAAAGTACAAAACTCAGACTCGAAGAACTAAAGAATCATGACGGAAAATAACTTGAAGCACAAAAATGTTTGGAGTTTTATCAAGTGAAGTTGGTACAGGCTCATTACAAATTGGTCCGCCCAAGGGCATTCAAAGTTGGTGATCTTGTCCTCGTGCTCAAAAGACCCATTCCTACACACCACAAGATAGGTGAAAAATTCAAGCCAACTTGAGAGGGATCATTTTTCATAGAAAAGGTCTAGCAAGAGGAGCCTACCAGCTAGTAGATTTTTGTGATAGGAGACCCATGTTGCCAATTAACGAATGATACCTAAAGACATACTACTCAACCTGACATTGCTTGACATCGCTTGATTTGAAATTTTGAAATTTTGATTATTCAGGGGTTATTTATTTGGCCAAACGTCTGTGACCGGGTCCAAAATTTTGTAATAAAATTAACCTCAATTTAGTGAAAATTTTTGAAATTAAGCACTTTAATTTTCTCTTTTTAAAAAATTTGATATTCTATTAAATTAAACAAAATACATACATGAATAAATAATTTTCTCATCAACATAAATTAAAATCCTCTTTAATAAATACTTTTTTTGTTCTTGTTCATGCTAAGTTTCAACTTACTGATATTTTTCCTGTCGTCTGCAAAGAAATGTCAATCCAGAGGCTGATCTTTCCTTTTTAAGATGGCTGGAACCTCACACTTAACGAGAAAAGGGCGCCGCAGAGCGGTACAATAGACTTCGACATGGTTTTTAGTCAAGTAGACATGGACTATGAGGGTCTTCTGATGGCGTGGTTAGCCTTCAGAAAATGTAAGGGTTGTCATCACTACTAAGGGTAAGCACCAGAGATAATTCTTTGTTGAAGGGAAAAAATGTGAAAGTACATCAAGACCCGATGGAGGAGACTAGTCGCCTCCTGTTCATGATAGATACACCAATCGGGGGCCTGGTCGTTCCCAATGATAAAAGACTAACAGATGCACCGCTACGGAGAACTCAGCGCAGAAACGCCAACTGCCGAAAGCATAGTGCTTTCTTACGTAAAGAAAGAAGACGCCAGAAAGAGGTAGAAAGCTTGCTCACCCCTATTCCTAAGGAAAATATCTATTATCCAGGCATGAGAGAGACCTCTTCCAGCGTAGCTGCTACAGACGATGAGTCTGAATTTGTTACAAAGCCGGAGATACCTCCAATTTTAGATGTTCTTTGTACAAGTTGCCTGACATGCGATGCCGAGATACTTGCACGTACATCAGCTATAGGGTCATTTGTGGAGTGCCCGGACAGCAATGTCCTCCACCTGGAGCGCTACAGTACTTTAGAGGAGTACGCATCCACTGATGATGGATTTTAGACTGATGATTACCTAATGGGGGAACCATATGTCCCATTGGATAGAGAGTCATATATCTCGTTGGATACAAAGTCATACATTCCGTTGCAGACAAAAACAACACCAACTTGGATTCCCGCCGATGTTAAAATGAGGGAGTATTCTCGACAGCCGTTAATCATCTCCACGGCAAAATACTACAAAATGACAAAAGTAAACAAAATGGATTTTGAATTCTATAAAGAAGTTCAATGAAGGTTCATTTATATACTAGAAGTCTTGGAGCTAAATATCAGGGTCTTCTCTGAAAGCGATGAAAGAAGTATTCTTGACTGCATCTTTGATCTGAGAAACAAAGGTCAAACATGCCTCTTGATGGAAAGAACCTATTCTGAGCCACAAAAATGGATGCACGGAACGGGCAAGATCACCATACAATGTGGCTGCTGTTACAACTTCACTGAAGACAGACAAGGAAATCTTTTTGAGATTCTGAGACTCGATCAGGTGGACCCAATACCCCCCATAATAAAATGGATGATTAAGAGAATGGTCTGATGAAGCATACTACCAGCTGATTGTATTCCCAACAGTTGTATCATTAACATATATGATGAAGGAGACTTCATACCCCCGCACATAATGATTTGTGAGGCCTTTCCGCATGGTCTCTTTCATGAGTAAGAGCAACATCCTATTTGGATAGAAGATTGATATCATTGGCCCTAGAAAATTCAGAGGACCCGTAGATATTCCACTACTAGTAGGTTCAATGCTGATTTTTAAAGTAAACGGAGAAGACATTGTCAAACACTGCATTCAAGGGGTGCGACACCGTAGGGTGTCCATGACTTTCCGAAGAATGGATGGCAGAAAAATGCCATATGGATTCTGGTCGGACCCGGAATTGGAAGAAATACTACCGTAAGAACTATGAGAGGGTTGCACCTCTAAGCACATGCAAATGGAACTCTTGTCCTGGACCATGGCTTAGTAGGTTGGCTGGATCAGGAGCTTGCCCCACCAGAGACAGACACTCAGAGGATTCCTTTTTATTGCTTTTTGTCACAGCAGATATGATATATATTAGATATACTATGTCTATGATATGTACTCAACATGGGATATTTTTGGATGTACTTTGATGCAGTCAGCATAATTGTACTTTTTGAGGCTTTCTCCTACACTTAACCTATAACACTTATTAGAGCAGATTAATGAAATCTCTTTCAGAATTTTATCTGTTTGTTTGGTTGCCCTTCTTGTGCGATGGATAAAAGCTACAAAGCCATACGTTGGTTTGGGACTTCAACGAACAAAGAACAAAATTATTAAAATTTGATAATAATATAATTCAAATAAAATACTCTTTTGAAGAAAAAAAATCAATCAACAAATTTTTTTTAAAGAAAAATTTTGAAAACATATTTTGATAATTAAATGTGATAAGAAAACCAAGAAAAGAAAATAAATATGTTGAGGTGATTCTTTCAATTTTGAGGTCTCTTACTCTTTACTCGCACGGCGCGACTGTCTTTGTATGCACTAAATCTCACAAAATTTCACATATCTTCCTCATTAATGCCAACCTTTTCACATAACACATATCTATGGGTTCAACACCGTAAAGTTTTTATTAAATCTTGATTCTCATTTTGCAATCAGTCTTTAACTTTTGATTTCCTCCTTTCGAGGTTAGTCCCTAACTTCTGATCCTCTTTTTGAGATTGATACCTAAATTTCAATTCTCATTTTAGAATCAGTCCCCAACTCCTGATTCCTTCCTTTTGAGGTCCTTTTTGAGGTCGGTCCCTAACTTCCAATCCTCATTTTGATATTGATCCATAAACTTCAATTCTCAATTTAGAATCAGTACTTAACTTCTAATTCCCTCCTTTTAAGGTCAGTCCCTAACTTCTGATCCTCTTTTTGAGATTGATCCCTAAAATTCAATTCTCATTTCAGAATTAGTCCCTAACTTTTGATTCCCTCCTTTAGAGGTCGATCCCTAACTTTTGATCCTCTTTTTAAAATTGATCCCTATATTTCAATTCTCATTTCAGAATCAGTTCCTAACTTCTGGTTCCCTCCTTTTGAGGTCGGTCCCTAACTTCTGATCCTCTTTTTGAGATTGATCCCTAAAATTCAATTCTCATTTCAGAATTAGTCCCTAACTTTTGATTCCCTCCTTTAGAGGTCGATCCCTAACTTTTGATCCTCTTTTTAAAATTGATCCCTATATTTCAATTCTCATTTCAGAATCAGTTCCTAACTTCTGGTTCCCTCCTTTTGAGGTCGGTCCCTAACTTCTGATCCTCTTTTTGAGATTGATCCCTAAATTTCAATTCTCATTTAGGAATCAGTCCCTAACTTCTGATTCCCTCCCTTCGAGGTCAGTCCCTAACTTCTGATCCTCTTCTAAGTTTGATACATAAATTTCAATTATCATTTCAAATCAGTCCCTAACTTCTAATTTCCTCTTTTCAAGATCGGTCCCTAACTTTCAAATCTCTTTCTGAGACTGACACTTAAATTGCAACTCTCACCTCAGGGTCAGTACCTAAATTCTGATTCCCTCCTTTCGAGTTCGGTACCTAAATTTTGACTCTTCTTTTTTGGGAGTGATACCCAAATTTCAAATCCCATCTTGGGGTCAGCACCTACATACTGACTCCCATCCTCTATAAACACCCAAAACTTGATAATTTAAAATCCACTCTCCAATTCCCAGCGAGTGATTCTACTCCTTGATTTTGATCAGATTATCACTTTCTAATTCCCAATAGAAAAAAATAGCACATATAATTCTAAACCTCCTTCTAGGTTTGTTTACTTATGAGTCTGTGTTGGCTTTGTTGATCTCATGGGTCAACGCCAATACGCGCGGTATGCTTGCCCAACACACCACACCTATTGGAGGTCCATTTATTGACCTCACTTTTGGTTGAGGTTTAGTTTTCCTCTTTAGTGCCTAGGGCCTAGCCATAGGACTTTACTGTTGACTATTCCTAGAAAACTAGAAAAGGAACCCTCACCGTTAGAAATTCTAAACTCCTCCTTGCTCAACTTAAAGTTTCACATATTGGTCCTAACCTCTAGCACTTAGTAGGAGGGGTCAGTATAAGGAAGCTCAAGATGAGTCCCTATAGGACTGATTGACCTTAGGGTTGACTTTGGGTGTTAGTCTGGATCTTGTTCACTCACTTACACTCACTCTCACTCATAATCACTCGACCCTAAACCCAAAAATTCTTCACTTTGATCCCTTGATCTTTTGGGAGACTCATGTAGATAGTCCCCTAAACCCACTGGCCCTAGTGTGGGCTTTAACTAAGACCATCACATAGAGGATCCAAACGGGGATTCCATTGGTTCATAGCTCAAGTATGGTGGTTGGTACCCAAAATCTATCAAAATATCCAACTTTTGGCCCTTTGCCCCTAAATCCCCTCAAATTTTCTAAATACTCTTGGAACCCCAAATTTGGTCAAAATCTTCAAATTCACCTAAATTATCCAAATCTATTCAAAAATTATTTCAAACCATTTGAAGTTACCGAAATTACCAAAAATCACCCAAAAGTGCCAAATTTACCAAAAGACCCCCAAAATTGCCAAAATTACAAAAATAGCTTGGCAACCCAAACTTTCCCAAAACCTCCAAAATCACTCTAAATGTATCCAAAATGAATTTGTAACCTTCAATTGAACCCAATTTGGCCAATTTAACCATTTTGACAAAAACCACCAAATTACCTTTAAAGGCCAAATTTTCCCAAATTCACCTCAAATGTCCATCAATTTGAGCCCAATTTTCTTCAATTTAAATTCTAAACTTGTCCACCTTTCATATGACCAATATAAACCAAACCAAGCCTAATTGTCCCATGCTTTGAGTTCAAATTTAATCTAAGTCAAACCCCTAATTTTTGCCCTATGACTTAATCCCACCAAATTGAACCCCATAACCAAATTGACTTAATCCCACCAAATTGAACCCCATAGCCTACTCAATTTGCCCCTATTTGAATAATAAACTCTTCATAAAATTCCTAAACATCAAATCTAACCTTCAATAGGCCTTAGTAAATCCTAAATTACACTTAATTTTGACCAAAATCCAAAAATCCCCAAATTCTTCCTAAATGGCCATGCCTCCAAATTCCACCAAATTGATTGCCCTTACCCCAAAATTGACACCCAATTTATGTTAAAAACTCTTCATGATGCTCCCAAAGACCATTTTCAACAATCAATTTGCACTTAGCCCAAGCCTAGCCCAATCTAGACCAAAATCTAGCCCAACATGCCCAAATTGACCAAAACCCCAAAATCTTTCAAATTGAACCCCCAATTGAACTCAAAATCATTTCAACCCTTCACCAAAAATCTTCATTACAATCATATACACAACGTTGATCAATTAATTAGGCTCAAAATCATGGCTATCTTAACCCAAACCCAACCTTTGGTCATTTGGACCCAAATTGAACCCATGGGCCAAAATTGACCTAGCCATCTTAAAGCCACAGAATTGATGACTTCATAGCCACTAAGCACACTCCATGGACCAGGATAAAACTTGGACCAGCCATGGTGAGTTATGGGCCATTGAATCCCTAAATTAAGGTATTCATGCGCATTTATGGGCCTTAACCAAAAATTTTCCCCAATATCACTTGCCATTGAGGGTTAAACATAATTAACCCTCCCACTGGCTTACCTAACCACCTAGACACCAACCACCTAGACACCTACCACCTAGACACCTCCACTGGCCCTTCAGACTGACCTAATCACCAGAGGACCTCAAAATTAGGGGCCACCAATTAAAGTGTCCCACACCTTCACCACAGTGAAGGAAGATAAAACCCAAAAAAGCCCCTTCACAGAGAGTCTCCACCCTAGACTTTGATCAACACCCAAATTTAGCCTTGATCAAATTTGGGTCTAGACATTACACCACAGCAAGAGGTTTAATCCCTAGCCTCCTTGGACCTCCATGAATGTGTTGAGCACCTCTGATTGAAGCTTCCCTCTTCTCAGAGCAAAGGTATAAACCTCCCTACTATCCTGAGTTTGTTTTGATTCTACACTTACATATCCACATGTTTACCATATGGATATGTTCTTCTCACTTAGACGAGTCCATAGGATCAAACTCATGGTCATTTGGTTGAGAAATGAGTGAGATCTTAAGGTTTTATAGTTAACGATCACGATTTTTTGCTATCGGGGACGATGACAAGGAGTCGTTTGATCGAGTGTGTATCACATGGACGGACGAGATAGAGCCGAACAACGCCTTCATACATGAAACACGGGACGAGTCAGCGTTTAGGTGGATGGAGGCGTAGAACCAGAGAACATCGCGTGGAGCTTCGAAGCCGTCGTAGGTTGACGCAACGCCGTGTGTTTAAATAGAAAAATAGGGAACTTTTCTATTTATTTAAATGCCCATAACTTTGAAAAATCATATCTTTGCATAAAAAAATAACAAAAAAAATCAAAATATCCTAGTGCTTAGTGAACAAAGGAGAATAATGTGGAAATAGTTTGAAGTTTATTTGAAGCATTCTTTATTTTTAATTAATTAAATAGTGTTCTAAGTATTTTGATCCTCCATGCATTCAAATATTTCACCATTGCTTGATATTTTAGCATGTTATTTCCTCTATCACGGGGGACAATCCTTGATTTTTTCAAGGTTAGAGAAGACCCCCAGGCAGAAATCCATATTTTTCAAGTTTAAGCATCTGATTTGAAAAATGAATTATAATAATTACCATGGTGCTTAGAAAAAACCCAAGAAAATTTTAGTAGGTTCACTGTGACCAGGGAACCCTAGGAAAAATTTGTCATGGGTTAAGTCATTAGAACACGCCTAATTTTTTATAAAATCCTAAAGCACAAAGAAAATTAATTTGGGAAAAATAAACATCTAAATGACTTGATTTTAATCCTTCACTATTATTTAAAGTTCAGAGGACTCCTCATAAAAATTTCAAATTATTTAAAGTTCAGAGGACTCCTCATAAGAATTTCAAAACTTTTGGAGTTCATTTGATAACCTAATTTGATTTTCTAATTAAAATGACATTTCTAACACTTAAAGTAATCATAATAATTAAAAATACAACTCAAAAATTTATGAAACTTGTTTTGGGAGCTCTTTGTAACCAAAGAAATTTTCTAAAAAAAAAATTTTAATTAAAATAAAAATTTTATTTTAAGCATATCTTAAATATTTAAATATTAAAAAATTAATAAAAATCACAAAATTAATAAATTTCATGGAACTGTTCTAAATTGTTTCCTAAGCACCTAGGAGCAACTAAAATATTTTTCCTTGTTTTCTAAGTGATGATATTGAATTTTAAGGCTTAAAACATTTTTTAAGGAAAAAAAAATGATTTTCCTTAAATTCTCAACAAAATAATTCTAATAATTCAAAGAAAAAGCATAAAAATATGAAATTTATTACTCTAGGTTCTTTGACCTTAGAGAGAATTAAAAAAGAGGCAAAAATTATCTTTCTACATTTAAACTATTTCAAAATTAATTAATACTCGAGAACTTAAATTAATTATGATAATTCAAATAAAATTCAAAAAATCATGAAAGTTAGTCTAATTGGTTCTTTGGTATAAGTGTAACTCCAGTAAAAATTTCACGTGATTAGGCTTTTCTTTGGTCAAGTTATTGAATTTTCTTTGAAAAATCCTATTTTTGCATGTAAATAATTATATAAATTAAATTAAATTTTGAAAAATCACATTTTCTCCTTTGATGTCCTAATTGACTCATGAGTAAGGTAGAATAAAAATTCTAGAGTAATTTGAATTAAATTTGATGAATTATGAAATGATAGAGCCTCAGGGGGAAAGATATAATTTTGGAAATTTAGTCTTAATTAACATTTAGGCTTAATTCAAGAAAGGGAAATGAGCAATCTTTGATCTTAATTAACATGTTCAGATGATTGAAACATAAGAAACTAATTGGTAGAAACCAATTTCACTTTTTTTAATCAAATGTTAAATTTGCAATTTCTTAAATAATTAAAATTTGGGAGATCTATTAAATTAAAAGTTTCTAGACTTAGGGGTATGATTTTGGATATTAATAACTCACTAATTTAATATCCCTATCTGGTTTTCAAAAGACATTAAAACATTTTGATGATGAATTACTATCACTTAAAATTCAATTTCTTTCAAAAATTACTAACGTGTCCACCGGGATCTTAAAGGCTTAGTATTGACCTAGGCTAAATAAAATTTGGTTAAATAAGGATTAGAAAAGTGAATGTAACTAAAAATTGAACACCATTAAAACACTACAAGCCTAAGTTAAAGCTGAAATTGGCTAAGTGTCTTAATAGCATCAACTTGCCCCTTTTAAGGGTTGTTACCCACATAATTCTCAAATTAAATGACAAATGATAATCACCCTGCTCTTAGAGAAAATTAAAACATCGATGCTCACTGAACACTAGAGGTATTTACAGAATGAATTATTAAGCAACATAATAAGTTTAAATGAGCTCGAGACTTTTCACAAGGCAGAGAGAGGGAAGAACGGTCTAAATGAAAGTATGGAACTCATTAAGTTGAGTTTAGTAAATTCATTTGGACTAAGTGAATCCAATAAAAAATAGTGGCACTGGAATCAGGGAAGTGTAGGATCATAACCAGTGTCGCTCTAATCAACTTTAATATGCTCAATAACATTTAAAGAACTACAACCATAGGGACATGAGATTTGACATCATGACCTGACACATTAGGAAACTTAAACTCATCATGGCAAGGGGCTTAGAGCTAGCACTGTGGGCGGCACGACTATGTTCAACAGCAAGAGGAACTAAAATAGCTCATCCTTCTTTAGAATTAAAAAACAAATCCATTAGAAATTGAGGTAGTTTTCTTATGCAACGTAAATCCTCACCTTATCTTTAGGCCTTTATATAGCTCTGTTGTACAATATAAGCCCTAACTCGTCTTAAGATTCCAAGGTTCTCGTTCTTCACGACCTAAATCCTCACATCTTCCAGGCTATTTGAGTGATTATTTCATACAAATATAAGCCTTAAATAAATAAAATTTGCAAGATGAAACATTTAAATATTTCTCCTTTAAATTGAAGCCAAATAATAGGATAGACTGGGAAGTCACCGAGGTTCTCCTTCGGATCTGTGGCACCCCCTAGTTCTTCCTCGTTTGGATTCTACAATAAATGTTCTAAATTTGAGCCCAATCCCCTTTCACACTTTTTCACACTTCTTTGTCCAATATCATCGAAAAGTTCTATTCTTTGACCTCCTTGAAGATAACATTTTCTGATTTTTATCGAGAGTTTTCTTAGTTGACTTCAGTTATCTAAAATGTAACTAACTATAGGGGCTTGCCATCTAGGAAGTTTGTCTGAACCCAGCTTAATATAAACTCTATTAAATTATTTTTATTAAATTGGGGAACTTGTTGGTAAATAAATTGTTTTGCAGACCAAACGGATGTCATATATTTCTTAGTTTATTTGATCGAGCCTCATTCTCAATTCTTTTGTTTATCCTGTTTATCCTTTGGGATAGATACACAGGGTTTGAGGTATAGTGCTCTTTCATTTAAACTATGAGAAATAAGGCGTCAGTTTGATTTCATATTTTCCTAAACTATATATACATATGTAAATTAAATGTCCTTCCGAATCGGGTGATGGGATTTTGATTCCAGTGGCCGATGACTTCCAACGGGCAACTCCTCAACTTTTTAGGGCTCACTAGCTTCTAGCGAATCCGCTAGGGACAAGCTTTTCTCTCCATTTAAATCTGGAAGTATTATCTTCATATATCGGTAATGTGTTCATGTTCCTCATGAGCAAGATTACCCTTCTTCTATTGGCATACTTTACCTATTTATGTCTTGGGAAAGTACGGTCAACTCTTTGGACTTCAGGACCATCTGTTCGATCACCTTTGAACAGAGAGGTTCAGGATGCCATTAAGGACCTTTTAATCTTCATGTGGTCGGACCACCAATACGTGTGTTGGTGGACTAATTCCACCTGGGCACTGTGCGTCGATAGTTTGGTCCCACATTGGGTGTTAAACACTTCACATCTCCTTTCTTATTCTGATTTGCTATTTCGCAAATTAAATCGGATTGTTTCGTGTTGCGCGTGCTTTCAAATTTCCTTATGATAATCAATTTTTTTCTACTTTTAAACTACTTTCACTAAAATTTTAAAATCCCCACAAACTAAATAAGGACTTACCCGGTCTACAATTCGACCTCTGTTAATTTTTAGTGCTTGCACTAGGATTACAAGGAATTGGCGAAATAGCTAACCGCAGAGCTTTCTCTTTTGAGGCTGCTGCAATGGCGTTACCCAAGCCCAATGCGAACTTTTTCCTACAACTTGCCAACAAGTCACATCACCTGCAATGTCATTCCTACCATCAAATTTAGAGCAAGATTTGAAGATCTCGAGGTCATCCTCCGAAAAGCTCTATTTGTCGTGATGAAAGTTACCGCTCCAAAAGTTCAAGAGCCGTCCGCTGAATTTAACCTGAACTGCCTTTAAAACTTTCCTTCTTATAATAAGGTCAAGACTACTGCCACCACGACACCTACCAAGCCTGTTGTTCCCACTGCTACTAAGGGAAAAGAAGTTATGATCATTGAAGACCTGACTGAAGGATTGGTTGTCCGACATCAGTGGTTGAAATCAGATCAAGTCCGAAGATTGCACTGTTAACCTGAACCCAAAGGAGAAACCGCAATAGGAAGGTTCGGAGGGCTACTAAAACCTAAACTTTTAAAGAGGTACTTATCAATGAAGATCCTCACCAGGATGAATCAGTATTGTCAAAATCCACTTCTGCAAGGGAGTAGGTTTCATCCCTTATTGGATACCAATGGGTATGAAAGTATCCAAAAGATTGCCGCTACTTTATTTTTACTTCATGGACATGGTGTGGAGAGAAATAATTCTACTCCTATGATCTGAGTTGGGTCAGTTTTCATAAGGCTAGCTACCAAAGAAGGTTGTTTAGTTAGGGAACTACTTAAACGAGTGGGACATGTAGTATCCCCTCGCATGAAGAAAGAAATCCTAAAGGAAGTCGGATCTGCCAGATGATTCCAAAAATCCATTGAATCTTTGCCTGCTCACATTCCTGTTTCCTTTGGGGAGCAGAATTGATGCCACCATTGTTACTACCGATTCCATCGTTGTTAAACCCGCAGGCCGTCAACCAATTAAGTCACGTCTAGGTCCGAGAATTCTAGCAATCACCAACTATAAAGATGTTTCTAAAGTCCCAAAGGATAAGACTAAGAGATTTCTCAATACTATATATGGTCTGCAACATGGGGAGCATACCTTTCCTCGACATGCCGATGTTTCTGCTGAGACACTCCTCAAGACATCTCTCAAGACATCACCATCAAAGAAAAAAGTGTGGGTACCCAACGTCGTTGCACCAATACGGTCTAGTAAGCCCGCAAGGAAAGATCATGGCGTAAAGCCACGGTCTGAATTATCAAACATTGTCATAGTAATTGCAAGTGAGATGGAGGAACAAGTGGAAGATGTCCATCCAATCCCCCCAGATCTCAAAATGCTACAAGAATTTATAATTGAAGAAAAAGTCGAAAAGATTAAGTTTGAGATTTTTGAGTTAGCTCGAGAATATGGAGTTTCCAATGATGATGATGATAATTTTGACTTCAATGATTACCTCAAAGAATATTTCGTGGATGTCAATGTCATTGAAACCAGAGTCGATGCATCTGCGTGTGACGATCAACCTCTCGTCTAAGAGAATGTCGTAGATGAGCTTCATAGGGTTGTCTTCCTAAGGGATGAGCAAGTTAGCCAACTAGAGAAATGGATAAAAGAGATGGTCGCAACCATGACCTCCATGGCCACAATTCAAGGACAATCTCAAGTACCACATTTAGCCTCTCTAGAGGTCAACCAACCAGAGATTATACATATCACATATGAAAGAAGAGAAGTTGCCTCAACAAACAAAGATGAGTAGCAAAAGAAGGATTCTCCATCAAGCTCCATGCCCAAAAAGGAATTTATACAATAGGTCAAACAAGTTCGGGAGGCCTTAACACAATCAAAGGGCGATGCATTGGTATTAAGGGATAGACCTTACGAGGAAGAATTTGATTTCGTAACTTTCTCCATGGGTTTCGTGTCCCCAAACATTAAGATATTTGATGGGATTGATGGGATTGGAAATCCCATACAACACATAGCACATTTTCAAGCCAATTGTGGAAACACAAGGAATAGTGGTAATAAGGCCTTACTCTTCCAACAGTTTGTCAGCAGCCTGTCAGGTATTTCTTTCAATTAGTATGTCGATTTTTCCAACGGATCAATTAAGAAATTCACTAAATTGGAACAATTATTTGTGAAAAGACTTGTCGGAGCGCAACATCATGTGTCTATTAGAGATCTCATGATGGAAAAGCAAAAGCCCAACGAGACTTTAGTGGATTATATCTTGAGATGGAGAAACCTTAGCATGAAATGTGAACCTCACTTACATGAACACCAAGAGATTGAGATTTTGCTCAAAAGCATCCATGGGCCAGTAGCTTTCATGCTTAAGGGACTGATACACCAAAAATATATGCATTTTTAGACCCTTATCTTATACCTATTTTTGCTGATATTGCACTTTAATAGAATGTATTTTGATTTTTTCTTGTACCTTGTTGATTTTTAGGGCTTAAAACAAAAAGAAAGCAAAAAGAATGAAATTTGGAGTCAAAATGAAATGAAATTAGAAATGCTCAGCGCCGGCAGTGCTGACGGCGCAGAATAAATTAACGTGGAGGTTTTTTTTACTCAGCGTCGACGGCGCCAAAGGTGGTCCAGACCCCGTTTCTAGAAGGTTTGATGTATTTGGACAATTTTTTGAAGAGTTTTGGAGGCACCTGTTGGAGAACCAACCTTGGGCTCTATTTGGGGCCAAATTTCATCAGAAAAATTGCTCATCTACGTTTTTCACTCCTCTACGTTCATTTTTCGCCCCACATCATTTCATTCCACTTTCATATTAGAGTCAATTAGTGATTTTTCTTTCATAGTTTAGAGTTTTTGTGGTGAGATTTAGTGTGAAACTTTCTGTAAGAATGTTGGAGAATGAGAAAAGTGAGAGATATCTTCTTCCTGCATTTCTAAGGAAAGGCTACAAAGGATTTGCTTTGAGAAAGTGTTTTCAGATAAGTATTGTTTGTTTATCAGTGTTGTATGAACTTTCTTTTATATATGAAATTTTTGTTTTGTTATTTCTTTCTCATGAAATCTGAGTAGTTCCCTCTATCTTTCTCCCTACTATGAGACATGGTGAAATGAAAAGATAATATGAATGTGCCAATATTAAATTGTAAAATAAATTGTGATGATTTTTCAACTCCAAACTTAATTTACTTTTTGATCTGGCCAATTGAATTGTTAAAATGTGTTGTGAAACATTTGATCCGGGAAATGAAGTATGAGTTCTACAATCGAGTTAGGATCACATTTAATTCCATGGAGGAGAACATTGTTTATGAAATTAAGTGTAAATAAATAGGAAAATATTCTTTGTTGGGTGTAGAATTGGAGAACATTTAGTGTGATAGACTAAAATCTTTAATTCAGTCTTAGTGTTTAAAAACTGAAGTAAGAGCTAGCCTTCAGGTGAAGGGAAATGGGAGCTCTTGAGTGGGAGTCAATATCCTCCTAGCCTATCCACAGATTTAGGGGCTTAACACGGAGATTAGCCAAAGATTTTCTATGCACTGTATCAGGGTAGAGAATTAAAATTGCTCCTATTTGGCACAATACATATTATGAACATTTATCTCATCTCATTTTACCATAGCCTCATTGTAGTGGGAAAGATGCTTTTTCACATAAGAATCTCCATTACATAAACATAGTTAATAAATTAGTATTTACTGTTTTAAATTTTACATATTTGATTTGATAATAGTTTAGAAATTTAATTTTGATTACATTTCAACCATTGAAATTAGTGACAGTGATTTGAATTGACTTTCTGTGAATTGTCTAGCAAATTTGTCATTCCCAATTTAAACATTTCCCGTAGGAATGATATTTGGGGCATAAATAGAAAGTCCATTATTACTTGCTAACAATACGTATACTTGCATAGAATCTGAATATTAATTGCTTCAATTTCTTATTTATAAATATCAAACCAAGTTTTTGGTATCACAACAAAAAAGTCGGAACCAAGTTTTTGGCGCTGTTGCCGAGGATTAAAATCTTCAAGTAGTGGTGTCAACTTCATAAATCCTTACATATAAAAAATATCAAATCAGGGACTCACCACTAAATCCTTCGAGAAGCTACTCAGTAAAGCCAATAGTCTTCAAAAAGAAATTAAACATATGGATTCTCATGAGAAATCCAAAGCAACCAGAATATTTGAAAAGAAGTCCGGAATAGTGGCAACCGTTGATAAAGGAAAACAACCAATGAAGATACATTCAGAAAATCCTCATCAGTTGTCATCACAGCACACCCAACAATAAACACGACAGTATGGCCAGTCTAGCCAGCAACTGCCTCAGCAAGGATCACATCAGGTAGAGAATAAGAGAAAATCTTTGGCAACATAACAGTAAGTGGTGTATTCCTTTAAAGATGAAGCAATACCTAAGATGTTCAGAAGTCTGATGAAGAAGCCTGAGTTCAGACTACCAAATCCGAAGAAACCCGAAGCGGTTGACAAGAAAGATCAACCAAAATATTGTCCGTATCACAGATTACTAGGTCACACTATAGTTGAATGTTTTGTCTTTAAAGACTGGCTTGAGAGGAACCTTAAAGAAGGGAATATAACGATCCTGAAAGAATATTTAAAAGAAACTAAAAAATGTTCCATAAATATGATTTCGGCTGAGCCAGTCTCCCAAATTGACCCGTATATCGGAAAATATAGATGGAGTACGACTTGGAACAAGCTCAAGGAAATATTGAACCAAATCCAGAATGCATCAAGGCAAGCCTCCGTTAAGGGTCTTCAGCCAACCAAGCTCGAGATGAAGATTTTACCAGGAGATCCATCATCATTAAAGATAAAGAAAAAGAAGAACACCACTGCAAAGATTGATAGCACGGAGGGTAGGATAGGGGCTGCCTCTACTAGAGTAGTTGTCTCGGATTCGGGGAAGAAAATCCTCAAACCCCTGACTTTGAATGATTATCTTTTTATCTCTCTGGGGTCTTACGAATATAATGATTTTGATTTTGGATACTTTTTAACTATTTCTAATGATGACGTAATCGGTTGTGACCAATCTAACTTCAATGTCGATCCCCAAAATGATCCTCAAATCATACTTGAGTCTGATGAACTCATTAACAAGACTAAAGAAGAACAAGACTAAAGAAGACAACAAGACTAAAGAAGACATTGATAATGGCGCTTACAACAGCACCGGAAGTGAGGATCCAACCCTCGAGGCCATGGTGCACTGCTCTCCATCAATTTAGATATTTCCAATAAAGAAGAAACACTGAAAGATTCGACAATGATATCTCAAGAAGAAGAAGTTACAAAAGTGAACTTAAGGAGTGAGAGAGTATTACCCCAAGGAGAGTCTTACCCCCCCAGGATAGCTCCAATAAATAAAGTAAAACAAATAGTAACTCGAGAAGAGCTACCTCCACCTCCGCCAGTGGAAGCACCACATAATTAAGAGAAAATTGGAGGATCATACAAAGTGGATTACAATGTGCTAGCTCATCCTAGGAAGTTGTCAGCCTGATTAAGCATCTAAGACACTCTAATCCTGTCAAAGGAAATGAGAGAGTCTCTGGTTACAGCCTTGCTTGACCCAGAGATTTGTTTAGCCCAGTTGGTCAGCACATCCTTTGATGAAATTTGCTCGTTGAAGTAACAGCCTAGGTAACCATTACAAATGAAGATTTGATGCTCAATACCGCCAACCATAACCGTCCACTCTACATCTTTGTTGACATTAACAGATTTGTGTTATCCAGAGTTTTAGTAGATTCTAGAGCATCTCTCAACTTAATGAGTCTATGGACATTGGCCTATTTGGAAATTGAAGCTCAGGAACTTACGACCGATAAAATGATGCTAAGAGGATTCAACCAAAAGGGATAATTACATTGCTTATGAACGTGTGAGACCCCCAACCAACCACTAAATTTCATATCATCGAGGCTGATACCTCTTTCAACACTCTACTTGGTTGACCGTGGATTCATGAACACAACATGGTTCCATCATCTCTACACCAGAGCATCAAGTACTATAAAGAGGGACAAGAGCATTGCATCAAGGGGGGTCTACAAAAATTTTCAGTTCATGTAGTTGGTATTCATGAAGTTTCCACCTACTACGCGCCTCTAAAGAAAACTCTCTTCTCTCGTGAGATTATGACAAAAAAAAGTCAAAATTCAGAAGAATCACAAAGAGGAAGCCATTCAACTCCGCTTCAACTATTTTCTACCACTTGTTTACAGCAAATTGGTGGGGGTTCTTTTAGTTTGCGCACCCGAGGTTGAGGCCGGGGGCGTGGACGAGGAAGAACCAATTAATTGTTGAACCGACTAGGCCGACCATCAACATTGGTGATGAAGACAGTTTTGAAGATGAAATAATGATGTGGAGTGTTGAAACCTCAGTACAAGATATCCTTAAAAGATGTGGAGAAAAACAAATACGAGATGATGTATGATCGGAAAAACCACTATGTGAACACCATAACCCTTACTCTGATTCTCGCTCAAAAGGTCGAGACTTTAGAGGTCAAGGAAGTTTGTCGCACTAGTTCAAAGCCGATCAAGTTTTATCATGCTTCTACCTCTACTAATCTTGAAAACCATGTAAATTTGGAAGATGATCCTAGTTAATTAATTGAATTACCTTTTTGTTACTTTTCACCTTGTGTACAAAAGTTAATTCAACAGTGACATTTTCCAAAATAAATGTCAAAGGATAAACTATAACTTTTTAAAAAATTAAGGGATGTTAAAAGTCAAACTCCCAACCCAAAAGAGGGTCTCGGATTTGGTAAAGTCACACCAGTCAATGATTCACAATTCTTCATGGTTGTTACTAGTGAATCAGAAGAGGACTGCCTCAATATAGAGGATGACTCTACTGATCAGCTAATAGAAGATGCTCCGTAAGAATTTTAGGAGGAAATTTAATCGACTGTCGATGAATTGAATGAAATTAAAACTATAACTTTTTAAAAAATTAAGGGATGTTTACATTCAAACTCCCAACCCAAAAGAGGGTCTCGGATTTGGTAAAGTCAGACCAGTCAATGATTCACAATTCTTCATGGTTGTTACTAGTGAATCAGAAGAGGACTGCCTCAATATAGAGGATGACTCTACTGATCAGCTAATAGAAGATGCTCCGTAAGAATTTTAGGAGGAAATTTAATCGACTGTCGATGAATTGAATGAAATTAACCTCGGGAAGGAAGAATGACCTCGACCTACATTTGTAAGTTCTCTACTCAATGATGAAGAATCTTTAGAGTTGATCAAACTATTAACAGACTTCAAAGTTTTCTTCACATGGAGCTATGATGAAATGTCAAGACTGTCAATAGAGGTTCCAGTTCATAAACTCAGGGTAGACAAAGATATAACCCAAGTAAAACAAGCTCCCAGGAGAATTCACCTCGAAATATAACAGCAAGTCATAGCTGAGGTGAAGAAGTTAATAGATGCTGACTTTGTAAAAGAGAAGCAATACTCCACGTGGTTAGCCAACATTGTGTTAGTTAAGAAGAAAAATGGACAAATACGTGTTTGTGATGACTTCAAAGATTTAAATAAAGCGTGTCCAAAAGATGAATTTCCATTAACGATACCAGAAATGATGGTGAATATCACTTCAATTCATGAAATCTTCTTCTTCATGGATGGATCGTCGGAGTACCACCAAATCAAGATGGCTCCAAAAGACGCAGCACTAACTAACTTCAGAACTCCATTTGTAATCTTTTGCTACACAGTGATTTCTAGGTTGAAGAACGTCGGAGCAACACATCAACGAGCTATGACAAAGATCTTTGACGACCTCATTCACAACCAGGTGGAATGCTACATGGATGATTTGTTCATCAAAAGCAAACAAAAAATATACCATTTATACGATTTGAGGATCGTGTTCGAACGATTACGACGATATGTCCTTAAAATGAATCCCTTAAAGTGCACCTTTGGTGTTATCTCCGGGAAGTCTCTAGGATTCGTTGTCCGTCATCAGGGAATCGAGATCAACCCAGATAAAATTAAAGCTATCTTGGAAATGCCTCCACCCAAAACATTAAAGCAACTACGCAACTACGTTCCTTCGTTGGCATATCTAAGATGCTTTATTTCTAATCTCTTAGGTAAGTGTCAGCCCTTCTCGACATTAATTAAAAAACATTAATTAAAAAAAAGGATGCCAAATTTATTTAGGAAGAAAAATGTCAGCGGGCCTTTGAGGACGTTAAATAGTATTTAAAGACACCACCTATTTTGGCAGCCCCTATCCCAAGGAAACCTTTAATACTTTATATCGCAGCCTTAGAAGACTCTCTTGGAGCTCTTTTAGCCCAAGTCAATGACAAGGGTAAAAAATGCACTCTACTACTTGATTCATCGCCTAATACTGACAGAGATAAAGTATCCACCTTTTGAGAAGCATTGTCTAGCTTTAATTTTTGCCTCCCAAAAGCTTAGAAATTACATGCTTTTTCATAAGATTACCCAAATCTCAAAAGTTATTTCATTGTAACTGTTGCAATCTTTGATGACCCGACCAACACTCTCTGAACGTCTAGCAAGAAGGTTAATGATTTTATTGCAATTTGATATAACTTTTGGTCCCGTTTGTGCTATCAAGGAACAAATTTTAGTAGACTTTCTCACTGCACACCCACTTCCAGCTGGGTTCCAACTTAATGATGAGTTACCAGATGAACAAGTATTACAGATGAATTTCTCTGATGCGCAACACTGGGAGATGTACTTCGACCGAGTTTCATCAGCCAAAAAAGGCAAAGGATCGGGCATAGTTATATCGGGCAAAGAAGGGATTGGTTTGATCTTTATCATGCCAGATAAGGGTACGCTGAGGTTTTCTGAGCTTTTCTTATCACCTGACAGAACCATGCACCAACAATGAAGTCGAATGTGAAGCACTAATTATCGGGTTAGAGTTAGCAATCTCAACGGATATGAAAGATATTTCCATCTATGGTGACTCTCAACTCATCATCCAGCAAGTTGCCAAAAAATTCATGATTTTAAAGCCAAGGTTAGAGCATACGACCAATACACAATGAAGCTGCTTAAGTAGACTTTTTACCGAATTCCTCGAGGAGATAATGCCCATGCTGGCGCTCTAGCAAAACTTGCAAAGGAATTAGCATGTTCCCCAGAGGATTCCATCAACAGCACAATATGAGGAAGACAGATTTTTGTCTCAAGTTAACCTTGACAATCTACACAAGCTTGGAAAAGAAGAAGAAATGATGATTGTGGTTGATGATATCAACAAATATTGGCACAAGCCATTGATAAAATATTTGCAAACTGGAAAGCTGCCAGAAGACAAGTCAGCAGTACACCACATCACAGAAAGGGCTATGTCATATGCTCTAATAGGAAATGTGCTCTATAGAAGAACATTTAACGCAATGTGGCTCCGATGTTTAAGCAAAGTAAAAGCACAAAATATTCTCAAGGAACTACACGCCGGATTGTGTGGTGCTCACCAGTCAGGGCCGAAGAAGAAAAGGAAGATCAACAGACTCAGATATTATTGGTCAGCAATGATGTCTGACTGCATGGATGCATCCAGAAGATGTCACAAGTGCCAAGTGCATGGGGTGGTCCTGCACCAACCTCCAAATGTGCTACACCCAACAGTTGCCTCATGGGCATTCGAGTGTTAGGGCACTGACATAATAGGTCTCATAGACCCTCCATCTTCCAAAGGTCACAAATTTATTCTTGGCGTTACAGAATACTTCTCCAAATGGGCAAAGGCAGTGTCGTTACGAGAGGTTACGACACAATACGTCTTTCAATTTTTCAAAAGTCAAATCATCTATCAGCTTAGAGTATCGCAAAGAATAATTTTCGATAATGGGACAGCCTTCCAAAGCACCAAAATCAACAATTTTGTCAAACGACATGGGATAGACTGGAGATATTCTACAATTTACTATCCGAGAGCAAATGGCTTAGTCAAAGCCTTCAACAAGACATTGGTACAGCTTTAAAACAAAACATTGGACAAAAATGAAAGATATCAGCACAATAAGTTATTAGAATCATTGTGGGCCTACCAGACAACATTCAAGAATCCCACTCTATGCACACCATACATGCTCGTGTATGGGTCCGAGGCCGTACTACCGTTAGAAGTTCAGACACCATCTCTCAGAGTCACTGTCGCCAACTAGCTTACTTTAGAAGAAAGTGCAAAACTCAGACTTGAAGAACTAGAGAGTCTTGAAGAAAAATGACTAGAAGCATAAAAATATTTGAAACTTTATCAAGTGAAGATGGTACAAGCTCATGACAAATTGGTCTGCCTAAGGGCTTTCAAAGTTGGTGACCTTATCCTCATGCTCAAAAGACCCATTCTTGCACACCGCATGATAGGTGGAAAATTTGAGCCAACTTGGGAGGGACCATTGGGACTAGAAAAGGTCTACGCAGGAGGAGCCTACTAGCTAGTAGATTTCCATGGTGAGAGACCCATGTTGCCAATCAACAGACGTTGGGAGAGGCCCCCTTGTTGCAAAACAACAGACGATACTTGAAGGCATCCTACGCAACCTGACATTGCTTGACATCGCTTGATTTGAAATTTTAAAATTTTGATTGTTCTGGGGTTATTTATTTTGACAAAGGTCTGTGACCGGGTCCAAAATTTTGTAATAAAATTAACCTCAATTTAATGAAAATTTTTGAAATTATGCTCTTTAATTTTCTCTTTTTTTTAAAATTTGATATTCTCTAAATTAAACAAAATACATACATGAATAAATAATTTTCTCATCAACATAAATTGAAATCCTCTTTAATAAATACTTTGTTTTGTTCTTTTTCACGCTAATTTTCAGCTCACTGATATTTTTCCTGTCGTCTGCAGAGAAATGTCAGGCCAGAGGCTGATATTTACTTTTAAAGATGACCGGAACCTCACACTCAACAAGGAAAGGGCGTCGCAGGGCGGCACAATAAACTTTGACATGAACTTTAGTAAAGTCTAATGGACTATGAGGGTCCTTTGATGGACGTAGTTGGCCATAAAAAAAGAAGAGCTGTCATCGCTACTAAGGGTAAGCACCAGAGATAATTCTTCACTGAAGGGAAAAAATGTAATAGTACAGTAAGACCCGATGGAGGGGACTAGCGACTACCGCCCATGATAGATACACCAACCAGGGGCCTGGTCGCTCCGGATGATAAAAGACTAACAGATGCACCGCCACGGAGAACTCGGCGCAGAAACGCCAACAGCCGAAAGCATAGGGCTTTCTTACGTGAAGAAAGAAGATGTCAGAAGAAGGCAGAAAACTTGCTCACCCCTATTCCTGAGGAGAATATCTATGATCTAAGAATGAGAGAGACCTCTTCCAGCCTACCTGCTATAGAAGATGAGTCTGGATTTGCTACAGAGTCGGAGATACCTCCAATTTCAAATGTTCTTTGTACTAGTTGCCTGACATGCAACACTGAGATACTTGCACGTACATCAGCTATAGGGACATTTGTGGAGTGCCTGGACTGCAATGTCCTCCACTTGGAGCGCTACAATACTTTGGAGGAGTACGTGTCCACTGATGATGGATTTCAGACCGATGATTACCCAACGGGGGAACCATATGTCCCATTGGATACAGAGTCATATATCTCGTTGGAAACAAAGTCATACATTCTGTTGCAGACAGAAACAACACCAACTTGGATTCCCGTCGATGTTGAAATGAGGGAGTACCCTCGGCAGCCACTGATCGTCTCCACGAAAGAATACTACAAAATGTGTAAATTAAACAAAAGGGATTTTGAATTCTATGAAGTAGTTCAAGGAAGGTTCATTAATATACTAGAAGGCTTGAAGCTATATACCAGGGTCTTCTCTTCTTCAAAAGCGATGAAAGAAGTATTCTTGACTGCATCTTTGATCTGAGAGATAGAGGTTGAGTTGGCCTCTTGATAGAAAGAAACTATTCTGAGTCAATAAATGGATGTGTGAAAAGGGAAAGATCACCATACTATGTGGCTGTTATTACAACTTCACTAATGACAGACAAGGAAATCCTTCTGGGATTCTGACACACAATCAGGGGGACTGATACACCTAAATTATATAGTATTTTTAGAAACATTTTTATACATATTTTTTTGAGATATTATGCTTTAATGGAAGGTTTGTGTGTTTTTCTTTCAGGAACAAGTAAAAATGTGAAAAATGTTAAAAGAAGAGGTGAAAATGCTTAATGGGATGAAAAAGGATCAAATTTGGAGCAAAAGGTGAAAAATGTGCAAAAGAGTTTTGGCACCTAAGCGCCAGATTCGACTCTTAAGCACTGGTTAAATAGAGAATGTCACACCTAAGTGCCAGAGGTCTCGGGCTTAAGCGTCAATGGCAGTTATTGGGCAAGTAAATTCAGTTTCTGTGAATTTTGAAGAGGTTTTTGAGGCACCCATTGGCTTAATAGGTGGTTATAACCACCATGGACAAAAATTATCACAAAAGGATGCATCTCTTTGGGAAATACATCAATTTGGGACACATTTTGAAGAGTTTCCAAGGCACCTCATAGAAAACTATAAAATAAAGAAAAGAGGACTTTCAAAAGAGTCCTGAAAATACTTGAAAAGTTTTGAAAGTTCATCAAATTAGGGAGTTAGTTGGAGAGATTTTCAGGCACCACTTTTACTTTTTTTTATCTTTTTTGTTAGTTTATTTTGAGTGATTGTAAAGAGAAGAGATTCAAAGGAACTTCAAGAGTTTTGTGGAGAACTTGAGATAAGTTTTTATCTTTTTGTTTTGAGATACTTTTAGTTTTAATTGAGACTTTTTGTTGGTTTGACAATGATTTCTACTTTTAAACTAAAATGTGGTTTTATTTTCTCCATGGATTTTGAGTAGTTTTCTTTATCTTTCTTCTTAAAATTATAAGGAATTAATTTTTGGATGGAAATTGTAGAGACTATTGATCTTTAATGTTGGAAGAAGTTGTGATGATTTAAATCCATACACTTCATTTACTTCTTGATTTGGCCAATCTAGATGTTAAAATTTGTTGTGAGAACAAGTAAGAACTAGGCTGGTATTGTCTCAGTCAATAATTGGAAAGAACCACATGAGGTTGTATGAATGAGAATGTAGTTCATATGATTGAGTGCAAATAATAGGGAAATATTCATTGAAGAGTGTAGAGTTGAGGACTTTAAAGTGACGGGTTAAAGCCCTCAAATTGGTTTATTGTTTTAGGTTCTGATACGAGATGTTAGCCCCCAGGTGGAGGGAATCGAGGGAACACTAGAGTGAGAGCTAGTATCTTCCTTGCCTAGCCGGTGTTCAGAACTATTCAAACTTTAAATTAGCCAATGTTCTTTATAGCAACTGTAGTAAGGATGAAGAATATTATTGCTTCTATTTGGCATAACAAAATTTGGATATTTCCACAACATATTTCCTATAGATAAGAAGAAAGATATTTTCTTATTAAGTGTCTTTCATCTAAAAAACTCTAGTTATCTTTTTAAGTTGTTAATGTTTTGTCAAAATATCAAAAATACCAAAAATATTTGAATTTTTATTACTGCAAAATATATTCAGTTTGAATAATTGTCTTTTTAAAAATAGAAAGTTTTCTAAAGGTGCATATTGTATAATTCCCTGTGGGTTCGATATTCAGGTCTTAATCAAAAAGTCTGATATTACTTGATAACAATATGTATACTTAGGTAGTATCCCAATATATATAAATTAAAATTTAAATTCTTATTTTTCTTCAGGATCAAGTATTTGGTTTTATTACAAATTAAGGAAATATAAGTTAAATTTAATATGAATTATTGTTGTACTTTGCATATTAGTAGTATCCCGGGATCAAGTTTTTAGCGCCGTTGCCCCGAAATCGGAGGCAAATTTTCTATTTTTTAGAAATTTTTATTTAAGCTTTAAGTATTGTATCCGATTTTCTTATGTGTGTTTTGAATTTTATTTTATTTTATTTTATGATAGTGTATGCATAGTTCAGGTTCTGAAGGACTAGTGCCCTACGATTCTGAATTAGAAAGAACTATTAGAAAAATTAGAACAACCAAAAAAATTATAAATTTTGAAAAATCAAAAAAAAATTATAAAAATGATAGACTAAAATAATCAAAATGCTGAAATTCATCAAGAGTTTAGACCTTTAAGAGATTATGCCAACCCTACTGTAGATGAACTTTATTGTAGTATTCCAAAACCTACTGTAGTGGCTAATTCATTTGAGCTTAAACCTGTTATTATCCAAATGGTATCAAATAATTAATTTGGGGGATCACCAACTGAAGATCCAAATTTACATCTTGCCAATTTTTTAGAATTGTATGCTACATTTAAATACGATGGTGTATCAGATGATGTCGTAAGACTTAGCTTATTTTTGTTCTCACTGAGGGATAAAGCCAAGATGTGGTTGAATTTGTTAGAAACTGGATCTATCATAACTTGGGGTAATTTAGCACAAAAATTTCTTGCTAAATATTTTCTACCATAAAAAATTACGAAGCTTAGAAATGATATTACATCTTTTAATCAGTTTGAAGGAGAATCTATTTATGAAGTATGGGAAAGATTTAAATAACTCTTAAGAAAGTGTCCACCATGTTATACCAGATTGGTTAATAATTCAAACTTTTTATAATGGATTAGTTGGATCTCTTATATCAATTATTGATGCCGCTGTTGGTGGTTCATTGATGTCAAAACTATTTCAGGACGCCTATGCTTTAATTGAAAAATGGCTACCAATAATTTTCAATGGCTTTCTAAGAGGGTAAATCCTAAGAAAGTAGCCAATATTCATGAATCTAATGCATTTACCATGTTAGTAAATCAAGTTGCTGCAATTTCAAGGAAGTTAGACTAATTTGGAATGAATTTTTGTCAACCAATTTCCATGATTGAAGAGAATTTATTAGGCTAAATGGTAGATTCTCAAGCATCATTAGAAACTTTGAATGTCATAAATAATAAGCAAAATAACACATATTCCAATTATTATAACCCATGTTGGAAGAGCCATCCCAACTTTAACTGGAATAATCAGCAATAGGGGAACAACCAAGTAAACCAATTGTGAAACCAGAACAATCAAGGGAATAATAATTATAGATCTACTTATCCTCCAAGTATCAACAATAATACACAATTTAAGGATAAGAAGTTTTTTATAGAAGAAGGGGTATTACAAATGGGTAATTAGTTACAAAGTTAATGAGCTACAATTAGAAATATTGAGAATCAACTTGGGCAAATTGCAGGTTCATTAAGTAATAGATCCCAAGGAACACTTCCTAGTAATACTGAATCAAATCCAAAAGACTAAAATAAAGATCAAGTTAAAGTCGTACAACTTAAAAGCGGAAGAGAGTTGGAAGGTAAGATTTAAAAAGAGATTGAAGTAGAGAGAGAAGAAATTGAAGAATCAAAAGAGGACACTCCAAAATATTCTGAGAGACCTATTTATCTACTAAAAATTGATTTGAAAAAACCCCCACCTCCATTTCCTCAGAGACTTCATCGGCAGAAATTGGATAAACAATTTTCAAAATTTCTGGAAATATTTAAGAAGCTTATAATTAATATTTCATTTGTTAAAGCCTTATAACAAATGCCGAGTTATGTAAATTTTATGTAACTTGAAGTTTCACAAATTCGTCCTAACCTTTAACACTTAGTAAATGGGGTCATTATGAGGGAACTCAAGATGAGTCACCTTTAGGACTGCTGGACCTTAGGGTTGACCTTGGGTGTTGGTCTAGAGCTAATGCACTCACTTGTACTCACTGTCACCCACAATCACTCACAATCCTAAACCTAAAACTGGCTTTGATCCCTTGATCTTTTGGGAGACTCATGTAGATGGTCTCCTAAACCCACTAGCCCTAGGCTAGGGTTTAGCTAAGACTATTACATAGAGGACCCAAATAGGAATTTCATTAGTTCATGACTCGTATAGGGTGGTTGGCACCCCAATTCTACCAAAGTGTCCACCTTGGCCTTTTGCTCCTAAATCCACCTAAAAAATGCCATTGAAACTTCCCCAAATTTTAAAGTTGGTCAAAATCCTCAAATCCATCCAAAATACCCAAAGTTTTTCAAAAGTCATTTTAAATCTTTCAAAAATAACCAAGCTACCCAGAGAACCTTTATGAAATTTTTTCATGAGTTAAGTCATTCAAAATGCAAGTAATTTTCACAAACACTAAATCATTAAGATAATTAATTTTGGAAAATATAAACAACAAAATGACTTGATTTTTAATCTCCACTATTTTAAATGATCCAGAGAACTCCCCATAAAAATTTCAAAGCATTTTGAGTACATTTGATGGTCTAAGTTTATTTTTCAAGTTAAATATCTTTTTTGGCACTTAAATGATTTTTTAAAAAACAAAATATAACTCAAGAATTTATAAAAACTTATTTTTTCAGTTCTCTGTGATCAGGGATATTTTATAAAAATAAAATGGCATTTAAAATAAAAACTTCATTTTTAGCCTATTTTTAAATATTTAAAATAATTAAAAATTCATAAAAATCACAAAGGTAATAAAATTCATGGAAATGTTATAAATTGTTTTCTAAGCACTTAAACACAATTGGGATATTTTTCCTGATTCTCTAAATAAAGATATGGTATTTTGAAGCTTAAAATAATTTTTAAAGGCTAAAAAATGGATTTCCACTAAAATAATTCCAATAAATTAAATAAAATTTAAAAAATATAAAATCTTGTCCTTTAAGTTCTCTGACCTTAGGGAAGCTTTTCAAAAATACAATACTTAATTTTCTCCATTTAAAATATTTTATATTTAATAAATATCCCAGAAATTAAAATAATTCTTAAAATTCAAAGAAAATTCAAAAAACCATGAAATTTGGTCTAACGGTTTCCCTAGTCTAGGTCTACCTCCAGTAAAAATTTCAAGAGATTAGGATTTACTTTGGTCAAGTTAGAAATTTTCTTTAAAAAATCCTCTTTTTGCATAAAAATAATAATATAAATATAATTTAATTTTGAAAAATCACATTTTCTCCTCTGATGTCTTAATGGACCCATGAATGAGGTAAGATAAAAATTTGAAAGTCATTTGGATTAAATTTGATAAATTATGAAGTTATAGAGCCTTAGGGGCAAATGTGTAATTTTGGAAATTTAGCCTTAATTAACATTTGGGCTTAATTCATGGAGGAAAATGGGTAACCTCTGATCTTAATCAATTTATTTGATTTTTGCAACACAAGGGATTCATTGGTAGAAGCCAATCTCACTTTCTTAATTGAAAAAGATAAGTTAATAAATTTCTAAATTATTAAAATTTGGAAGTTTATTAAAATAAAATGA
>NW_018164444.1:63661109-63679654 GCF_001263595.1 Phalaenopsis equestris | reverse complement strand
TGCTAAAAGAGGATTAGAAAAATCAATATAATCAAACTCTTTTAAAACACCACAAGTCCAATTAGGACTAAAAATTTGGCTAAGTGTTCTCAATAACACTAATTTGCCCTCTAGAAGGTCTTCACCCACATAATTTTCAAAATTAAATTACATATGATAATTACCTTACTCTTAGAGATAATTGAGACATTAATGTTCATTGAGTATTGGGGTGTTTTATAAGATGAATTATTAAGCAACATAATAAGTTTAAAAGAACTCAGGATTTTCCACCAGGCAGCGAGAGAGTAACACAGACCTGCTTCTTTCTCTAGATCTGTTGGATACCTCAAAGATCTACTAAACTTAATATGTTTTGCTTAACAAAATCATCATTAATTAAACTCTTAAGAACCCACCGAGATATCACATAGGGTTAGGAAAACTACCAAAACCTTACTATTTTTGTCTCTATATAAATTGCCCTGACATGCATTTTAAGTTTCAGGTGGTGGAACGAGAAGGCTCGCCAGGTACGCTTTTTACAATTTTCAGTGTTGTCTTTCTTGTACTTTTAAGCTATACTTTTGTTCTTATACAAATTTGCATGGAAAACTAAAACTATCAGGATAGCTACAGAACCAAAACCAAAACTAAAATCAACCAAGATAAAAATTCACCGCCACAACATTCAAAATAGAAAACAACTCAAAATTTAATCACAAACATCACACAAAACTACAACTTCGACTAAATTAAGACGTCTCTATTGGATGATCAGGAGTCCCTCGGAGGAGGTAACCTACGGTAGCTAACGAGACTTCCCACGGTCTAAATGAAATTATGAAACTCATTAAGTTGATTTTAGTAAATTCATTTGGACTAAGTGAATCCAAAAGAAAATATTGTTGCCGGAGCGAGGGAACCTTGGGATCCTAACCGGTGTCGCTCTAATCCACTTTAACATGCCCTCATAAAATTTAAGGAAATTCAACCATAAGGGCACCTGATTTGACATTATAACTTGACACACTAGAAAACTCAAACTCCTCACAGCAGGGAGCTTGGAGCTAGTATGGTGGGCAGCACGGCCATCTTCAATAGTAAAACCCATCTTCCCCAGCTAAACCAATATTTCTTTTTTAGACTTAAAAAACAAAGTCATAAACAAAGTCATAGGACTTCGAGGACTTCGAGGTTGCTTTCTTATGCAATGTAAATCCTCACATTATCTTTAGGTCTTTCTATAACCCTGCTATACAATATAAGCCATAAATCGTCTTAGGATTCCGAAGTTGTTGTTTGTCATGACCTAAATACTCACATCTTCCAGGCTATTTGGGTGATTGTTTCGTACGAATGTAAGCCCTAACTAATAAAATTGGCAGGATGAAACACCTAAATATTTCTCCTTACAAATGAAGCCAAACATTAGGATAGCTTGGGAAGTCATCGACGCTCGCCTCTGGATCCATGACATCCCTTAGTTCTTCCTCCTTTGGATTCTACAATAAAATGTTCCAAATTTGAACCAATCCCCTTTTACACCTCTATGTCCTATCTCATTGAAAAGTTCTACCCTTTGAAACTCCTTGAAACATTAGGATAGCTTGGGAAGTCATCGACGCTCGCCTCTGGATCCATGACATCCCTTAGTTCTTCCTCCTTTGGATTCTACAATAAAATGTTCCAAATTTGAACCAATCCCCTTTTACACCTCTATGTCCTATCTCATTGAAAAGTTCTACCCTTTGAAACTCCTTGAAACATTAGGATAGCTTGGGAAGTCATCGACGCTCGCCTCTGGATCCATGACATCCCTTAGTTCTTCCTCCTTTGGATTCTACAATAAAATGTTCCAAATTTGAACCAATCCCCTTTTACACCTCTATGTCCTATCTCATTGAAAAGTTCTACCCTTTGAAACTCCTTGAAGATAATATTTCCTGAATTTTATTGAGAGTCTTCTTAGGCGACTTTGGTCATTTAAGATGTAATTAACTATAGGGGCTTGCCCTTATAGAAAGCATATCTGAACCAAGCTTAATTTAAACCCTATTTAATCCTTTATATTAAATAGTGGAACTTATCGGAAAATCTAGAGGTTTCGCAGACCAAATGGATGTCATATATTCCTTTGTTAATTTGATTGAGCTTCAACCTCAAGTTTTGTGTTTTTCCTTTGAGATAGATACAAGATTTGAGGTACAGTGCTCTTTCATTTAAACTATGAAAAATATGGGGTCAGTTTGATTTCATATTTTTCTAAAATTATATATAACTAAATATATATGTAAATTAAAACGTCCTTCCGAAGCAGGCGATGAGATTTCGATTCCGGTGACCGACAACTTCTTACGGGCAACTCCCCACCAAAACCAAAAACAAAGCCAATAACTTCTCGCGACTCCGCTGGGGATAACCTTTTCTCTCAATTCAAATCAAGAAATATTATCTTCACACATAGGTACTCAGATATGTGTTCATGTCCCTCTTGGACAAAATTGCCCTTCTTCTGTTGGCATACTTTACCCATTTCAGTCTTGGGAAGGTACAACCAACTCCTTGGACTTCAGGACTAACTGTTAAACCATCTTTGAACACAGGGGTTCAAGAGTCCATTAAAGACTCTTTAAATTTTCATATGGGGTCGGATCTCCAATAGGTCTGTCGGTGGACTAGTTCCACCTTGGCGTTGTGCGTTTTAAAGTTGGTCCCACACTAGGTCCTAAACTCTGCATTTCTTCGTCTCCTTCGGATTTGGTTTGCTTTTCTGTGAATCAAGCCAAGTTGTTGTGCCTCTTTGTGCTTATTTAATTTACTAATGGCAACTGTTCACAAAAAAATCTTCATAACAATCATCTACACAATTTTGATCAATTAATTGGGTCAATTGACATGGCTAACGTAGCCCAAACCCAAGTTTTGGTCATTTGCACTCACTTGAATCCTTTCACCAAAAATTGACTTAACCATGTCTAAGCAACTAAATTAATGATTTCACAGCCACCAAAACCTTCCTAAAGACCAGGCTGAACCCTCCTATAACCACCATGACAAGCTATGGACCAATAGATCGCCAAATCAAGGGATTTTACTTATTTTGGGACCTAACTTGAAACATCTCCAACATCATCACTTACCCTTGGGAGATAATCATCATTGGCCACCCCTGACTTCCCTGAGCCAAGAGGTGACCAATGCCTGGTTGGCCAGCCACCTTGGTGGCTGGAAAATGGCCAAAACTATGGCATAGAAAAGGGATTTTCACCCAATTCAAACCCAAAGGTCAAATCAGCCCAGCTGCTCATTAGAGCTTCTCTGCCCTTCACATAAGCAGCCAAATGCACCCCTCAATTGGCCCTGGGAGCCAGCTGCCATTTATTTAAACTCCCCCTCCATGGCCAAAAAGTGAGAGCTTGAAACTCCTTTGGGAGACTCTGTAAAACTTCTTCAAGAGCTTTCTGGAGACCTCTTGAGCTTAACCAAACATTCCCTAGCCACTCAAATCCATTGCTTGAGTTCAATTTTGGAGCTCACTTTCAAGGCCGAAACAGGACATCATCCAAACCTCCACCAAATTCAAATTAGTTGCACCCACACCATCCCAACATCAAGAGAAGAAGAACCCCCACAAAAGCCCCATCAGCCGACCACTCTAAGGTGGACTTTGGTAAACCACCAAATCGGTCATGGTCAAATTTGGGTCTAGACATTTCACCAGGACCAGAGGCTCCATCCCTAAACTCCTGGGACCCACACAAAGCTTCTACAAGCATCTAATCGAGGCTACCCCTCATAAACCAAGGTATTCAAAGTTAACCCTAAATCGAGCTTCTTTAATTTATCATTAATAAAAAGTTTGTTTAAAAGCTCATCAACCGTATGGATGTGTTGTACTAATTAAGACGGGCATTTAAAAAAACCCCACTCAATTTTAGGTTAAAATGGATGGTTTTCAGGTCCAGTTCATTTGGGATGATGACCCGTGACCGTTGGATCGAGCGTGTATCGATCGGGTGGCCCTGATCGCGTCGGACGAAGCGCTATCTGATAGGGGCAGGAATGAGCTGGCTGGCAACACATGACCTATTCGATTTGTACTAGGTTGACATGGATAAGTAGAAAAATAGGGGCTTTTTCTTATTTATTTAATTCACAAAACTTCAAAAATACATAACTTTGTGTAAAAAAATCACAAAAATAAAATAAAAATACCCGCTTGCTCATTGAACAGAGGAGACAATGTAGATTAAAATTCATGTCAATTTGATGAATATTTTTTTTGAAAAAATTAATAAGTGTTAGGAGTATTTTAACTTTCCATTCATGTAGACTTATCACCATAGCTTGAATTTTTGGTATGGTGTAGCCTCTCTCAAGTAGAACTCTATCAAGTAGAACATTCCCTGATTTTTTCAAAGTTAGAGGAGACCACTAGACAGAGATCCATATTTTTCAAGTTTATGCACATTATTTAATTAATTTAATCATAATAATTAGCATGTTGCTTATAAAATCTGAGAAAATTTTGAAAGGTTTAATATAACCAGAGAACCTTTATGAAATTTTTTCATGAGTCAAGTCATTTAAAATGCAAGTAATTTTCACAAACACTAAATCAATAAGATAATTAATTTTGGAAAATATAAACAACAAAATGACTTGATTTTTAATTCTCTACTATTTTCTAAGATCTATAGAACTCCCCATTAAAATTTCAAAGCATTTTGAGTACATTTGATGGTCTAAGTTGATTTTCCAAGTTAAATATCTTTTTAGACACTTAAATGATTTTTTAAAAATCAAAATATAACTCAAAAATATATAAAAAACTTATTTTTTGAGTTTTCTATGATCGGGGGTATTTTATAAAAATAAAATGGTATTTAAAATAAAAACTTCATTTTTAGCCTATTTTAAAATATTTAAAATAATTAAAAATTCATAAAAATCACAAAAATAATAAAATTCATGGAAATGTTCTTAAAATTCATGGAAAGTTTCTAAATTGTTTTCTAAGCACTTAGGAAAAATTAGAATATTTTTCCTGGTTTTCTAAATAATGAAACTAAATTTCAAAGCTTAAAAATAATTTTTAAAGGCTAAAAATGTTCTTCCACTAAAATAATTCTAATAAATCAAATAAAATTCACAAAAATATGAAATTTGTTTCTTTAAAATTTTCTCCTCTGAGTTCTCTAACCTCAGCGAGACTTTTCAAAAATACTAAACTTGATTTTCTCCATTTAAAATATTTTATATTTAATAAATACCCCAGAAATTAAAATAATTCTTAAAATTCAAATAAAATTCAAAAAATCATGAAATTTGGTCCAGAGGCTTCTCTGGTCTAGTTCTGCCTTGTCTAGGTCTACCTTTAGTTAAATTTCAAGTGATTAGGATTTGCCTTGGTCAAGTTAGGATTTTTTTTTGAAAAATCCTATTTTTGCATGAAAATAATAATAAAAATTAAATTAAATTTTTAAAAATCAAAGTTTCTCCTTTGATGTCTTAATTGCCCTATGAATCAGGTAGAATAAAAATTCCAAAGTTATTTGGATTAAATTTGATAAATTATGAAGTGATAGAGCCTAAGGGGCAAATGTGTAATTTTGGAAATTTAGCCTTAATTAACATTCAGGCTTAATTCAAGGAGGAAAATGGGTAACCTCTGATCTTAATCAATTTATTTGATGTTTTAAACACAAAGGGTCATTGGTAGAAACCAATCTCACTTTCTTAATTGAAAAAGATAAGATAATAAATTTCTAAATTATTAAAATTTAGAAGTTCATTAAAATAAAATGAGCACAGGACTTAGGGGTATGACTTTTGAAGTCAATAATTAATCAATTTAACACCCCTATTTTGATTTTCAAATAAAATCCAAATCATGAATCATGACCACCTAAAGCTTAACATTTTCAAAACTTTTAAACACTCACATAGGTCTTAAGGGCTTAGTAGCGACTTAAGCTAAATCAAGTTTCATTTAAATGACGATTAGAAAAGCAAATATCATTAAAAATTAGAACATATTCCAAACACTACAAGCCCAACTAGGACCAAAATTTGCTTAAGTTTTCTAATAACACTAACTTGCCTCTTTAAGGGTCTTCACCCACATAATTCTTAAATTGAATCACAAGTGATAATTACCCTATTCTTAGGGATAATTTAGACATCAATGTTCACTGAGCATTAAAGGTATTTACAGGATAACTTATTAAGCAACATTATAGGTTTAAAAGAACTTGGGATTTTCCACCAGGTAGCGAGAGAGTACAGTGTAGCACAGACCTACTTCTTTCTCTAGATCTGTTGGATACCTCGAAGATCTACTAAACTGAATATGTTTTACTTAACAAAATCATTCGTAATTAAACTCTTAAGAACCCACCGAGATATGAAGTAGGGTTAGGAAAACTACCAAAACCTTACTTTTTTGCCTCTATATAAATTGCCCTGACATGCATTTTAAGTTTCAGGTGGTGGAACGAGAAGACTCGCCAGGTACGCTTTTTGTAGTTTTCAGCATTGTGTTTCTTGTACTTTTATGCTATACTTTTGTTCTTATACAAATTTGCATGGAAAACTAAAACTATCAGGATAGCCACCAAACTAAAACCAAAACTAAAACCAAAACTAAAATCAACCAAGATAAAAATTCACCGTCACAACATTCAAAATATAAAACAACTCCAAAATTTAATCACAAACATCACACAAAACTACAACTTCGACTAAATTAAGACGTCTCTATTGGATGATCGGGAGTCCCTCGGAGGAGGTAGCCTACGGTTGCTAACGAGGCTTCCCCCGGTCTAAATGAAATTATGGAACTCATTAAGTTGAGTTTAGTAAATTCACTTGGACTAAGTCAATCCAATAGAAAATAGTGGTGCCGAAACGAGGGAACCATGGGATCCTAACCGGTGTCGCTCTAATCAACTTTAGCATGCCCTCATAAAATTTAAAGAACTTCAACCATAAGGCCACCTGATTTGACATTATAACTTGACACTAGAAAACTCAAAGTCATCGCTGTAGGGAGCTTGGAGCTAGCATGGTGGGCAGCACGGCCATCTTCAAAATTAAAACTCGTCTTCCCCAGCTAAACCAGTATTTCTTCCTTAGAATTAAACAACAAAGCCACAGGACTTCAAGCTTTCTTGCTTGTGCAACGTAAATCCTCACCTTATCTTTAGGCCTTTGTATAACCCTGCTATACAATATAAGCCCTAACTCCTCTTAAGATTCTGAGGTTATTGTTTGTCATGACCTAAATCTTCACATCTTCCAAGCTTTTTGTGTGATTGTTTCACACGAATGTAAGCCCTAACTAATAAAATTGGCAGAATGAAATACCTAAATATTTCTCCTTAGAAATGAATCCAAAATCGAGGTTCGCCTCTGGATCCATGAAATCTTCTAGTTCTTCCTCCTTTGGATTCTACAATAAAATGTTACAAATTTGAACTAATCCCCTTTCACACATCTACGTCCGATCTCATTGAAAAGTCCTACCCTTTGAAACTCCTTGATGATAATATTTCCTGATTTTTATCGAGAGTCTTCTTAGGTGGCTTTGGTCATTTAAGATGTAATTAACTATAGGGGCTTGCCCTTATAGGAAGCATGTTCGAACCCAGCTTAATTTAAACCCTATTTAATTTTTTATATTAAATAGGGGAACTTGTCGGCAAATATAAAGGTTTTGCAGACCAAACGGATGTCATATATTCCTTAGTTTATTTGATCGAGTCTCATCCTCAAGTCTTGTGTTTGTCCTTTGGGATAGATATAGGATTTGAGGTACAGTGCTCTTTCATTTAAACTATGAAAAATAGGGGGTCAGTTTGATTTCATAATTTTCTAAAATTAAATATATATGTAACTTAAAACATCTGTCCCAAGCGGGTGACGAGATTTTGATTCCGGTGACCGACAACTTCTTACGGGGAACTCCCCACCAAAACCAAAAATAACACCGACAGCTTTTGGGGACTCAGCTGGGGACAAGCTTTTCTCTCAATTAAAATAAAGAAATATTATCTTCAGACATCGGTAATGTGTTCATGTCCCTCTTAGACCAAATTACTCTTCTTCCGTTGGTATATTTTACCCATTTCTATCTTGGGAAGGTACAGCCAACTCCTTGGACCTCAGGACTATCTGTTCAACCATCTTTGAATAGAGGGGTTCAGGAGGCCACTAATGACTTAAATTTTCATATGGGGTCGGACCCCCAATAGGTGTGTCGGTGGACTAGTTCCACCTGGGCATTGTAGTTGTAAATTTGGTCCCACACTTGGTCCTAAACTGTGCATTTCTTCGTCTTCTTCGGATTTGGTTTGCTTTTCTGTGAATCACGCCAAGTTGTTATGCCTCTTTGCGCTTATTTAATTTGCTAATTGCAACTCTTCAGTTCTTTAATTACAATTGAATAACAAATTTGAAAATTAAAAAAATAAAAAATGTCCAGTTTATAAGACAAGTGCGTCAATTTGAGTACTTCTGTCGAAACTGCGAGGCACGGGACATCACTGACTTCCGGAAATTCTTCAAATGACAGGGACAATGTCTTCACTAAGATTAATCTTTTCTTTTGCTTCTGGAATGGAGTTCTTCGTCAACAGAGATGAACTGCCTGACCTGGCAGTTATTAAGTTTGGACAAGGGTTTGATGATATTGGAGTCAAGTTCGGTAAGGTTGCCGTCACAGTAATGAAGTTTGAAACAGACAAGTACGTGGAGCCTATTATAGAATTCAATTTGAAATCTACTAAGGAATTTTCTCTTTAAAAGGTGTTTCTTGAAAAGAGCTCTACTAGTGCTGAGAAGGCTATCATTGGGAGCATTGCAATTTCTTCGAGAACTATTTTTGCTCCAACTATCGGATTCACCATCACTGTGCCAACTATTTTGCCGAGTGAGGAAAAAGAGATTCTACGTGAGGAAGAGTCAGTTGACGCTTATGCCCCACTGCTTTCTGGATTCAAGATTGGGTCGAATTTAAAGCCTGCACAATTGATAAAGGCACAGGAAAGGAGGCGCGTCCAGGAAATTTTGAAAGCCAAATAACCTCGACAATCCCGCCAACAACAGTCACAACAATATGGCCATTCTAGCCAACAACCGCTTCAAGGAAGATTATATTGAGCATAGAATAAGAGGATACCATTGGCAGAACGATAGAAAGTGGTGTATTCCTTCAAAGAGGAAGTCGTGTCAAAGATGTTCCATGAATTGCTAAAGGAACAAGGATTTAGTCTACCAAAGCCGAAAAAGCCAGAGAAAGCCAATATGAAAGATCATCCTCAATATTTTCCATACCACCAGTTACTCGGCCACACTATAGAAAATTGCTTTATCTTCAAGGATTAGCTTGAGGAGAATTTCAAAAGTAGAAATGTAACAATCCCGAAAGAGTATTTGAAAGAACTTGAAAAAGGTTCCGTAAATATGATTTCAGTTGATTCAATTAACTTCTACACAATCACACCGGTGCTCAATAAAAGAAATGACATTCTTTAGAAACCCCCAACTGACCTAAAAATAATCAAAGGAAGGTCAATCAAGGCTAAGCAAGCCAATATTGCGTGATTATCTGAAGAACAAAGAAAAGATATGAATGAATGAAAATTACAATGTGCCATATTACATGGATGATCATACAATGTGCCATATTACATGGATGAAGGATTAACATAAATCAATATTGTCGAGACCCAGGCCGATTTATCTCTGCGTGACGCTCTATCTTCTGGTGTGGAGAACACCACAGATGAGAGGCAAGGGGCCACCCAACAAAGGGACAAACAGATCAATCGTCAATCGTCTCTCTCGAAAAGAAAATTGAAGAATTGACGACCACCGTGATTGCAATGCAAAGACAGTCACAATCACTGTAGTTGAAACTTTTAATAATGAACCAACCAGAAACCATTCATGTTATAGATGAAAGAAGAGAGGTTACCTCAGCAAATAGAGATGAGCATCTGAAGAGGGATTCTCCACCGGGTGTCATGCCGGAGAAAGAATTCAAACAAATGGTCGAACAAGTTCGAGATGCCTTAACCCAATCTAAGGGTGGTGCATTGATTCTAAAAGGTAGACCTTACCCGGAGGAGTTCAATGACGTACCCTACCCCAAGGGTTTTGTGTCACCAAAATTTAAGATATTTAACAGGACTGGAAATCCCAGACAACACATAGCACATTTTTGAGCCAGTTGTGGCAACACAAGAAATAATGAAGCTTTACTCTTCCAACAGTTTATTAGTAGTCTATCTAGAATAGCGTTTTATTGGTATGCTAAGTTGCCCAACGGATCAGTGAAGACATTTGACGAGTTAGAGTTGTTGTTTATAAAAAGATTTGCCGGAGTGCAGCATCAAGTTTCTATTGGAGATCTCGTGGTAGAAAAACAAAAGCCTAACGAAACTTTAGTGGATTACATCTTGAGGTAGAGAAACCTTAGCATGAAATGTGAACCACGGCTATAGGAACATCATGCAGTTGAGATCCTACTCAAAAGCATACATGGGCCAATAGCTTTCAAGCTTAAGAGACTAACCATCAAGTCTTTCGAGAAGCGACTCCGCAAAGTTGGTAATCTGCAAGAAGAAGTCAAGTATATGGATTCTCCCGAGATGGACGAGAAGTCCATGATAACTAAGATATTCGAGAAGAGTCTGGGATAGTTCCTGTGGTTGCAAGGGAAAACAACAATTACAAATACAAGCAGAACAACATCAACAAACCTTCCAACATCCTCGTCAAAATATTCAGCAATCATCTCAGCAGAGACCTTACCAGACATATGAAAGACAAGTTCCAATCATGAATACTCGATCAAATGGGATATATTCTTTTAAAGATGAAGCAACAAAAAAGATGTTCCACAGTCTGATCAAGAATCCCGAGTTCAGGTTACCTAAGCCGAAGAGGCCCGACGAGGCTAACAAGAAAGGACATCTGAGATATTGCCCGTACCACAGGTTCGTTGGACACACCATAGAAGAGTGTTGCAGTTTCAAAGACTTGTTTGAGGAAAATTTCAATAATGGGGACGAAACGATCTCGAAAGAAGATTTGAAAGAAACCTAAAAGAGGTTCTATCACTATGATTTCGGTCGATCTATTTGTTCCAACCCATTCTTATGCAACTGCCAATGAATGAAATGCCTCTTGGCTACTATTGTATTATTATTTTTGTTTAAATGGGAAATTAGCATGATCAGTGTTAGTCTATCACATCCCTCCCATCTCAATTAATGAAAAGAAAGGGTTTGTTATTGTTCAGGATTGTGCAAAATTTAAAAAAAATGATCACCTCGAAGGAAAATTTGGATTTTTTGATAAGACAACGACTTCAGGGGAGAATGAAATTAATGCCCTAATATTTGAGTCATCAACTTTAAAGAATTTGGACTGGGTCCTAAGTTGATTTCAAAATAAGATAGTGTGGTTGAAATACGAGTAATTGACTCAAGATATCACTAGCCTTTTAATTTCCTTCCACATGAATGGGTCCTGACTTTCAAACGAGTTATAATATCCCAGAATTTGACTTAAAAAATTTTTTAGGATTATTAGTTAGGGGAATTTGGACATTCAAAATCTTTAAAAGAAATATGTTCCCTCAGATATAGTAATTCTCAGAAAATAAAGGGAGCAAAAAAAATTATTGTGTGAAAATTCCCTAAGAAGAAGCTTGAGGTGAGCTTATAATTAAAAATTGGTGTCTCAATTAAGACATTCAAAATATTTAAATCATGCTCTACCAGATATAGTAATTCTCAACAAAACATGGGGAAAATTAAAAAAATTGATTATGTGCAAAGTTTGAAGCAAAAAAAAAATCAAAAAAAAGAAAAGTCTCCCTTAGAATAAGCTTGAGGTGGATGTATAATTAAAACTTTGTGTCCAAGTTTCCCCTGATTAATGAAACTTAAAATGCACTCTTAAAAAAATTCTTCTGATATTATATTCAAAAAAGTTCAACGATCTTGAATTTTTTAGTCGGTTATTAATTGACTCAAAAATATCTTTGGAAAATGAAAAAATTTTTGATCACACAACCAAAATTTTGAAATCTGCTTAGGCTCATAAGAAAGAATTAAAGAAATGAGGATGATATTAGCAGTTAATGGAAATTCAAACCTGCAGTCATATCCTTCAGTATCCAACAAATACTACTCCAACTTCAACTCGAGGAACATTAGGAAAATTTCTCAAGGACAACTTCAACAACTTTTATAGAATCTGCAAAAAATCAAATGATGACTGCTACAAATGGAGCTATGAACTTGCGGCCTCTTCAGCTGTGTTTTTCTTAGAGATAACACATCTTTATAGGTACTTAAAACAATATAATTCTGATAGCACCTTAAAGAGTGGGTTATGCTCTAACACTTGTCCTTAGTCAGTGGACGATACTTCAAGAAACACTGTGCCCCATGTTTCAAAGACAGGCTCATTCTTAGAAGCTCAGATGTTACCCTTGTCTGAAACTGGGTCCAAATCCTAAAACAAATGCAACAAAATAAAAATCAACATTGAAACAAAATTTTGTACCTCGTAAATTTTTGTGAGTCTCTACGCAGACATTTCAATTAAATTCTGCAATGTATGAATTTATACAGACGTTCTCTGCACTTTGCAAAATTTTCATGATCTCTCCATATACAAAACTCAGAAAATTCTTCATATTCCTTGCATGAGCCAGATCTCAGCAAAATTCTTCATCAATTATTGCACAAGTTGAACATCAACAAAATTTCAATTCCTTGAGCTCCAGGTCCCGATTTGTTTTCCTTACCAATGTCAATCTTCATAAATTCTACTAGTTTCCCACAAATTTGAAACACTTTATTTTAGAGGATGAGGATTTCACACCCGATTCCACATTACTTAGCAATGATTCACACGATATTTTAGAGGATGAGGATTTCACGTCCGATTCTGCATTGCTTTACAATGGTTCACACAATATTTTAGAGGATGAGGATTTCACATTTGATTCTGCCTTGCTTAGCAATGATTCACATGATATTTTAGAGGATGAGGATTTCACATCAAATTTTGCATTGCTTAGCAATGAGTCACACGATATTTTAAAGGATGAGGATTTCACATCTGATTCTGCATTGCTTAGCAATGACTCACACAATATTTTAGAGGATGAGGATTTCACATCCGATTCTGCATTGCTTAGCAATGATTCACACTATACTTTAAAGGATGAGGATTTCGCATCCGATCTGCATTGCTTAGCAATGGTTCACACTATATTTTATAGGATGAGGATTTTACATCCAATTCTGCATTACTTTGCAATGGTTCACACAATATTTTAGAGGATGAGGATTTCACATTCCGATCTGCATTCTGCATTGCTTAGCAATGATTCACATTATATTTTAGAGGATGAGGATTTCACATCTGATTCTGCATTACTTAGCAATGGTTCGCATTATATTTTAGGGATGAGGATTTCACATCCGATTCCACATTGCTTTACAATGGTTCAACAATATTTTCGGGGTTGAGGATTTCATATCCGATTTCGCGCTGCTTTAGGAGTCATTTCTATCGCAATCTTTCAAATAAAATTATACGATATTCTAGAGGTTGAGGATTCTACATCCGATTCTGCATTGCTTTAGGAGCTCATCCTATCTTCAAATCAAATCTAGAGGTTGAGGATTCCACATCTGATTCCGTGTTGCTTTAGGTTCTCATCCTATTTCAATCTTTCAAATCAAATCTAGAGGTTGAGGATTTCACATCCGATACCACGTTACTTTAGGAGCTCCACCTATTGCAATCTTCCAAATCAAATCCTACGATATACTAGAGGTTGAGGATTTTATATCTAAATCCACGTTGCTTTAGGAACCCCTCCTATCGCAATCTTTCGAATCAAATTCAACGATATTCTTGAGGTTGAAGGAATAAGCCCTTCGATTAATCGATTAATTCAAGGCATCCTATTTTGAAATCAGTTTTAAGACCACCTTAAATGGATTATGACATCTGACTCTTATTTCGGGATTGATACCTAAATTTTAATTCCCACCTCGGGGTCAGCACTTATATACTAACTCTCATCCTTTATAATACCTGAAATTTTATAACTCAAAATTCACTCTCTGATCCCCAGTGAGAGTCCCTACTCCTTGATTTCAATCAGACGATCACCTGCTAATTCCCTAGTAGAAACAAATCACACACACAACTCTACGCATACCTCCAAGTCTTTTGCCTAAGGAGTTTGTATTGGTTTTTTTTATCTCGTCGGTCAACGCCAATATGCGTGGTGTGCTTTCCCAGCACACCCCATCTATTTGGGGTCCCTTTGTTGATTTCACTTTTGATTGAGGTTTAGTTTTTCCTCTTTAGTAGCCTAAGATCTATCCATAGGACCCTCACCATTAGAAATTCTACACTCCTCTTCACTCAACTTGAAGTTCCACATATTGGTCCTAACATCTAACACTTAGTAGGTGGGGTCATTATAGGATTATAGGAAAACTCAACAAGATGAGTCACCCTTAGGACTGTTGGACCTTAGAGATGACCTTGGGTGTTGGTATAGGGCTAAGGCACTCACTTGCACTTACTGTCACCCACAATCACTCACAATCCTAAACCAAAAACTTGTTAACTTTCATCCCTTGATCTTCTGGGAGACTCATGTAGATGGTCCCCTAAACCCACTAGTTCTAAGTTGGGGTTTAGCTAAGATCAGTACATAGAGGACCCAAATGGGGTTTCCATTGGTCCATAGCTCAAATAGGGTGGTTGGCACCCCAATTCTACCAAAAATATCCAACTTGGCCTTTTGACCCACAAACCTACCCAAATTACCTAAACACCCCCAAACCCAAAGTTGGTCAAAATTCTCAAATGCATCCAAAATACCCAAACTTGTTCAAAAGTCATTTTAAATCTTTTGAAAATCATCAAGCTACCCAAAACTACCCAAAAATTCTAAATTTAATAAAATACCCCCAAAATTACCAAAATAACAAAAATGCCCTTGGCACCCCAAATTTTCCCAAAACCTCCAAAATTACTCCAAATGCCTCCAAAACCAATTTGTACCTTTCAATTGAACCCAATATGGCCAATTTGACCATTTTGACCAAAACCCCCAAATTATCTTTAAAGGCCCAATTTCCCCAAATTCACCTTAAATGTCCATCAATTTAGCCCAAATTTCTCTCAATTTCAACTATAAACTCAAATTCATCTTTCATATGATAAATGCAAACCAAATCCAAACCAAATGGACCCATAATTTGAGCCAAATTTCAACATAATTCCAAAACCCCCAATTTGCCCCAAATTGACTATGTCCCCAAATTTTACCAAATTGATTGTCTTAATCCCAAAATTGGCACCCAATTTATGTTGAAACTCTTCATGAGGTTCCTATTGACCTTTTTCAACAATCAATTTGGACTTGTCCCAAGCCTAACCTCATCTAGACCCAAATCTAGCCCAATATACTTAAATTGACCAAATCTCCAAAATCCTTCAAATTGATTAAACTCAAAATCACTTCAACCCTTCACAAAAAATCTTCATAACAATCATCTACACAATTTTGATCAATTAATTTGGTCAATTGATGTGGCTAACCTAGTCGAAACCCAAGTTTTGGTCATTTTCACTCACTTGAACCCTTTCACCAAAGATTGACTTAACCATGTCTAAGCCTAATGATTTCACATCCACCAAAACCTTTCTAAAGACCAGGCTAAACCCTCCTATAACACCCATGACAAGATATGGACCAATGGATCTTTAAATTAAAGGATTTTATCCATGTTTGGACCTAACTTGAAATATATCCAACATCATCACTTACCCTTGGGAGATAATCATCATTACCTACCCTTGACTTCCTTGAGCCAAGACGTGACCAATGTCTGGCTGGCCAGCCACCTTGGTGGCTAGAAAAAGGCCAAAAACATGGCCAAGACAAGGGATTTTAACCCAATTCAAAGTCACACAATTCAAACCCAAAGGCCAAATCAGCCCAGCTGCTCATTGGAGCTTCTCTTCCCTCCACATAAGCAACCAATTGCACCCCTCAATTGGCCCTGGCGCCAGCCTAGGACATTTTATTTAAACTCCCCCTCCATGGTCAAAAAGAGAGAGCTTGAAATTCCTTGGGGAGACTCTGTAAAACTTCTTCAAGAGCTTCCTGGAGACCTCTTGAGCTTAACCAAACCTTTCCTAGCCACTCAAAGCCATTGCTCGAGTTCAATTTTGGAGCTCAATTTCAAGGCAAAAATAGGACATCCTCCAAACCTCCATCAAATTCAAATTAATTGCACCTACATCCTCCCAATATCAAGAGAAGAAGATCCCTCACAAAAGCCCCATCATCTGGCCACCCTAAAGTGGACTTCGAGCAAACCACCAAATCGGCCTTGGTCAAATTTGGGTCTAGGCATTTCACCACAACCAAAGGCTCCATCCCTAGGCTCTTGGGACCCACACAAAGCTTCTACAAGCATCCAATCGAGGCTAACCCTCTTGGACCAAGGAATTGAAAGTTAAACCACAACTTCTTTTAATTATTCATGAATATAAAGTCCATTTAAGGGTTAATCAATAGTATGGATGTGTTCTACTAATCAAGACGAGCATTTTGAAAAAAAACCCCACTCAATTTTGTTGAGAATCGAGTGAGATATTAGTTTTTTAAAATGGACGTTTTTTAGGTCTAGATCATTTGGGACGATGACCTGTGACAATCGGATCGAGCGTGTATCGATCGGGTGGCCCTGATTGGGTCGGACAGAGCGCGGTCTAATAGGGGTGGGAATGAGCTAGCTGGTGGCGCCAATCAGGCAGCGACACATGGCATGTTCGACCCATATGAGGTTTACATGGATAAGTAGAAAATAGGGGTTTTTTCTTATTTATTTAATCCCCAAAACTTCAAAAATACATAACTTTGTGTAAAAAAATCAAAAAAATAAAATAAAAATACTCACTTGCTCAGTGAACAGAGAACAATGAGGATTAAAATTCATGTCAATTCGATGAACATTTTATTTTTAAAAAATTAATAAGTTTTAGGAGTATTTTAACTCTCCATGCATGTAGACTTATCCCCATAGCTTGAATTTTTCCATAGCTTGAATTTTAGACTTATCCCCATAGCTTGAATTTTTGGCATATTGTAGCCTCTGTCAAGGGGAATATTTCTTGATTTTTCTAAAGTTAGAGGAGACCTCTAGACAGAGATCCATATTTTTCAAATTTATGCATATTATTTACTTAATTTAATCATAATAATTAGCATGTTGCTTATAAAAATCAAATAAAATTTCGAAAGGTTTAATATAACCAAAGAACCTTTATGAAATTTTTTTATGAGGCAAGTCATTTAAAATGGAAGTAATTTTCACAAACACTAAATCAATAAGATAATTCATTTTTGAAATTATAAACAATAAAATGACTCGATTTTTATTCTCCACTGTTTTATAAGATCCAGAGAACTCTCCATAAAACTTTCAAAGCATTTGAAGTACATTTGATAATCTAAATTGATTTTCTAAGTTAAATATCTTTTTTGGCACAATTGATTTTTTAAAAATCAAAATCTAACTCAAAAATTTATAAAAACTTTTTTTTGAGTTCTCTATGATCAGGGGTATTTTATAAAAATAAAATAGTTTTTAAAAAAAAACTTCATTTTTAGCCTATTTTTATATATTTAAAATAATTAAAAATTCATAAAAATCACAAAAATAATTAAATTCATGGAAATCTTCTAAATTGTCTTATAAGCACTTAAAAATAATTGGGATGTTTTTCCTGATTCTCTAAATAAAGATATGGTATTTTGAAGCTTAAATTAATTTTTAAAGGCTAAAAAATGGATTTCCACTAAAATAATTCCAATAAATCAAATAAAATTCAAAAAAATATAAAACCTTCTTCTATGAATTCTCTAACATCAGGAAGACTTTTCAAAAAAACAAACCTTAAATTTCTCATTTTAAAATATTTTACATTTATTAAATACCCCAGAAATTAAAATAATTCTTAAAATTCAAATAAAATTTAACAAATCATGAAATTTGGTCATGGAGGAAAATGGGTAACCTCTGATCGTAATCAATTTATTTATTTGTGAAACACAAGTGGTTCATTTGTAGAAGCCAATCTCACTTTCTTAATTGAAAAAGATAAGTTAATAAATTTCTAAATTATTAAAATTGAGAAGTTTATTAAAATAAAATGAGCCCAGAACTCAGGGGTATGACTTTTGAAGTCAATAATTAATCAATTTAATACCCCTATTTTGATTTTCAAATAAAATTGAAATCAAGAATCACGACCACCTAAAGCTTGATCTTTTCAAAGCTAATTAAGACACTCACCTAGGTCTTAAGGGCTTAGGAGTGACTTAGGCTAAATCAAATTTCATTTAAATAAGGATTAGAAAAGTAAATATCATTGAAAATTAAAACATCTTTCAAACACTACAAGCCCAATTAAAAATTTGGCTAAGTCTCTTAAACTTG
>NW_018164444.1:63660319-63661059 GCF_001263595.1 Phalaenopsis equestris | reverse complement strand
TAATTACCCTATTCTTAGGGATAATTGACGACACTGTAAAAATGAAGGAGTAGGAAAGGCATATGGGTATTTATTGGTTGACTTATTAAGCAACATAATAAGTTTAAAAGAACTCGGGATTTTCACCATGCAGCGAGAGAGTAGCACGGATCTGCTTCTTTCTCTAGATCTGTTGGATACCTCGAAGATCTACTAAACTTAATATGTTTTACTTAACAAAATAATCCTTAATTAAACTCTTAATAACCCACCGAGAAATTACATAGGGTTAGGAAAACTACCAAAACCTTACTTTTTTGACTCTATTCAAATTTCTTTGACATGCAATTTAAGTTTCAGGTGGTGGAACGAGAAGACTCGCCAGGTACGCTTTTTACATTTTTCAGCATTGTCTTTCTTAAACTTTTATGTTATACTTTTGTGCTTATACAAATTTGCATGGAAAACTAAAACTATTAGGATAGCCACAGAACCAAAACCAAAACTAAAACTAAAATCAACCAAGATAAAATTCACCCCCACAACATTCAAAATATAAAACAACTCAAAATTTAATCACAAACATCACCCAAAACTACTTCGACTAAATGAAGACGTCTCAATCGGATGATCGGGAGTCCCTCAGAGAAGGTAACCTATGATTGCTCGCGAGGCTTCCCACGGTCTAAATGAAATTATGGAACTCATTAAGTGGAGTTTAGTAAATTTATTTGGACTAAGTGTTGGACTAAGTGAATCCA
>NW_018164444.1:63656171-63660301 GCF_001263595.1 Phalaenopsis equestris | reverse complement strand
AAATGAGGGAACTATGGGATCCTAACCGGTGTCGCTCTAATCAACTTTAACATGCCCTCATAAAATTTAAAGAACTTCAACCATAAGGCCACCTGATTTGACATTATAACATGACACACTAGAAAACTCAAACTCATTGCAGTAGGGAGCTTGGAGCTATCATGGTGGGCAGCACGGACATCTTCAACAGTGAAACCCATCTTCCCCAGCTAAACAAATCTTTCTTTTATTAGACTTAAAAAACAAAGCCATAGGACTTCGAGGTTGCTTGCTTATGCAACGTAAATCCTTACCTTATCTTTAGGACTTTGTATAACCCTTCTATATAATATAAACCCTAACTCGTCTTAGGATTCCAAGGTTGTCGTTTTTCACGACCTAAATCCTTATTGTCACATCTTCCAAGCTATTTGTTATGATCGTTTCACACAAATGTAAGCCCTAACTAATAAAATTGGCAGGATGAAACACCTAAATATTTCTCCTCAGAAATGAAGCAAAACAATAGGATAGCTTGGGAAGTCACCGAGGTTCGCCTCTGGATCCAAGACATCCCCTAGTTCTTCCTCATTTGGATTCTACAATAAAATGTTCCAAATTTAAACCAACTCCCTTTCACACCTTTACGTCCAATCTCATTGAACAGTCCTACCCTTTGAAACTCCTTGAAGATAATATTTCCTAATTTTTATTGAGAGTCTTCTTAGGTGACTTTGGTCATTTAAGATGTAATTAACTATAGGGGCTTGCCCTTATAGGAAGCATGTCCAAACCCAGCTTAATTTAAACCCTATTTAATCCTTTATATTAAATAGGGGAACTTGTCGGTAAATATAAAGGTTTCACAGACTAAACGGCTGTCATATATTCCTTTGTTTATTTGATCGAGCCTCATCCTCAAGTCTTTTGTTTGTCCGTCGGGATAGATACATGATTTGAGGTACAGTGCTCTTTCATTTAAACTATGAAAAATATAGGGTGAGTTTGATTTCATATTTTTCTAAAATTAAATATATATGTAAATTAAAACATCCTTCCAAAGCGGGCGATGAGATTTTGATTCCGGTGACCGATAACTTCTTACGGGCAACTACCCACCAAAACCAAAAATAGCGTCAACACTTTATCAGCAGAAGTTGGATAAGTAATTTTCAAAAATTTTGGAAATATTTAAGAAGCTTACAATTAACATTATGTTTGCTAAATTCTTAGAACAAATGCCAAGCTATGTAAGGTTTATGAAGGTTATTCTCAACAGAAAAACAAAGTTTGAAGATAATGAGACTGTTGCCTGCAAAGCTTAAAGATCCTGGCAGCTTTACAATTCCATGTGCAATAGGAGACAGATTTTATGAGAAAGCTTTAAGTGATTTAGGTGCAAGCATTAACCTTATGCCATTATCAATATTTAAAAGATTAGGATTAGGAGAAATAACCCCTACTACTATAACTCTACAGTGAGCAGATCGTTTGATAACATACCCTAAAGGAGTTATTATCCTAGTAAAAGTGGATCAATTTATCTTTCTTGTAGATTTCATTGTGCTAGATACGGAGGAAGATAAAGAGATACCTATCATTTTGGGGAGACCTTCCCTAGCTACAGGAAAAGCAATGATAGATGTGCAAAAAGGGGAATTAACAATATGCGTCAATGATCAAACTGTTACTGTTAACATTTCAAAATCAATGAAATACCTTGCAAAAGGTAAATATGATAAATGTTTTAGAATGAATATTATAAGTTATCTAAGTGAATGCCATTTCAAGACTACTTATGAAGAAAATTTTAAAGAAAATGATTTGGAACACAAGAAAGAATAGAAATTAGATCAATGTGATGATCTTTTTAAGGAAGATTCAAACTATGTTCGAGAAAGTTTTGAAATTCTAGACATGATAGACAAAGAAAAATTATTTTTGTCCATCTATTGAAAAACCTCCAGAACTTGAGTTGAAGTTACTTCCTAATCATTTAAAATATGCCTTTTTAGGAGATTCCTCTACTTCACCTGTTATAATTTCCTTGAAGTTAATGATGGAAGAGGAATAAAGGTTGATGAAAATTCTGAAAAATTTTAAGAAAGCCTTTGGATGGATAATTGTTGATATTAAAAGAATCAATCCTTCAATTTGTATGCATAGAATTAATATGGAAGAGAACTGCATACCCAGGGCTGATCCGCAAAGGAGATTGAATCTTGTTATGAAAGAAGTAGTTAAGAAAGAAATTTTAAAGTGGTTAGATGTCGGAATTATCTACCCTGTTTTAGATAGTGCATGAGTTAGTCCAATTCATTGTGTTCCTAAGAAAGGAGAAGTATCCGTAACTGTAAATGAACATAATGAGTTAATACCTACTAGAAAAGTTACAGAGTGACAAATATGCATTGATTATAGAAAATTAAATCTTGCACTAGGAAAGATCATTTTCCATTACCAATTCTAGATCAAATGCTGGATAGACTAGTTGGGCATAAATACTATTATTTTCTGGATGGATATACTAGTTAACACATAATTCAAATATCTTCGGAAGATCAAGAGAAAACAACATTTACCAATTCTTATGGTATTTTTGCTTTAAGAAGAATGCCCTTTGGTTTATGGAATGCCCCTGCTACATTTCAAAGATGTATACATTTCAAAGATGTATGATGAATTGAAAAAGGGATTGAAGTATTCATGGATGACTTTTCAGTGTTTGGAACTTCATTTGACTCATCTCTAGAACATTTATCTAAAGTTCTTAAGCACTGTGAAGAAATAAATTTAGTGCTTAATTGGGAAAATTGCCAATTTATGGTAGTAAGAGGAATTGTATTAGTTCATCAAATATCCGAAAATAGTATGGAATTAGATCCTGCTAAAATTCAAGTGATTGCTAATTTACCTTATCCAACAAATATAGGGGAAATTAGGAGTTTTTTAGGACATGTTGGATTCTACAAACGATATATTAAAGACTTTTCAAAGATTGCTAAGCCTTTATGTCATTTACTGGAGAAAGATGAAATTTTTAATTTGGATTACGAATGCCTAAAACATTTTAAGTTATTAAAAGAAAAACTAATCACTGCACCAAATATAGTTTCACAAAACTAGGAAAAATCTTTTAAATTGATGTGTGATGCTAGTGATTATGCTATAGGAGATGTTTTAGGACAAAGATGTGATAAAATTTTCAAAGTTATTTACTATGTTAGTAAAACTCTTAATGAAACTCAAATTAATTATACAACAACTGAAAAAGAGTTATTAGCAATAGTTTATGCTTTTAATAAATTTAGATCATATTTAATTAAAGCTTATTGTATAGTGCATATAGATCATTAAGTTATTAAGTATTTAATGAAAAAGAAGGATGTTAAACCTAGACTTATAAGAATGATTCTTCTTTTACAAGAATTTGATTTTGCAATTGTAGATCGAAAGGGGATTGAAAATCAAATTGCTGATCATTTGTCTAGGCTTGAATTAGAAAAACCACTCTATTTTGAAAATGAAATTAATGAACATTTTCTAGATGAAAAATTATTCACTATTAATGATTGGTGTGTTCCGTGGTATGCCGACATTATGAACTTTATTGTTAGTGATATTATACCCTATGGAATGACATACCAACAAAAGAGGAAATTTATTTCTGAAGCTAAGACTTGTTTTTGAGATGACCCATTTTTATATAAACAAGGAAAGGATCTGATCATTCAAAGATGTGTACCATTAGAAGAAACTTATGAGATTATCCAAAAATGTCATAATTTTGATTTTGGGGGACATTTTGGTGTTAATAAAATAGCATATAAAATTTTACAATCTAGATTTTATTGGCCTACATTTTTTAGAGATGTTAATGCTTATATCAAAACTTATGATAGATATCAAAGAGTGGGAATTATTTTTAGAAGAAATGAGATGCCCCTCAATTATATGCTATAAGTTGAAATATTTGATGTTTGGGGATTAGATTTCATGGGACTATTTATAACATCTTTCAAAAATTTATATATTCTGTTAGCAGTAGACTATGTATCCAAATCGATAGAAGTTGTTGCTTTACCTTAATGTGATGCTCAAAGTGCTGCAAAATTTTTGAAAATAAATATATTTTGTAGATTTGGGATGCC
>NW_018164444.1:63651894-63656125 GCF_001263595.1 Phalaenopsis equestris | reverse complement strand
GGGAGAAGTTATTAAAGAAATATCATATAAATCATAGGATTTCTACTGCTTTTCATCCTGAGACAAGTGGTTTGGCTGAATTATCCAATCAGGAAATTAAAAAAATTATGGAAAAATCTGTGAATTCAACAAAAATGGATTGGTCAGTCAAACTTGATTATGCTTTGTGGGCTTATAGGTTGCATATAGAACTCCTATAGAAATGTCCCTAAATAGACTAATATGTTGGAAAGCTTGTTACTTACCAGTTGAACTTGAGCATAAAGCATATTGGGCAATTAAAGAGTTTAATTATAATTTGAAAAATGCTGGTGAGAAAAGATTACTACAATTAAATAAGCTTGAAGAGATAAGGAATGAATCTTATGAAAGTGCCAAAATTTATAAAGAAAAGATGAAGATGTGGCATGATAGAAAGATTCTTACTAAAAATTTTCAACTAAGGAAACAAGTTTTGCTATATAATTCAAGGTTAAAATTATTTTGAGGGCAAATTTAAGTCTAGGTGGATGGGCCCATTTATTGTGATTAAAGTTTATCTTTATGGAGTTGTAGATATTAAAGATCCTAAATATGCAAAAATTGTTAAAGTGAATGGACATAGACTAGAATTTTATTATATAGAGGATCAGCAGAAGTTTAATGATGGAATGATGTTAAGTTAACCAGAGTAAGCACTGGCTACGTCGGGCTAACGACGTAAAACCAAGCACTTTGTGGGAGGCAACTCATAGTTATCAGTGTGTTTTTACTTTGATTATTGTTTTATGTGTGATTAAGAAATTGGGGTAGTGTTTTTTAGACTATTATGTGTTAGTATTGATTTTAAGACTTTAATTAGTGATTTGGACATGTTAAAATGAGAATTTGGACGTTAAGTTGACTTGTGCAAAAATGTGCACTGACACTTAAGCGCCAAATCCAGTGCTTAAGCGCGACAGTTTAAAAATATGGGCAAAATTAATATCCTAGAAGGAAAAACTGCCTAGAAGTTTGCAAAAACGTGCCTTGGCATTTTCTAAACGTGTCTAGGAGTTATTGGAAGAATTTAGGCCTATAATAAACGGGTTTAGTGAATGAATTTCACCCCATATCATTTCTAGCCCTAAAGTCTAAAGGTGAGAGAGATTTTAAGATGATCTCTTCATGGGAGATGGATTTGAAGAAGAAGAAGGAGACCATGAGGAACCATGAGGAAGAAATTCATGACCATGAGGAAGAAATTCATTAGTCAAAGTGCACAAGAGATGTATTATAATTTTTTATCCATTAGTTTTGAAGGGATATCAGAGAAAATCAACAAAATTGAAATTACCATGTCTATACTGAAGACTAAGGTATTGGAAATTCATGCACATCTTGAGCATACTGGATGGCAATTAAAAATGCAATTTAGTCACACTAGTTATATAGAGGAAGCGGATAAGGAAATGTTTCTTAAGCAAAAGTGGATTGAAGAAGATTGCATCAGAGCACGTCACCACCGTCCGTTTTATCAAATTTATATTCCAGTTGCCCAATGAGAGACTAATGAAAGACCTAAATTTGTTCCTTCTAATGAAGAATGGAATTAAGTTCTATGTTTATTTTTATGTGATTAAAGTTGTTGTTTTTAAGTATTTTTAGTGTTTAAGACATGTGTTAGTGTTTATGTTACTTATGTGTTTAATTGTGAGTGTGTGTTAAGTGTTTTGTACTTAGGAAAATTTTCTCATCCGAAACTATTTGGAGTGAGAATTAAGTGCAATAGTATTTGTACTTGTTTTTGAATTAATATAAGTTTGTTTTTGTGAAAATTTTGTGTTATTTTAACCTTCAATTGAAATAGTTATTAAGGAGAGTTTTGAGAGAGAAAGGAGTTATAGGAAGTTGAAAATAGTAATTTAAGTGCTATGAGACCATTTAGGGGTGGTTTACTTAAGTAAATAGTGCATTTTACTTAAATTTGAAGATTTCAAAAATAGTGCACTAGCACCTAAGCGCCACATCTCGCACTTAAGTGCAAGCTAACCTAAGAGGCAGGCGCCTAAGCGCCAGTTCATGAAAACTGGTTCGCAAAAGGTTAAAAGTGAAATTTTGGTCTGAAAATGCCATTTTTGACGCCTCCCGTCATCTTCTACCTCTCAAAATCACAATTTTTAAGGGCCATGGCACATCTAAAGTGAATATTTCTTGGTGGAATCAAGTGAAATTTGCTAGATCCAAGTTCCTTGAGATAAGAGCTTTACTTCTATGCAAAAATTTTGGATTTTCACCATGTATTTTGAGTACATTTGGAGAAATTTGAAAATTCACTATTCATGGTAAAAAATGAGGAAAAACCTATGGAAATTTCTTGGGAAGTTTTGTTTGTGCTTTTGGAAGTTTAGTTTAGTGATTTAAACTTGATTTTTGAAGTTATTTTTAGAATTTATAAAGTTTATAGAATGGCACCAAGAATGAAGAGGGGTAAAGGTAAAAGCCTGTTTGATTCGAGCAAATTTGTTAGTTCGAAGGCTCAAGATCGGTATAGTGATGCGTTGCAATCACACAAACTGATTCAGGAGCGATGTTTTAAAAATCTGGGTGGGGTCGCTGGGTGGAGACATGGAAGATTTAATTGTCCGTCGACAGTAGGAATAGTTCTGTTGTTTCTCTGTTGTCGCAGTGATATCTGTTGTGAGGGAGTTCTATGAAAATCTCCTTGAAGCTGAAGGCAATCGAGTTATGGTTCGAGGAAAGTTGGTACTTTTTTTGCCAGAGGTAATCAGCTTGTTTTACCATTTACCATCGAATACTTTATGTTTTTATGCAAATAATTGTTGTACTGAAGCGGAGTTAGACGAGATTATTTCATACTTGACTATTGGGAGAGGACTTTAGAAGATTTGTGCCTAATCAAAAATTAGTTCTACATTTGATCTTTTTAAAATATAAGAATTGAGGAACTCTTAAGCTTATATATATAATATAGTAAGTAAAATTATTTTTAAGGAAAATTTTTAAGTGGAGATAATAAAAGAACTAAATTCTAAATTTAAAAAATCTACAATTCATTTCTGAATTAGATAGAAACTCATATTTTCATCTTTCTTAACTTTAAGAATTTCTAAACTTTAAGTTGGTCTCATTTATTGAATATTTTTTTCTAAATTAGATTGCTGAGGATTGAAGTGTCACTTGAGGACAAGTAACATTTTAAGTTTGGAGGATTTTGATACACATAAAATATATAGTGTTTTTAAACATATTTTTACACCTATTTTTTTGTGATATTGCACTTTAATAGAAGGTGTTTTTGTGTTTTTCTTACAGATACAAATAAAAAGGTGAAAAATGCTTAAAGGGATGAAAAAGGATCAAATTTGAAGCAAAAAGGTGAAAAATGTGCAAAAGTGATTTGGTGCCTAAGCGCCAGATCCGGCCCTTAAGCACTGATTAAACAGAGAAGGCCATGCCTAAGCACCAAAGGTCCTACGCTTAAGCGTCAATGGCGGTTATTGGGTGACTAAATTCAGTTTTTGTGAATTTTGAAGAGGTTTTTGAAGCACCCATTGGCTCAATAGGTTGTTATAACCACCATGGACAAAAATTATCACGAAAAGATTCATCTCATTGGAAAATACATCGAATTGGGACACATTTTGAAGATTTTCCAAGGCACCTCTTGGAAAACTATATAAGAAAGAAGAGAGGACTTTGAAAAGAATCTTGAAAATACTTAGAAAGTTTTGAAAGTTCATCAAATTGGGGAGTTAGTTGGAGAGATTTTCAGGCACCACTTTTACTTTTATTTTATCCTTTTTGTTAGTTTATTTTTAGTGATTGTAAAGAGAAGAGATTCAAAGGAACTTCAAGAGTTTGATGGAGAACTTGAGATAAGTTTTTATTTTTTTTGTTTTGAAACTAATTTTGGTTTTAATTGAGACTTGTTGTTGGTTTATCAATGATTTCTACTTTTAAACTAAAGTGTGGTTTTATTTTCTCCATGGATTCTGAGTAGTTTTCCTTATCTTTCTTCTTAAAATGATAAGTAATTAAGTTTTGGATGGAAACTGTGGAGATTATTGATCTTTAATGTTGCAAGAAGTTGTGATGATTTAAATCCATGCTCTTCATTTACTTCTTGATTTGTCCAGTCCAGATGTTAAAATTTGTTATGAGAACATAAAGAACCAGGCTGGTATTGTATCAGTCAACAATTGGAAAGAATCACATCAGATTGTATGACAGATTGTATGAATGAGAATGT
>NW_018164444.1:63642945-63651823 GCF_001263595.1 Phalaenopsis equestris | reverse complement strand
CTTAAAGTGACAGGTTAAAGCCCTTGGTTTATTGTTTTAGGTTCTGATACGAGTTGTTAGCCCCCAAGTGGAAAGAATCGATGGAACTCTAGAATGAGAGCTAGTATCTTCTCTGCCTAGCTGGTCTTCAGAACTATTCAAACTTTAAATTAGCCAATATTCTTTATAGCAACTCTAGTAATGGTAAAGAATATTATTGCTCCTATTTTGCACAACATAATTTGCATACTTCTACAACAAAATTCCTACACTTTCTGGTGATTCATGATAAGAAGAAAGATATTTTCTTATTAAGTGCTTTTCATCTACAAAACTCTAGTTATTTTTTTAAGCTGTTACTATGTTGTCAAAATATCAAAAATACAAAAAAATTTTGAATTTTTATTACTACAAAATATATTCCGTTTAAGTAATTGTCTTTTTAAAAATAGAAAGTTTTCTAAAAGTGCATATTGTATAAATTCCCTGTGGGTTCGATATTCAGGTTTTAATTAAAAAGTCCTATATTCTTGATAATGATACGTATACTTGCGTATTATCCCAATATATATAAATTAAAAGTTAAATTCTTATTTTTCTTCAGGATCAAATTTTTTGTTTTGTTGTAAAGTAAGGAAATATAAAAAGTAAGGAAATATAAGTAAATGAGTAAGAAAATTTAGTTAAAATTTTTAGTAATGGAGAAAAACTTTAAGTTAAAAATTTTTTAGTTGAGAAAATGATTAATAATTTTTAACACTTAAATTTAGAAAAAATGTATTTTTGAAATATTTAGATAATTTAGAAAAATTGTATTTTTAACACTTAGTAAGAAAAATTGTATTTTTGAAAAATTTAGATAATTTTGTTTTTTATTTTTAATACTTAAATTTTTTTTTACTAAAATAATTTTCAAAACTATTATTATATTTATAAGTTAAAGACTTATATCCAGACTTTGCTTTAGGAAAGAAGAAATAGAATTCAAAATCATTAAATGCCTATTCATATATAGTAATCATTGCCCAAAAAAGAAAGAAAAATAAAAAGAAAAAAGAAAAAGAAATAAAAAAAGAGAAAGAGGAGAAAAAAAATTAGGAATGAGAAGCTTGAGGATTAATGCATAATCAAAAATTGGTTCTACATTTGATCTTTTTAAAGTATAAGACTTGAGAAACTCTTAAGCTTATAGATATAATATAGTAAGTAAAATTATTTTTAATGAAACTTTTTAAGTGGAGATGGAGATAATAAAAGAACTAAATAAGAACTAAATTCTAAATTTAGAAAATCTACAATACATTTCTGAATTAGATAGAAACTCATATTGTCATCCTTCTTAACTTTATGAATTTCTAAACTTTAAGTTGTTCTAATTTACTGAATATTTTTTCTAAATTAGACTGCTATATTTTTAAATCAAATTTTTAGTAACTCCTAAAGAAACTCATATACATATCATACATATGTAGTTATTAAAGATTGAAGTGTCACTTGAGGACAAGTAACATTTTAAGTTTGGGGGATTTTGATACACCTAAAATATAGTGTTTTTAGACACATTTTTGTACCTATTTTTTTGAGATATTGTGCTTTAATGGAAGGTATTTTTGTGTTTTTTCTTGTATATACAAGTAAAAAGGTGAAAATGCTTAAAGAGATGAGAAAAGATCAAATTTGGAGCAAAAAGGTGAAAAATGTGCAAAAGAGTTTTGGCGCCTAAGCATCAGATCAGGCGTTTAAGCGCCGGTTAAACAAAGAAGGCAGTGCCTAAGTGCCAGAGGTCTCGTGCTTAAGCGCCAGTAGCAGTTATTAGGCAAGTAAATTTGGTTTCTACGAAGTTTGAAGAGGTTTTTGAGGCACCCATTGGCTTAATACGTGGTTATAACCACCATGGACGAAAATTATCACGAGACGAAAATTATCACGACATGGACAAAAATTATCATAAAAGGATGCATCTCTTTAGGAAATACATCAAATTGGGATACATTTTGAATATTTTCCAAGGCACCTCTTAGAAAACTATAAAAGAAAGAGAAGAGGACTTTGAAAAGAGTCCTAAAAATACTTGGAAAGTTTTGAAAGTTCAACAAATTGGGGAGTTAGTTGGAGAGATTTTCAGGCACCACTTTTACTTTTATTTTATCCTTTTTGTTAGATTATTTTAAGTGATTGTAAAAAGAAGAGATTCAAAAGAACTACAAGAGTTTTGTGGAGAACTTGAGATAAGTTTTTATTTTCTTATTTTGAGACTACTTTTAGCTTTAATTGAGACTTGTTGTTGGTTTAACAATGATTTCTACTTTTAAACTAAAGTGTGGTTTTATTTTCTCCATGGATTCTGAGTAGTTTTCTTTATCTTACTTCTTCAAATGATAATTAATTAAGTTTTGAATGGAAATTGTGGAGAGTATTGATCTTTAATGTTGGAAGTTGTGATGATTTAAATCCATGCACTTCATTTACTTCTTGATTTGGCCAATCCAAGTGTTAAAATTTGTTGTGAGAACATGTAAGAATCAGGCTGGTATTGTCTCAGTTAACAATTGGAAATAATCACATCAGGTTGTATGAATGAGAATGTAGTTCATATGATTGAGTGCAAATAAATAGGAAAATATTCATTGAAGAGTGTAGAGTTAGGAGGATGACAGGTTAAAGCCCTCAACTTGATTTATTATTTTAGGTTCTGATATGAGAGTTAGCTCGTAGGTGGAGGGAATTGAGGGAACTCTAGAGTGAGAGCTAGTATCTTCCCTTCCTTGTCGGTCTTCAGAACTATTCAAACTTTAATTTAGCTAATGTTCTTTATAGCAACTCTAGTAAGGGTAAAGAATATTATTGCTCCTATTTTGCACAACACAATTTGCATACTTCCACAATAAAATTCCTACACTTTCTGCTGATTCATGATAAGTAGAAAGATATTTTCTTATTAAGTGCTTTTCATCTACCAAACTCTAGTTATTTTTTTAAGTTGTTACTGTTTTGTCAAAATATCAAAAATACCAAAAATATTTTATTTTTATTACTGCAAAATATATTCAGTTTAAGTAATTATCTTTTTAAAATAAGAAAGTTTTCTAAAAGTGCATATTGTATAAATTCCCTATGGGTTCGATATTCATGTCTTAATCAAAAAGTTTTATATTACTTGATAACGATACATATACTTGTGTAGCATCCCAATATATATAAATTAAAAGTTAAATTTTTATTTTTCTTCAAGATCAAGTTTTTAGTTTTGTTGCAAATTAAGAAAATATAAGTGAAATATAATTTGAATTATTTTTGTACTTTGTATATTAGCAGTATCCAGGGCTCACGGACCCACTACCTCCCATGATAAAATGGATGATTAAGAGAATGGTCTGATGGAGCATAATGCCAACTGACTGTATTTCCAACAGCTGCATCATCAACATATATGATGAAGGTGACTGCATACCCCCGCACATTAACCATCATGATTTTTTGAGGCCTTTCTGCACGATCTCTTTCATGAGCAAGAGCAACATTCTATTTGGAAAAGAGATTAATATCATTGGCTTTGGAGAGTTCAAAGGACCCGTGGAGATTCCACTACCAATAGGTTTAGTGTTTGTTCTTAAAGGAAACGGGGCAGACATTCCCAAACACTACATTCCATGGGTGCGACACCGTAGGGTGTCCGTGACTTTCCAAAGAATGAATGACAGCAAAATGTCATATGGATTCCGGTCAGACCCATAATCGGAAGAACTACTACCGTACGAGCTATGAGAGGGTTGAACCTCTAAGCACATGCAAAGGGAACTCTTGTCTTGGAGCATGGCTTAGTAGGTCGGCTCGAACAGGAGCTTGCCCCACCAAAGATTGACACTCAAAGGATTCCTTTTTATTGCATTTCATCACAGCAGATATGATATGTATTAGACAAACTCAGTCTATGATATGTACTCAACATGGGATATCTTTATTTGTACTTTGATGCAGTCAGCATAACTGTACTTTTTTAGGCTTTGGCCTGCACTCAACCTGTAACACTTATTGGAGCAGATTAATGAAATATCTTTCATAATTTTATCGATTTGTTCAGTTGCCCTTCTTGTACGATGGATAAAAGCCACATAGTCATACATTGGTTCGGGATTATAATGAGCAAAGAACAAAACAATAAAAACTTGATAATAATAAAATTTAAATAAAATACTCTTTTAAAGAAAAAAAAGTTAATCAATAAATTTTTTTTAAATAAAAAATTTTGAAAATATATTTTGATAATTAAATGTGATAAAAACAACAAGAAAAGAAAATAAATCTGTTGAGTTGATTCTTGCAATTTTGAGGTCTCTTACTGTTTGCTCGTGCAGCGCAACTGTCCTTGTATGCACTAATTCTCACAAAATTTCACATATCTGCCTCACCAATGTCAACCTTTTCACATAACACATATCTATGGGTTCAACACCACAATCTGTTTGTTAAATCTTAATTCTAATTTTGGAATCAATCCTTAACTTTTGATTCCCTCCTTTTGAGGTCAGTCCCTAACTTCTGATCCACTTTTTGAGAACTTTTTGAGATTGATCCCTAAAGATTGATCCTTAACTTTTAATTCTCATTTTTGAAATCAGTCCTTAACTTCTGATTCCCTCTCTTCAAGGTCGATCCCTAACTTCCGATCCTCTTTTGAGATTGATACCTAAATTTCAATTCTCATTTCATATTCATTCTCTAACTACTGATTTCTTCCCAAACTTCCAAATCCCTTTCTGAGATTGACAATTAAATTGTAACTCTCACTTCGGGGTCAATACCTGAATTCTGATTCCCTTCTTTTGAGTTTGGTACCTAAATTTTGACCCTTCTTTTTGGGAGTGATACCCAAATTTCAATTCTCATCTTGGGGTCAGAAACCTACATACTCACTCCCATCCTCTAAACACCCGAAACTTGATAATTTGAAACCCACTCTCCAATCCCCAGCGAGAGATTCTACTTCTTGACTTCGATCAAATATTCACTTGCTAATTCCTAGTGGAAACAAATAACACACATAATTCTATACCTTCTTATAGGCCTATTGACTTAGGAGTCTGTGTAGGTTTTGTTGATCTCATTGGTCAACGCCAATACGCGCGGTGTGCTTGCCTAACACATAACACACCACACCTTTTGGGGGTCAATTTGTTGACCTCACTTTTGGTTGAAGTTTAGTTTTCTCTTTAGTAGCCTAGGTTCTAGCCATAGGACTTTCCTATTGACTATTCCTACAAAACTAGAAAAGGAACCCTCACCATTAGAAATTTTAAACTCCTCCTTGCTCAACTTAAAGTTTCACATATTGGTCCTAACCTCTAGCACTTAGTGGGTGGGGTCAGTATAAGGAAGCTCAAGATGAGTCCCCATAGAACTTATTTACCTTAGGGTTGACTTTAGGTGTTAGTCTGGAGCTTTTTCACTCACTTACACTCACTCTCATTCATAATCATTCACAACTCTAAACCCAAAAATTCTTGATTTTGATCCCTTGATCTTTTGGGAGCCTCATGTAGATGGTCTCCTAAACCCACTGGCCTTAGGGTGGGCTTTAGCTAAGACCAATACATAGAGGGCCCAAACAGGGATTCCATTAGTTCATAGCTCATGTATGGTGGTTGGTACCCCAATTCTACCAAAATATCCAACTTTTGGCCCTTTGCCCCTAAATCCCCTCAAATTACCTAGATACCCTTGGAACCCCAAATTTGGTCAAAATCCTCAAATTCACCCAAAATATCCAAATCTATTCAAAAATCATTTCAAACCATTTGAAGATACCCAGATTACCCAAAACCACCCAAAAATGCCAAATTTACCAAAATACACCCAAAATTGCCAAAATTACAAAAATACCCTTGGCACCCCAAACTTTCCCAGAACGTCCAAAATCACTCCAAATGTCTCCAAAACTAATTTGGAACCTTCAATTAAACCCAATTTTGCTAATTTGACCTTGTTGACCAAAACCCCCAAATTGTCTTTAAAGGCCCAATTTTCCCAAATTCACCTCGCATGTCCATCAATTTGATCCCAATTTTCTTCAATTTAAATTATAAACTTAAATCCACTTTTCATATGACCAATCTAAACCAAATTCAAGCCTAATTTTCCCATGCTTTGAGCTCAATTTTGATCTAAGTCAAACCCCCAATTTAGGCCCTATGAAGGCCCTATGACTTAATCCCACTTAATCCCACCAAATTGAACCTCATAGCCTACTCAATTTGCTCCTATTTGAATACTAAAGTCTTCATAACATTACTAAACATAAAATTTGACCTTCAATTGGCCTTTGTAAAGCCTCAATTGCACTCAATTTTGACTCAAATCCAAAACTCCCCAAATTCCCCCCAAATTGGCCATGCCTCTAAATTCCACCAAATTTATTATCGTAACCATAAAATTGACACCCAATTTATGTTGAAAACTCTTCATGATGCTCCTATAGACCATTCTCAATAATCAATTTGGACTTAGCCTAAGCCTAGCCCAATCTAGACATAAGTCTAGCAAACAGGCCCAAATTGACCAAAACCCCAAAATGCTTCAAACTGAACCCCCAATTGAACTCAAAATCATTTCAACCCTTCACCAAAAACCTTCATTACAATCATCTACACAATGTTGATCAATCATTTGGGTTCAAAGTCTTCAATTGGGCTCAAAGTCATGGCTATCTGATACACCTAAAATATATAGTGTTTTAGACACATTTTTATACATATTTTTGAGATATTGCGCTTTAATGGAAGGTATTTTTGTACTTTTCTCGAAGATACAAGTAAAAATGAAAAAAATGCTTAAAGGAGTGAAAAAGGATCAGATTTGGAGCAAAAAGGTAGAAAATTGTGCAAAAGAGTTTTGGCGCCTAAACGCCAGATCTTGCGCTTAAGCGCCGGTTAAACAGAGAAGGCCGCACCTAAGCACCGAGACCCCGCGCTTAAGCGTCTGTGGTGGTTACTAGACAAGTAAAATCAGTTTTCATGAATTTCAAGAAGGTTTTTGAGGCACCCATTGGCTTTATAGGAGGTTGTAACCATCATGGACGAAAATTATCATGAAAGGATGCGTATCTTGGGCAAATACATCGAACCAAGACACATTTTGAAGAGATCCCAAGGCACGTCTTGGAAAACTATAAAAGAAAGAAGAGAAGACTTTGAAAAGAGTTCTGAAAATATTGGCAAGTTTTGAAATTTCTTCTCTGGGGAGTTAGTTTGGAGAGATTTTCAGGAGCCACTTTTTATTTACTTTATCCTTTTTGTTATTTTGTTTTGAGTGATTGTAAAAGAAAAGAGATTCAAAGAAACTTTAAGAGTTTGGTGGAGGACTTGAGATAAGTTTATATCTTTTTGTTTAAGACTACTTTTGGTTTTAATCAAGACGTGTTGTTAGTTTGACAATGATTTCTTCTTTTAAACTAAAGTGTGGTTTTGTTTTCTCCATGGATTTTGAGTAGTTTTCTTTATCTTTCTTCTTAAAATGATAAGTAATTAAGTTTTTGATGGAAGTTGTGTGAAGTGTTAATCTTTAATGTTGGAATAAGTTGTGATGATTTTCAATCTTTGCACTTCATTTACTTATTGATTTAGCAAATCTAGATGTTAAAATTTGTTGTAAGAACATGTATGATGTTGTTTGAGGATGCTTATTTGGAACAAAACTCATCCCATCTATTTGTGAAATGTTCATGTAGTATGGAAAGAGTCAAGTCATTAAAAGATCATGGTGGGAAACATGCTCCTCAAGATATGCGTTCATCCAGTGAAAATTACTCAAAAAAGGGAAGGCCTAGGTGTCACCACAGTAAAAAATTCGTACAAAAATGAAACTTGCTGGACAGGGAACTCTAGAGTGAGATCTAGTATCTTCCTTGTCTAGCCGATTTTTAGAACTATTCAAACTTTAAATTAGCCAATGTTCTTTATAGCATTTATAGTAAGGGTAAAGATAGTAAGGGCTTCTATTTGACACAAATTTATAGTAAGGGTAAAGAATATTATTGCTTCTATTTGACACAACACAATTTGCATACTTTCACAACAGAATTCCTATCATTCATGCTCATTCATGATAAGAAGAAAGGTATTTTCATATTAATTACTTTCTTCTATAAAAACTTTAGTTATCTTTTTAAGTTGTTGTTGTTTCGTTAAAATATCAAAAATACTAAAAATATTTAAATTTTAAATTCCTGCAAAAATAGTTTTTAGTTTAAGTAATTATCTTTTTAAAAATAGAAAAACTTCAAAAAAAGTGCATATTGCATAATATTCTTAATGGGTTCGATATTCAGGTCTTAATCAAAAAGTCTTATATTACTTGATAACAATACGTATACTTGCGTAGTATCCCAATATAAATTTATATAAATTAAAAAAGTTAAATTCTTTTTTTTCTTCAAGATCAAGTTTTTGGTTTTGTTGCAAAATAAGGAAATATAAGTAAAAAAATACCATCATAACTATTGTTATACTGTGCATAAGCATTAAGTATCCAGGGGTCAAGTTTTTGGCGCCGTTGTCATGGAAGAAACTAAGTAAATTTCTATTTTTAGAAAGACTTATTTAAACTTTAAATATTGTATCTTATTTTGTATGTTTCATTTATTTTATTTTATGTTAGTGTAGTCGTAGTTCAGGTTCTGAACGACTAGTGCCCTACGATTCTGAATTAGAAAGAAATATTAGAAAATTTAGAAAAACCAAAAAAATAAAAAATCTTGAAAATCCCAAAAAAATTAAAGAAATGGCAAACCAAAACAATCAAAATGCTAAAATTCATCAAGAGTTTAGACCTTTAAGAGATTATGCCAACCCTACTGTAGATGAACTTCATTTTAGTATTCAAAAACCTACTATAGTGGCTAATT
>NW_018164444.1:63640373-63642808 GCF_001263595.1 Phalaenopsis equestris | reverse complement strand
ACATCTTTTAATCAGTTTGAAGGGGAATCTATTTATGAAGCATGAGAACGATTTAAAGAACTCTTAAGAAAGTATCCACACCATGTTATACTAGATTAGTTAATAATTCAAACCTTTTATAATGGATTGATTGGTTCTCTTAGATCTATTATCAATGTCATTGTTGGTGGTTCATTGATGTCAAAACCATTTCATGATGCTTATGTTTTAATTGAACAGATGGCTACCAATAGTTTTCAATGGCCTTCTGAGAGGGTGAATCCAAAGAAAGTAGCCAACATTCATGAAACTGATGCATTTACTATGTTAGCAAATCAAGTTGTTGTAATTTTAAGGAAGTTAGACCAATTTGGAATGAATTTTTCTCAACCAATTTCCATGATTGAAGAGTATTCATTAGACTAAATGGTAGATTCTCAATCATCATTTAAAACTTTGAATGACATAAATAATAAGCAAAATAACCCATATTCCAATTATTATAACCCAGGTTGGAAGAACCATCCTAACTTTAACTCGAATAATAATTCAAGGTTGGAAGAACCATCCTAACTTTAACTCGAATAATAATTCGGATGGTAATAATCAGCAATGGGGGAATAGCTAAGGAAACCCATTGGAAAACTGGAACAACCAAGGGAATAATAATTATAGATCTACTTATCCTCCAGGAATCAACAGTAATACATAGTTTAAGGGTTTAAGGATAAGAATAGAAGAAGTGGTGTTACAAATGGGTAATTAGTTACAAAGTCAAGGAACTATAATTAGAAATATTACTATAATTAGAAATATTAGAAATATTGAGAATCAACTTGGGAAAATTGCAAGTTCATTAAATAATAGATCTTAAGGAACACTTCCTAGTACTAAATCAAATCTAAAAGACCAAATTAAAGATCAAGTTAAAGTCGTACAACTTAGAAGCGGAAGAGAGTTGGAAGGTATGGTTCAAAAAGATATTGAAGAAGAGAGAAGAAATTGAAGAATCAAAAGAGGACGCTCCAAATAATTCTGAAAAACCTATTTTTTTGCCAAAAATTGATTTAGAAAAACCACCACCTCCATTTCCTCAGAGACTTCGACTGCAGAAGTTGGATAAGCAATTTTCAAAATTTTTGAAAATATTTAAGAAGCTTACAATCAATATTCCATTTGTTGAAGCCTCAGAACAAATGTCAAGCTATGTAAAGTTTATGAAGGATATTCTCAACAGAAAAATGAAGTTCAAAGATAATAAGATTATTGCACTTAGTGAGGAGTGCAGTGTGATAATTTAGAAAAAGCTTCCTGAAAAGCTTAAAGATCCTAGTAGCTTTACAATTCCATGGGAGACAGATTTTATGGGAAAGCTTTATGTGATTTAGGTGCAAGCATTAACCTTATTCCATTATCAATATTTAAAAGATTGAGATTAAGAGAAATAACCCCTCCTACTGTAACTCTGCAGTTGGCAGATCGTTCAATAAACTATCCTAAAGGAGTTATAGAAGATGTCCTTATGAAATTAGATCAATTTATCTTTCTTAATGATTTTATTGTGCTAGATATGGAGGAAGATAAAGAGATACCTATCATTTTGGGGAGACCTTTCCTAGCCGGCGAATTAACAATGCGCGTCAATGATCAAATTATTACTTTCAATATTTCAAGATCAATAAAATATCCCGTGAAAGGTAAAGATGATGAATGTTATAGGATGGATGTTGTAAGATATCTAAGTGAATGTCATTTTAAAACAACTTATGAAGAAAGATCTGAAGCAAAGATTTGGAACACGAGCAAGAAGAGGAATTAGAATGGCCCCTAACCCTTTGTATTGATGTGTCTTCTAAAACTCAAATTATGTTCAAGAAAGTTTTGAAATTTTGGACACGATAGACAAAGATAAATCATTTTGTCTATATATTGAAAAACCTTTAGAACTTAAGTTGAAATTATTTCCTGAACGTTTAAAATATGCCTTTTTAGGAGATTCCTCTACATTACCTGTTATAATTTCCTCGACGTTAACAAAGGAAGAAGAAGAAAAGCTGATAAAAATTTCGAAAAATTTTAAGAAATCCTTCGGGTGGACAATTGCTGATATTAAAGGAATCAGTCCATCAATTTGTATGCAAAGAATTAATCTGGAAGAGAACTGCAAACCCAGGGATGATCCACAAAGGAGATTAAATCTTATTATGAAAGAGGTTGTTAAGAAAGAAATTTTAAAGTGGTTAGATGCTGTAATTATCTACCCTATTTTAGATAGTGCATGAGTTAGTCCAATTCATTGTGTTCCTAAGAAAGGAGGAGTAATTGTAACTGTGAATGAGTGTAATGATTTAATACCTACTAGACAAGTTACAGGGTGGCGAATATGCATTGATTATAGAAAATTAAATCTTGCCGCTAGGAAAGATCATTTTCCACTACCCTTTCTAGATCAAATG
>NW_018164444.1:63639026-63640223 GCF_001263595.1 Phalaenopsis equestris | reverse complement strand
TTGGTTTATGTAATGCCCTTGCTACATTTCAAAGATGTATGATGGCAATTTTTTGTGATTTAATTGAAAAAGGGATTGAAGTCTTTATGGATGACTTTTCAGTGTTTGGAACTTCATTTGACTCATGTTTAGAACATTTATCTAAAGTTCTTAAGCGCTGTGAAGAAATGAATTTAGTCCTTAACTGGGAAAAATGTCAATTTATGGTAGCAGGAGGAAATGTATTAGGTCATCAAATATAAGAAAATGGTATGGAAGTAGATCCTGCTAAAATTCAAGTGATCACTAATTTACCTTATCCAACAAATGTAAAGGAAATTAGGAGTTTCTTAGGACACGCTGGATTCTATAGGCGATATATTAAGTGCTTTTCTAAGATTGCTAAGCTTTTATGTCGTTTACTGAAGAAAGATGCAATTTTCAATTTGATGAGGAATGCCTAACAGCTTTTAAATTATTAAAAAAATTTAGTCACTACACCAATTATAGTTTCACCAAATTGGGAAAAACTTTTTGAACTTATGTGTGATGCAAGTGATTATGTTATTGGAGCTGTTTTAGGACAAAGATGTGATAAAATTTTCAAAGTTATTTACTATGATAGTAAAACTCTTAATGAAACTCAAATTAATTATACAACAACTGAAAAAGAGTTATTAATAATAGTATATGCCTTTGATAAAATTTAGATCATATTTGATTGAAACTCACTATATAGTGCATACAAATCATTCTGCTATTAAGTACTTAATGAAAAAGAAGGATACTAAATGATAGTGACTTTATATATGCTCAAAAATACAAGAATTTGATACTGTTGGTAGAAGATTTAAATGCCTAGCAAGGGCGCCGAAACTTAACAGTGACTTTATATATGCTCAAAAATACAAGAATTTGATACTGCTTCTAGAAGATTTAAATCCCCGGTAACGGCGCCAAAAATAACGGCGCCAAAAAACGGCGCCAAAAACTTGACAACAGTTATAGATTTGATAAAGATGTGTATAAAATATTCAATAATTTCAAAGTCACAATTATCAACTTAAGTATACGTATCGCTCAAGTAATACAGGGCTCTAATGGAGTCTTGGATATCGATCCCACAAGGAGTAATATTAGAGGCTACGAACTTAAGATTTAGAAAATCAATACTTAATCACAACAACATAGTTCAAATTGCATATTTGTCACTAATAG
>NW_018164444.1:63636866-63638888 GCF_001263595.1 Phalaenopsis equestris | reverse complement strand
GAGCATACCTATTCTTTACCCTTTAGACCAGGCATAAAGAACATTGCCTATCCTATGCTTGGTTACTAAATCTGCAGCTATGCTGGGAGGATACCGACTCTCACTTAGGAGCTCCCACATTCCATTTGCCTGAGGGCTACCATCTACACTTCAGCACCAAAACGATAGGACCGAATTGGGGATTTTAGTCTGTCACTCTAAAATCTCCAATTCTACGCTTGATAATCGCGCGATAATTTTTATTTCCCCATTTATTTGCACTCAACTTGTAAGGACTTTGACCTCCCTAAATCTTGGATGTAATCCTCACTTTAGTTGTAAAATAAAACATAATTTAACAAATCAATTGGCCAGATTGAAAGTAATCTAAGATTAAAGTGAAAAGATCATCACAACTTCTTTAACATTCTCATGGCACAATCAATTCAAATCACCATTTCACAAAATCTCAAGACAAGGAGAAAGATAGAAAACTACTCAGAACTCATGGAGAAGATACGATAAAACTTGAATTTCATATATAAAAGCAAAGTCATACAAACAGCAATAAGTAAATACAACTTATCTCAAATTCCTCCCCAAGTAACTCCTTGAAGTTCCTCTGAATCTCTTCCTTTCTTTACAGCACACAGAATTCTCCTTCGAAGCGGTAAGGAGGAAGAAATCTCTCACTTTCCTTCCACTCTTACAATCTCTCAAAGAATTCCTCACAATACCTAACCCTAAATTACACTCCCTTAGACACCCGTAGACCACTCGACACTCTCTGGACACTCTAGACTCTCCTTTTTTTGGCCTCCAAAATGTTTCTCTTAAAGTTGTAGAAGAGTTTTCAAGAGTTGCCTAAGCGTCCCTTTAAAAATCGTCCACATTCAATGCATCTATTGAGAGAATCATCATTCTTGCCGTCGGCGGCCTCGATGGTGCCATCGGTGGCCTTCTAGAATATTTAATTCTGGACTCTCGGGAAAAATCTGCAGTCAGTGGCGTCGATGGCGCCGCCAGCGCCCAAGATCAAATCTTCATATTTTGCATCTTTTTGCTCCAAATTCGCTCCTTTTTGCAACTTTTTGCTCCAATGACCATAATTCAACATACTTGCAAAAGAACATCAAATATACCTTCCTTTAAAGTGCAATATCATCAAAATCAATGTAAAATAGGTATGAAAATCTCAACATATTTTCCTTCAGTCACTAAACCGAGACTTATATGATGGATTCTTCTTTTACAAGAATTTAATTTTAAAATAGTAGATCGGAAGGGAACTGAAAATCAATTTGCGGATCATTTGTCCAGGCTTGAATTAGAAAAACTAATTTGTTTTGAAAAAGAATTTAATGAACATTTTCCAGATGAAAAATTGTTCACTGTAAATGAGTGGAGTGTTCCGTGGTATGCCGACCGTGGTATGCCGACATTGTGAGATCTTAAACCCTATGGAATGACATACCAACTATGGAATGACATACCAAATGACATACCAACAAATGAGGAAATTTATTTCTGAAGCTAAGACTTATTTCTGGGATGACCAAAATTTATATAAACAAGGAAATGATCTGGTCATTCAAAGATGTATACCAATTAGAAGAAACTTATGAAATTATCCAAAAATATCATAATTCTAATTTTTGGGGACATTTTGGTGTTGATAAAACGGCACAAAATTCTACAATCTAGATTTTATTGGCCTACAATTTTTAGAGATGTTAATGCTTATATCAAAACTTGTGATAGATGTAAAAAAATAGGTAATATTTCTAGAAGAAATGAGATGCCCCTCAATTATATGCTAGAAGTTGAAATATTTGATGTTTGGGGATTAGATTTCATGGGACCATTTATATCATCTTTCAAAAATTTATATATACTTTTAGCAGTTGACTATGTATCCAAATGAATAAAAGCTATTGATTTACCTTGATGTGATACTCAAAGTGTTATAATTTTTTTTAAAATGAACATATTTTGTAGATTTAGGATGTCGAGAGTTATCATAACTGATGGGGGAAGTCATTT
>NW_018164444.1:63631068-63636678 GCF_001263595.1 Phalaenopsis equestris | reverse complement strand
TATTAAAGAGTTCAATTATAATTTAAAAGATGCTGGTGAGAAAAGATTGTTACAATTAAATGAGCTTGAAGAGATAAGGAATGAATGTTATGAGATTGTTAAGATTTATAAAGAAAATATGAAAATGTGGCATGATCAAAATATTCTTACTAAAAATTTTCAGCCAAGGCAATAATTTTTGCTATATAATGCAAGGTTAAGATTATTTTCAGGCAAACTTAAGTCCAGGTGGATTGGCCCATTTGTTGTGATAAAAGTTTGTCCTTATGGAGCTGTGGATATTAAAGATCCTAATTTTGAGAAAATTTTTAAAGTGAATAGACATAGACTAAAACCTTATTGTATAGGGGATCAGCATAAATATAATGATGGAAAGATGTTGGGTCAACCAGAATTAGCACTGGTTACGCGGGCTGACGACGTAAAACCAAGTGCTTTATGGGAGGCAACCCATAGTTATCAGTGTGTTTTTGTTTTGATTGTTATTTTCAGTCTGATTAAGAAATTTAGGATAGTATTTTTGAGTTTATTATGTGCTAGTAATGATTTTTAGTCTTTATTTAGTGACCTAAACATGTTAGAATGAGGACCTTTTAGTCTTTATTTAGTGACCTAAACATGTTAGAATGAGAATTTGAACGTTAAGTTGGCTGGTGCTAAAATGTGCACTAGCACTTAAGCGCCAGATCTCACGCTTAAGCACGGCAATTTAATCACATGTGTAAATTTCAATTTCTAGAAGGTGTAACTGTAATTTAGTTGGAATAAACATGTCTTTGTAGTTTTTGGTCATGCCTAGAAGTTATGAGGGGGAATTAGGCCTATAAATAGAAGTGGTTTGTGAAGGAATTTCACGCTGAATTATTTTTAGCCCTAAAAGTTTAAGAAAGAGAGAGATTAAGAGAAAATGTCTTCATGGGAGATGGATTTGAAGAAGAAGTAAGAAGCCATGAGGAACAAGTTCATTAGTCAAAGTGAACAGGAGATGTATAACGGTTTCCTAGCTGTTAGTATTGAAGGGATATCGGAGAAGATCAACTAGATGGAGAATACTATATCTGTATTAGAGATTATGGTGCTTGAATTACATGCTCATCTAGAACACATTGGGTGGCAACTTAAGATGCAATTCAGCCATACCAGTTATGTAGAGGAAGCGGATAAGGCGATGTTCCTTAAGCAAAACTGGATCGAAGATGATAGTGTTAGAGATCATCACCACCGTCCATTTTATCAACTCTATATTCTTGGAGAGACTACTAATAGACAAGAATTTGTTCCTTCTAATGAAGAGTGGCATTAAGTTAAGTGTTAGGAATTGTGTGTTTAGAGTCAAGTTTTTAAATGTGTTAGTGTGTACGCCTTATGTGTTTAATTATAAATGTGTGTTAAGTGTTTTGTACTTAGAAAACTTTTCTCATCCAAGACTATTTGGAGGGAGAACTAAGTGTTAAATGTGTTTGTACTTATTTGTAAATTAATATGGGTTTATTTTTATTAAAATTTATATTATTTTTAGCCTTAAATTGAATTAATTATTATGGAGAATTTTTAGAAAGAAGGGAGTTATAGGAAGTAAAAATAGTCATTTAAGTGTAGGCTAGAAGTGCATTTTTCTTAAAATAAAAATTTTTGAAACTTGTGCACTGGCGCCTAAGCGCCACATCTCGCGCTTAAGCGCAAGCCAACCCGAGAGGCAGACGCATAAGCACCACTTACCCCGCGCTTAAGCGCCAGTTCATGAAAACTGGTTCTCAAATGGTTAAAAGTGAATTTTAGGTCCAAAAAAGCCATTTTTAATGCCTCCTATCGTCTTCCCCAACTCAAGTTTACAATTTTGAGGGCTAGGGCAAGTGAAATTTGTAGATTTTATTGGTGGAATCAAGTGAGATTTGCTAGATCCAAGGTCCTTGAGGTAAGAGCTTTACTTCTATGCAAAAATTTTAAATTTTCAGCATATATTTTAAGCACATTTTGAAGATTTCAAAAATTTACTATTCATGATGAAAAGTGGAGAAAAATCTATGGAAATTGCTTAAGAAGTTTAGTTAATGCTTTTGGAAGTTTATTTAGGTGATTTAAACTTGATTTTTAAAGTTATTTTTGGAATTTATCAAATTTATAGAATGACACCAAGAGTGAAAAGGAGCAGAGGAAAGAGCCCATTTGATTCGAGCAAATTTGTCAGTTCAAAAGCTCGGGATTGATATAGTGATGCTATACAATCATGAAAAATGATTCAGGAGCGATGTTTTAAGAGTCTAGGTGGAGAAGTGGAAGACCTGATAGTCCGCCGACATTTAGAACAGTTCTGTTGTTTCTCTGCTGTCGCTGTGATTTCTGTTGTGAGGGAGTTTTATACAAATCTTTCAGAGGCTGAGGACGATTGAGTTATGGTTTGAGGGAAGTTGGTACATTTTAGTCTAGAGGTAATCAACTTGTTTTACCATTTATCATCAAAGATTTTGTGTTTTTATGCAAATTATAGTCCTACTGAAGCAGAGTTAGATGAGATTATTTCATACTTGACTATTGGGATGGGACTTTGGAAGATTACCAATGAGAGGAGAGTAAATTTCCCAACTTCAAAGTTATGTGCACCTTCAAAGGCCTATACTATTTTATTTCTGCTCGTCTACTTCTGACGAATCATCTCAGTGAAGTGACCACAGAGAGAGCAACGTTGAATTATTGTATTCAGGAGGGAAAGCCCATCAATATAGGGGCTTTGATCTATCACACTATCATCAGTTCAGCTGCTGCTGCTACTACCACAGGTATGGGATTTTCTTCCTTCATATTTTCTTTATGCAAGTAGATTGGAGTGAATTATGATGGTTGGGAGGAAGTTCTGTTACCTCTAAATCCCATCACGAAGGTGAATGTGAAGACTTATTTTGAGCATTCGATTTTCGGCTGGAGAGGAGGATTTTCCAGGAGCTAAGGATTAGAAACGTCTATTGCATCTTCATCATGACCATCTACTTCACATGCTTCTACATCTATAGGTGATTCTACTAAGACTCAGGATGAGTTATTGCAGAAGATGATGGATAATATCAATTTTACCTCTTATAAGGTACAAAATTTAGAGTGTTTTACAGATCATACTAATAGTTAAAATAGAAGGAAGAGTGATTATGAAGAGAAATTCCACTCATCTTTGGAAAGCCTGATTAGAGGTGAACTAGGAGTGTAATTTCCTCCATATCCTCGATATCCTGATTATGAGCCTGTAGAAAAATGATACAACGGTAATTCTGAGGATGAAGAGTAGAGCTAAGAGATTCATTTTATGATTGTAATATAAGATGAACTATATAGTCTGAACTTGCTACATTTGCATTTGTGTGTTGTTTTAGACTATGTTTTATTTTGTGTTTTGAATTTTTATGTTTTGTTGTGTTAGATAATATTTTAGAACAGTTCTGTTGTTTCTCTGCTGTCGCTGTGATTTCTGTTGTGAGGGAGTTTTATACAAATCTTTCAGAGGCTGAGGACGATTGAGTTATGGTTTGAGGGAAGTTGGTACATTTTAGTCTAGAGGTAATCAACTTGTTTTACCATTTATCATCAAAGATTTTGTGTTTTTATGCAAATTATAGTCCTACTGAAGCAGAGTTAGATGAGATTATTTCATACTTGACTATTGGGATGGGACTTTGGAAGATTACCAATGAGAGGAGAGTAAACTTCCCAACTTCAAAGTTTTGTGCACCTTCAAAGGACTTGCACTACTATTTTATTTCTGCTCGTCTACTTCTGACGAATCATCTCAGTGAAGTGACCACAGAGAGAGCAACGTTGAATTATTGTATTCAGGAGGGAAAGCCCATCAATATAGGGGCTTTGATCTATCACACTATCATCAGTTCAGCTGCTGCTGCTACTACCACAGGTATGGGATTTTCTTCCTTCATATTTTCTTTATGCAAGTAGATTGGAGTGAATTATGATGGTTGGGAGGAAGTTCTGTTACCTCTAAATCCCATCACGAAGGTGAATGTGAAGACTTATTTTGAGCATTCGATTTTCGGCTGGAGAGGAGGATTTTCCAGGAGCTAAGGATTAGAAACGTCTATTGCATCTTCATCATGACCATCTACTTCACATGCTTCTACATCTATAGGTGATTCTACTAAGACTCAGGATGAGTTATTGCAGAAGATGATGGATAATATCAATTTTACCTCTTATAAGGTACAAAATTTAGAGTGTTTTACAGATCATACTAATAGTTAAAATAGAAGGAAGAGTGATTATGAAATAGAAGGAAGAGTGATTATAAATTCCACTCATCTTTGGAAAGCCTGATTAGAGGTGAACTAGGAGTGTAATTTCCTCCATATCCTCGATATCCTGATTATGAGCCTGTAGAAAAATGATACAACGGTAATTCTGAGGATGAAGAGTAGAGCTAAGAGATTCATTTTATGATTGTAATATAAGATGAACTATATAGTCTGAACTTGCTACATTTGCATCTGTGTGTTGTTTTAGACTATGTTTTATTTTGTGTTTTGAATTTTTATGTTTTGTTGTGTTAGATAATATTTCATTTTTTAAATTTTAGGGTAGTAACTGTTGTTTTGTGTTTAGTATTGCAATTTAGTTGGTTTAAAACTTAACTTAATTTCATATCTGTTATAAAGTAGAAAGTCTTGCTAATTTAGATCTTAAACTAGAAATTCAGAAATTGCCACCTTGTATTTTTTTTTTATCATGTTAGGGTGTTGTTTCCTTTTATACCCACTATTTAGAAGTCTATTAAATCTCTACATGTTAAACTAAAATGAAAATATAGAAAATTTGATCAAAATTAATTTTACTCCTGTGTTTAGTTTTATACTTGTATAATTAGGATTTAAAATTCCTGTTAGCATGTTATTTTTAAATTTTCATTCATGCCTATATAATTATCTGATGTTGAACTGTTTAATCTGTTAAAAATTTAAGTTTGGGGGGATGAAAAATATTCTCAAAACTGAAATTTTATTTATTCTCAAATGAACTACAGGTGAATTTGAGTTTAAAAGATAAATTGATTATGTATATGAAGTTATATTAGGGAAGTAAACTTTGATTTTAGAAATGAGTAAGAAAATTTAGTTAAAATTTTAAGTAATGAAGAAAACTTTAAGTTAAAAATTTTTAGTATAGAAAATGATTAATATAAGTGACTATCTTTAGTATGAAAAGTTGTATTTTTGAAAAATTTAGATAATTTAGACTTTTATTTTTAATACTTAAACTTCTTTTATTAAAAATATTTTCAAAACTATTATTATATTTATAATTAAGAGTTTTATATCAAAGACTTTACTTTAGGAAAGGAGAAGTGGAATTTAAAATCATTAAAGGTCTATCCAGATATAGTAATCATTTCTTGAAAAAAAAAAGAAAAAGAAAAAAAAAGAAAAAGAAAAGAAATGTAAGGAAGGAGAAGCTTGAGGATTAGTGCCTAATCAAAAATTGGTTCTACATTTGATCTTTTTAAAGTATAAGACTTGATAAAAATCATAAGCTTATAAATATAATATAGTAAGTAAAATTATTTTTAATAAAAAAATTTAAGTAGAGAAAATAAAAGAACTAAAATCTAAATTTAGA
>NW_018164444.1:63630196-63630873 GCF_001263595.1 Phalaenopsis equestris | reverse complement strand
GTGTCACTTGAGGACAAGTAACATTTTAAGTTTGGGGGATTTTGATACACCTAAAATATATAGTGTTTTTAGACACATTTTTATACCTATTTTTGAGATATTGTGCTTTAATGGAAGATATTTTTTGTGTTTTTCTTGCAGATACAAGTAAAAATGAAAAAAGAAAATGCTTAAAGGAGTGAAAAAGGATTAGATTTGGAGCTAAAAGGTGAAAAATTGTGCAAATGAGTTTTGGCGCCTAAACACTAAATCCGGTGCTTAAGCACCGGTTAAACAGAGAAGGCCTCGCCTAAGCTCCAAGACCCCGTGCTTAAGCGCCAATGACGGTTACTAGATAAGTAAAATTGGTTTTCACGAATTTCAAAGAGGTTTTTGAGGCATCCATTGGCTTAATAGGTGATTGTAACCACCATGGACGAAAATTATCATGAAAGGATGCATCTCTTAGGCAATACAATGAATCAAGACACATTTTGAAGAGATCCAAAGGCACCTTCGGGAAATTTATAAAAGAAGGAAGAGAGGACTTAGAAAAGAGTCCTGAAAATATTGGCAAGTTTTGAAAGTTCTTCTCTGGGGAGTTAGTTCGGAGAGATTTTCAGGAACCACTTTTTATTTACATTATCCTTTTTGTTATTTTGTTTTGAGTAATTGTAAAAGAGAAGAGATTCAAAGGA
>NW_018164444.1:63623203-63630060 GCF_001263595.1 Phalaenopsis equestris | reverse complement strand
GATTAGTTTTCTCTATCTTTCTTCTTAAAATGATAAGTAATTAAGTTTTGGATGGAAGTTGTGGAGAATATTGATCTTTAATGATGGAAGAAATTGTGATGATTTAAATCTATGCACTTCATTTATTTCTTGATTTGGACAATCCAAATGTTAAAATTTTTTGTGAGAACATGTAAGAACCGGGCTGGTATTTTTTTAATCAACAATTGGAAAGAATCACATGAGGTTGTATGATAGAGAATATAGTCACATGATTGAGTGCAAATAAATAGGGAAATATTCATTGATGGGTGTAGAGTTAGAGGACTTTAAAGTGACAGGTTAAAGCCCCCAACTTGGTTTATTATTTTAGGTTCTGCTACGAGAATGTTAGTCCTTGGGTGGAGGGAATCAAGGGAACTCTAGAGTGAGAGCTAGTATCTTCCCTGCCTAGCCGGTCTTCAGAACTATTCAAACTTTATCTTCCTTGCCTAGCCAGTCTTCAGAACAATTCAAACTTTACATTAGCCAATGTTCTTTATAGCATCTCTAGTAAGGGTAAAGAATATTATTGCTCCTATTTGACACAACACAATTTACATACTTCCACAACATAATTCTTATACTTATTACTGATTCATGATAAGAAGAAAAATATTTTCATATTAAAAACTTTTCTTCTACAAAAACATTAGTTATATTCTTAAGTTGTTACTGTTTCATAAAAATATCAGAAATACCAAAATTATTTAAATTTTAAATTCCTGCAAAAAACAATTTTAGTTAAATAATTATCATTTTAAAAATAGAAAAAATTTCTAAAAAGTGCATATTGCATAATCTTCCCTATGGGTTTGATTTTCAACTCTTAATCAAGAAGTCCTACAATATTTGATAATGATACGTATACTTGCGTAGTATCCCAATATAAATATATATAAATTAAAAAGTTAAATTTGTATTTTTCTTCAGGATCAAGTTTGTGGTTTTGTTGCAAAATAAGGAAATATAAGTAAAAAAATAACATCATAACTAACTATATATTGTGCATAAGCATTAAGTATCCAGGGATCACTATCATAACCCAAACCCAACCTTTGGTCATTTGGACCCAAATTGAACCCATGCACCAAAATTGACCTAGCTATCTTAAAGCCGCCAACCCGCAAAATTGAGGACTCCATAGCCACTAAGCACATTCCATGGACCAGGCTCCCCTTGGACCAGCCATGGTGAGCTTTGGACCATTAAATCCCTAAATTAAGGGATTCATGCCCATTTATGGGCCTTAACCAAACATTTCCCCCAACATCACTTGCCATTGAGGGTTAAACATAATTAACCCTCCCACTGGCTTACCTGACCTCTTAGCCACCTCCCCTGGCCCTACCGGCCGGCCTAGTCACCAGAGGACCTCAAAATCGACGGCCACCATCCTTCTATCAAACCTAATCTCAACACTAGGAAACCTTGTAAGATTGCTCCCACAGACTCTCTAGGACCTCCTCAGTGCAAACCAAACACCCCCTGCCCTAATTTCCATTGTCAGAGCTCAATTTTTGAGTTCAAATCTTTACCAAAGACAGGACATTCTTCACCACACCTTCACAGTGCACTAAATCTCAATTAAATTGGCCCACACCTTCACCACAGCGAAAGAAGACAAAGCCCTATAGAAGACCCCTCATAGAGGGTTCTCAGAGAGCCTCTACCCTATACTTTGATCAGCACCTAAATTCAGCCTTGATCGAATTTGGGTCTAGACATTACACCACAGCAAGAGGCTCAGTCCCCAGCCTCCTTCGACCCCCACAAACGTGTCAACCACCCACGATTGTAGCTTCCCCCAGAGCAAAGGTATAAACCTCCCCACTGTCTTGAGCTTGTTTTGATTCTACACTTGCATAAATCCAATTTAATGGCATGTTTACCATAGGGATATGTTCGTCTCACTTAGACGAGCTATAGGATCAAACTTGAGGTCATTTGGTTAAGAAATGAGTGAGATTTTAAGGCTTTAAAGTTAACGGTCATGGGTTTTGGCTATCAAGGATGATGATGGGGAGCCGTTCAATCAAGCGTGTATCGGATGAACGGACGAGATCGAGTCGGACAGCGCCTTCATATATGAACTACGGGTCGAGTCAGCGTTGAGGTGGATGGCGGCGTCGAACCAGAGAATGTCGTGTGGAGCTTCAGAGCCCCGTAGGTTGACACAGCGTCGCGTGTTTAAATAGAAAAATAGGAAATTTTTTTATTTATTTAAATGCCCATAACTTTAAAAAATCATATCTTTCCATAGAAAAATTACAAAAATAAAATAAAAATATCCTAGTCAAAAATAAAATAAAAATATCCATAAAAATATCCTAGTGCTCAGTGAACAAAGGATAACAATATGGAAATAATTTAAAGTTTATTTGATGCATATTTTATTTTTAATTAATTAAATATTTTTTTAAGTATTTTGATTCTCCATGCATTCAAATATTTCACCATGGCTTGATATTTTAGCATGTTGTTGCCTCTATCATGGGGGACATTCTCTGATTTCTCCAAATTCAGAGAAGACCCCTAGACAAAGATCCATATTTTTCAAGTTTATGCATATGATTTGATCAATTATAATAATTAGCATTTTTCTTAGAAAAATCTAAAAAAATTTCGGTAAGTTCACTGTGACCAAGGAACCCTAAGAAAAATTTGACATGGGCTAAGTCATTAAGAACACACCTTATTTTTACAAAACCCTAATAAACAAAGAAAATTAATTTAGGAAAAATAAACATCTAAATGACTTGCTTTTAATCCTCCACTGTAATTTAAAGTTCAAAGGAATCCCCATAAAAATTTCAAAATATTTGGAGTTCATTTGATAACCTAATTTGATTTTCTAAGTTAAATGGCATTTTTAACACTTAAAATAATCATAAAAATTAAAAATACAACTCAAAATTTTATGAAATTAGTTTTGAAAGCTTTTTGTGACCAAAGGAATTTTCTAAAAGTAAAATTGTAATTAAAATAAAAATTTCATTTTTAAGCATATCTTAAATATTTAAATAATAAAAAATTAATAAAAATTACAAAATTAATAAAATTCATGAAAATGTTCTAAATTGTTTCCTAAGTACTTAAGAGCAACTAAAATATTTTTTCTAATTTTCTAAGTGAAGATATTGAACTTTAAAGCTTAAAACATTTTTTTAAAGGCTAAAAAAGGATTTTCCTTAATTTCCCACAAAAAAGAATTCTAATAATTCAATGAAAAAACATAAAAATATGAAATTTATTTCTCTGAGTTCTTTGACCTTAGAGACATTTAATAAAAAGGCAAAACTTAATTTTTTGCATTTAAAATATTTCATAATTAATTAATACTACAGAACTTAACAAAATTTTGATAATTCAAATAAAATTCAAAAAATCATGAAATTTTGTCCAAGTGGTTCTCTAGTCTAAGTCTACCTCCAGTAAAAATTTCAAGTGATTAGGTTTGCCTTGGTCATGTTATTGAATTTTCTTTGAAAAATCCTATTTTTTGCATGTAAATAAATAATTATATAAATTAAATTAAATTATATAAATTAAATTAAATTTTAAAAAATCATATTTTCTCCTTTGATATCTTAATTAACCTATGAGTGAGTTGGAATAAAAATTTCAAATTCATTTGAATTAAATTAGATGAATTATGAAGTGATAGAGCCTTAAGGGCAAAGCTATAATTTTAGAAATTTAGTCTTAATTAACATTTAGCCTTAATTCAAGAAAGGGAAATGGGCAATCTTTGATCTTAATTAACATGTTTAGTTGATTGAAACATAAGGAATTAATTGGTAGAAACCAATTTCACTTTTCTTAATCAAAGGATAAATTTGCAATTTCTTAAAACATTAAAATTTGGGAGATCTATTAAACTAAATAATCCTAGACTTAGGGGTATGAATTTGGATATTAATAACTCACTAATTTAATACCCCTATCTGGTGTTCAAATGACATTCAAACATTTTGATGATGAATTATTATCACTTAAAATTCAATTTCTTTCAAATATTACTAACGTATCCATCGGGATCTTAAGGGCTTAGCAGTGACCTAGGCTAACTCAAATTTTGTTAAATGAGGATTAGAAAAGTGAATGTAACTAGAAATTGAACAACTTTAAAACACTACAAGACTGAGTTAAAGTTGAAATTAACTAAGTGTCTTAATAGCATCAACTTGTCCCTTTTAAGGGTCTTCACCCACGTAATTCTTAAATTAAATGACAAATGATAATCACCCTGCTCTTAGGGATAATTAAAACATCAATGTTCACTGAAAACTAGAGGTATTTATAGGATGAATTATTAAGCAACATAATATGTTTAAATAAGCTCGAGACTTTTCACAAGGTAAAGAGAGGAAAGCATGGACCTGCTTCTTCCTCCCAACCTTTTAGATACCTCGGAGATCTACTAAACCTACTAAACTTAGTATGTTCTACTAAACTTAGTATGTTTTGCTTAATGAAACCATCCTCAAATGAATTAATAGGGGCCACCATGATATGATTTAGGAATTGGTATATCACCAAAACCTTATTTCCCCGCTTTACATAAAATGCTCTCACATGTGTTTTGAGTTTCAGTTGATTCAGTTGAAGATGACATCCAGGTACGCTTTTATTGTAATTTATTTTACCTACATTTATAGTCTCCCATACTTTACTTTTTAGTATGTTACTGTACTTACTCACTTGCATGTGTGAATAAAAACACAAACTTGCATGCTAAACAACGATGTCACCCTGCATGAAAACCAAAATTGCTAGGATAGTCGTAAACCAAAACTGAAATCAACCAAGATAAAATTCACCGCCACAACATTCAAAATATAAGACAACTCAAAAGTTAATCACAAACATCACAAAACAACAATTGCAACTAAATTAAGATGTGTTTATCGGATGATCGGGAATCCCTCGGAGGAGGTAACCTACGGTTTCTAACGAGGCTTATCACAGTCTAAATGAAAGTATAGAACTCATTAAGTTGAGTTTAGTAAATTCATTTGAAATAAGTGAATCCAATAAAAAATAGTGGTACCGAAATGAGGGAACAGTAGGATCCTAACCAGTGTCACTCTAATCAACTTTAATATGCCCCATAACATTTAAAGAACTACAACCATAGGGACATTTGATTTGACATCATGACCTGACACATTAGAAAACTTAAACTCATCATGACGAGGAGCTTGGAGCTAGCACTGTGGGCAGCAAGACCATCTTTAACAACAAGAGGAACTACAATAGCACATCCTTCTTTAGAATTAAAAAACCAAGCCATAGGACTATAAGGTAGTTTGCTTATGCAAAGTAAATCCTCTCCTTACCTTTAGGCCTTTGTATAGCTTTTTTGTACAATATAAGCCTTAACTCATCGTCGTTCGTCACGACTTAAATCCTCACATCTTCTAGGCTATTTATGTGAATGTTTCACAAAAATATAAGCTCTAAATAAATAAAATTTATAGGATGAAACATTTAAATATTTCTCCTCAAAACTGAATCCAAACAATAGGATAGACTGTGAAGTCACCAAGGTTTGAAGTCACCAAGGTTCTCCGGATAGACTGTGAAGTCACCAAGGTTCTCCTTCGGATCTATGTCTAGTTTTTCCTCCTTTGCCTTTGGATTCTACAATAAATGTTCCAAATTTGAGTCAATCCTTTTTCACACATCTTTGTCTGATATCGTTGAAAAGTAATATCCAATAAACTCTTTGAAGATAACATTTCCTAATTTTTATCGAGAGTTTTTATAGGTGACTTTGGTTATCTAAGATGTAATTAACTATAGGGGCTTACCCTTACAGGAAGCTTATCCGAACCGAGCTTAATATAAACCCTATTTATTTATTTGTATTAAATAGGGGAACTTGTCGGCAAATAAATGGTTTCGCAGACCAAATATATGTCATATATTTTTTAGTTTATTTGATCGAGCCTCATCCTCAAGTCTTGTGTTTATCCTTCGGGATAGATACAAGGTTTGAGGTACAGTGCTCTTTCATTTAACTATGAGGAATATGGGGTTGGTTTGATTTCATATTTTTCTAAACTATATATACATATGTAAATCAAATGTTCTTCCAAAGTGGGCGACAGGATTTCGATTTTGGCAGCCGACAGCTTCCAACGGGCAACTCCTCAACTTTTTAATGACAACTACTGATCCTGACTTAATACTTATGCACAGTATAATAATAGTTCTGATGGTATTTTTCACTTATAGTTTTTCACTTATATTTCCTTTTTTCACTTATATTTCCTTGTTTTGCAACAAAACCAAAAACTTGATCTTGAAGAAGAGTAAGAATTTAACTTTTTAATTTATATATTTTTCTATTGGGATATTACGCAAGTATACGTATCATTATCAAGTAATATAGGACTTTTTTATTAAGACCTGAATATCGAACTCACAAGAAAGATTATGCAATATGCACTTTTTAGAAAGTTTTTCTATTTTTAAAAAAGATAAATACTTAAACTAAAAATGTTTTTTGTAGGAATTTAAAATTTAAATATTTTTGGTATTTTTGATATTTTAACAAAATAGTAACAAATTAAAAAGATAACTAAAGTTTTTGTAGAAGAAAAGTACTTAACTATGAAAATATCTTTCTTCTTATCATGATCAGTAATAAGTATAGGAATTATGTTGTGGAAGTATGCAAATTGTGTTGTCCCAAATAGGAGCAATAATATTATTTACCCTTACTAGAGATGCTATAAAGAACATTGGCTAATTTAAAGTTTGAATAGTTCTGAAGACCGGCTAGGCAGAAAAGATACTAGCTCTCACTCTAGAGCTCCCTCGATTCCCTA
>NW_018164444.1:63621889-63623101 GCF_001263595.1 Phalaenopsis equestris | reverse complement strand
GGGGCTTTAACCTGTCACTTTAAAGTCCTCTAACTTTACACCCTTCAAAAAATATTTTCCTATAATTTGCTTTCAATCATATGAACTACATTCTCATTCATACAACCTAATGTGATTCTTTCCAATTGTTGACTGAGACAATACCAACCCAGTTCTTACATGTTCTCACAATAAATTTTAACATCTGGATTGGCTAAATCAAGAAGTAAATGAAGTGCATGGATTTAAATCATCACTTCTTTCAACATTAAAGATCAATACTCTCCATAACTTCCATCCAAAACTTAATTACTTATCATCTTAATTAAAACCAAAAGTAGTGTAAAATAGAAAGATAAAAACTTATCTGAAGTCCTCCACCAAACTCTTGAAGTTCCTTTGAATCTCTTCTCTTTTGCAATCACAACAAAAAATAAAAAAGGATAAAGTAAATAAAAAGTGGTTCCTGTAAATCTCTCCCAACGAACTCCCCAGAGAAGAACTTTCAAAACTTGCAAATATTTTCAGGACTCCAATTTTTTTAGATCTTTTCAAGACTCTTTTCTAAGTCCTCTCTTCTTTCTTTTCTAGTTTTCTAAGAGGTTCCTTGGGAACTCTTCAAAATGTGTCTTGATTTGATTTATTTGCCCAAGAGACGCATCCTTTCATGATAATTTTTGTCCATGGTGGTTACAACCACCTATTAAGCCAATGAGTGCCTCAAAAACCTCTTTGAAATTCGTCAAAATTGATTTTACTAGTCTAGTAAATGCCACTGGCGCTTAAACGTGGGGTCTTGGCGCTTAGGTGTGGCCTTCTCTGTTTAACCAGCGCTTAAGCAGTGGATCTCATTGGATCTGGCGCTTAGGTGCCAAAATTCTTTTGCACAATTTTTCACATTTTTGCTCCAAATTTGATCCTTTTTCACTCCTTTAAGTATTTTTTTTTTTTTTTACTTGTATCTGCAAGAAAAATACAAAAATATCTTCCATTAAAGCGCAATATCTCAAAAATAGGTATAAAAATGTGTCTAAAAATACTATATATTTTAGGTGTATCAAAATCCCCCAAACTTAAAATTTTACTTGTCCTCAAGTGACACTTCAATCTTTAAAAACCAAATATGTATGATATGTATATGAGTTTCCTTAGAAGTTACTAAAATTTAGATTTTAGAAATATAGTAGTCCAATTTAGAAAAAAATAATTAGTAAATGAGACCAACTTAAAGTT
>NW_018164444.1:63618489-63621312 GCF_001263595.1 Phalaenopsis equestris | reverse complement strand
TTTCTTACTAAAGATAGTAACTTATATTAATCATTTTCTATACTAAAAATTTTTAACTTAAAGTTTTTCTTCATTACTTAAAATTTTAACTAAATTTTCTTACTCATTTCTAAAATCAAATTTTACTTCCCTAATATAACTTCATATACATAATCAATTTTTCTTTTAAAATTCAAATTCATTTGTAATTCATTTGAGAACAAATAAAATTCAAGTTTTGAAAAAGTTTTTCATCCCTCCCCCAAACTTATTTTTTTAAAAAGATTAAACAGTTTATCATCAGATAATTATATAGGCAGGAATGAAAATTGAAATAACATGCTAATAGGGATTTTTACATCCTAATTATACAAGTATAAAACTAAAGAGGAGTAAAATTAATTTTGATCAAATTTTCTAACATTTTATTTTAGTTTAACATGTAGAGATTCAATAGACTTCTAAACTGTGGGTATAAAAGCAAATAACACACTAACAAGATAAAAGAAAAATGCAGGGTAGCAGTTTCTGAATTTTAAAATTAAGATCTATGCTTGCAAGATTTTTAACTTTAAAAAAAAAGACATGGAATTAAGTTAAGTTCTAAACTAACCAATCCACAGTACTAAAAAAAAAACAGTTACTACCCTAAAATTTTAAAAACAAAATACTATCTAACACAACAATCACAACAACAATAGAACATAAAAACTCAAAACATAACATAAAACATAGTCCACAACATCACATAACTGCATCTGTAGCAGTACTACATCACAGAGTCCATAACAAAACACAAACATAACAATACATCAAACCAAATAAAGTCCAACACATCATCTCTCATCTCTACTCCTCTCCACTCTCAGAATCACCACTATACCATTTTTCTTTAGGATCATAGTCAGGATAATGAGGATATTGAGGATATACTACTCTTGGGTCACCTCTAATCAGGCCCTTCAGAACTGGGTATAATTTCTCTTCAAAATCACTCTTTCTCCTATTATACATATTTTTATGCTCAACAAAATCTTCAAGATTTTCACTCTTTCTCCTATTATACATATTTTTATGCTCAGAAAATCTTCAAGATTTTGAACTTTATCAGCGATAAAATGGATATGAGTCATCATCTTCTGTAATAACTGCTCTTGAGTCTCAGTTGACTCACCTTAAGATGTAGAAGCATGTGAAGCAGATGGTCTTGATGAAGATGCAGCAGACGTCTCTAATCCATATCTTTTGGAAAATCCTCCTCTCCAGCCAAAAATTGAATGCTCCAAATAAGTCTTCACATTCACTTTTGTAATGGGATTCAGAGGCAACAGAACTTCCTCCCAACTATCATACTTTACTCCAATCTGCTCTCATAAAGAAAATATCAAGGAAGCAAATCCCATACCTACCGTAGTAGCAGCAGCAGCTGAATTGATAATAGTGTGATAGATCAAAGCCCCTATGTTGATGGGCTTTCCCTCCTGAATATAATAATTCAATGTCACTCTCTCTCTAGTCACTTCACTGAGATGATTTGTAGGAAGCAGACGAGTAGATATAAAATAGTGCCAAGCCTTTGATGGATCAAAAAATATTGATATTAGAAAATTTACTCTCCTCTCATTTGTAATCTTCCAAAGCCCTCTTTCAACTGTCAAATAAGATATGATCTCGTCTAGTTCTGCTTTCGTAAGACTATAATTTGCATAAAAACACAAAGTCTTTGATGATAAATGGTAAAACATGTTGATTATCTCTGGAGTAAAAGGTACCAACTTCCCTCGAACCATAACTCGATTGTCCTCAACCTCTAGGAGATTTGCATAAAACTCCCTTACAACAGAAATTACAACAATAGCAGAGAAACAACAGAACTCTTCCCACTGTCGGCGGACTATCAGGTCTTCCCCTTCTCCACTTGGACACTTAAAATATCGCTCCTGAATCAATTTTCATGACTATAGAGCCTCACTATATCGATCCTAAGCTTTTGAACTGACAAATTTTCTTGAATCAAATCGGCACTTTCCTTTGCTCCTTTTCATTATTGGTGCCATTCTACAAATATAATAAATTCCAAAAATAACTTTAAAAATCAAGTTTAAATCACTAAACTAAACTTCCAAAAGGACTAACTAAACTTCCCAAGCAATTTTCATAGATTTTTCTTCACTTTTCACCATGAATAGTAAATTTTTGAAATCTTCCAAATGTGCTTAAAATATATGGTGAAAATCCAAAATTTTTTCATAGAAGTAAAGCTCTTACCTCAAGGAACTTGGATCTAGCAAATCTCATTTGATTCCACCAAGAAATCTCCAAATTTCACTTGCCCTAGCCCTCAAAATCACAACTCGAGTTGGGGAAGATGATAGGAGGCGTTAAAAATAGCATTTTCGGACCAAAAATTCACTTTTAACCATTCGCGAACTGGTTTTCGTGAACCGGCGCTTAATTGAAATTTTTAATTCTAAGTAAAATGCACTATTAGCCTAAGTAAACCACCCCTAAATGGTCTCATAGCACTTAAATGACTATTTTTACTTCATATAACTTTCTTCTCTCTCAAAATTCTCCATAATATTTAATTCAATTTGAGGTTAAAAACAACACAAATTTTCATAAAAACGAACTTATATTAATTCACAAACAAGTACAAACACATTTTACACTTAGTTCTCTCTCCAAATTGTCCTGGATGAGAAAATTTTCCTAAGTACAAAACACTTAACACACATTCATAATTAAACCCATAAGTGACACAAACACCAAAGACAAGACATAAACACTAACACACTTAAGAACATGACTCCAAACACAAAATTCCTAACACTTAACTTAATG
>NW_018164444.1:63611266-63618410 GCF_001263595.1 Phalaenopsis equestris | reverse complement strand
TGGTATGGCTGAATTGCATCTTAAGTTGCCACCCAATATGTTCTAGATGAGCATGCAATTCAAGCACCTTAGTCTCTAATATAGATATAGTATTCTCCATCTGGTTGATCTTCTCCGATATCCCTTCAATAATAACGGCTAAGAAACCGTTATACATCTCTTGTGCACTTTGACTAAGGAACTTGTTCCTCATGGCTTCTTCCTGCTTCTTCAAATCCATCTCCCATGAAGACATTTTCTCTAAATCTCTCTCTTTCTTAGACTTTTAGGGCTAAAAATAATTCTGGGTGAAATTCCTTCACAAGCCCCTTCTATTTAAAGGCCTAATTCTCTCACATAACTTCTAGGCACGACTAAAAACTGCCAAGACACATTTATTCCAACTAAATTGCAGTTACGCCTTCTAGAAATCAAAACTTGCTCATGTGATTAAATTGTTGTGCTTAAGCGCCAGTGCACATTTTTGCACCATTCAACTTAACATCCAATCCAAATTCTCATTTCTAACATGTCTAAGTCACTAAATAAAGTCTAAAAATCATTACTAGCACATAATAAACTCAAAAATACTACCCCTAATTTTGTAATCAGACTCAAAACAACAATCAAAGCAAAAACACAATGATAACTATGGGTTGCCTACCACGAAGCGCTTGGTTTTACGTCGTCAGCCCAACATAACCAGTGCTCATTCCGGTTGACCCAACATCATTCCATCTTTAAATTTATGTTGATTCCCTATATAAAGGTTTCAGTCAATGTCCATTCACTTTAAAAATTTTCTTATAATTAGGATCTTTAATATCCACAGCTCCATAAGGATAAAACTTTATCACAACCAATGGATCCATCCACTTGGACTTAAGTTTGTTGGAAATAATCTCAACCTTACATTATATAGCAAAACTTGTTGCCCTAACTGAAAATTTTATGTAAGAATCTTTCGATCATGCCACATTTTCATCTTTTCTTTATAAATCTTAGCACTTTCATAATATTCATTCATTATCTCTTCAAGCTCATTTAATTATAACTATCTTTTCTCGCCAGCATCTTTTAAATTAGAATTGAACTCTTTAGTAGCCCAATATGCTTTATGCTCAAGTTCAACTGGTAAGTGACAAGCTTTCCCAAATATTAGCCTATATGGGGACATTTCTATATGAGTACTATATGCAGTCCTATAAGCCCACAAAGCATATTCAAGTATGACTGACCAATTCGTTTTGGTTGGATTCACATATGTTTTTGTAATTCTTATAATTTCTTGATTGGATAATTCTGCCAAACTGTTGTCTGAGGATGATAAGTAATAGCAATCCTATAATTTATATGATATTTCTTTAATAACTTCTCCATAATGGCATTTCTGAAATGACTTCCCCCATCAGTAATGATAACTCTCAGCATCCCAATCTACAAAACATATTTGTTTTCAAAAATTTTGCAACACTTTGAGCATCACAACGAGGTAAAGTAACAGCTTCTATCCATTTGGATACATAGTCTACTGCTAACAGAATATATAAATTTCTGAAAGATGATATAATTGGACCCATGAAATCTAATCCCCAAACATCAAATATTTCAACTTTTAGCATATAATTGAGGGGCATCTCATTTCTTCTAGAAATTTTGCCTACTTTTTGACATCTATCACAAGTTTTGATATGAGCATTAACATCTCTAAAAATTGTAGGCCAATAAAATCCAGATTGTAGATTTATATGTTGTTTTATCAGCACCAAAATGTCCCCCAAAATAAAAATTATAATATTTTTGGATAATTTCATAAGTTTCCTCTAAGGGTACACATCTTTGAATGATCAGATCATTTCCTTGTTTATATAAATATGGGTCATCCCAAAAATAAGTCTTAGCTTTAGAAATAAATTTCCTCATTTGTTGGTATGTCATTCCATAAGGTTTAAGATCACTAACAATATATTTCACAATGTCAGCATACCACGAAACACTCCACTCATTTACAGTGAATAATTTTTCATCTAAAAAATGTTCATTAATTTTTTTTTCAAAATAGAGTGGTTTTTCTAATTCAAACCTGGACAAATGATCAGCAATATTATTTTCAGTTCCCTTTCGATCTACTATTTCAAAATCAAATTCTTGCAAAAGAAGAATCTATCTTATAAGTCTATAGTATCATTCTTTTTCATTAAGAACTTAATAGCAGAATGATCTGTTTGCACTATACAATGAGTTCCAATCAAATATGATCTAAATTTATCAAAGGCATATACTATTGCTAATAACTCTTTTTCAGTTGATGTAAAATAAATTTGAGTTTCATTAAGAGTTTACTAGTATAGTAAATAACTTTGAAAATTTTATCATATCTTTATCCTAAAACAGCTCCAAAAGCATAATCACTTGCAAAGCATAATCACTTGCATATCACTTGCATCACACATAAGTTCAAAAGGTTTTTCCCAATTTGGTGAAACTATAATTAGTGCAGTGATTAATTTTTCTTTTAATAATTTAAATGCTTTTAGGTATTCCTCATCAAAATTTAAAATTCATCTTTCTCTAGTAAATGGCATAAAGGCTTAGCAATCTTAGAAAAGTCCTTAATATATCGCCTGTAGAATCCAACATGTCCTAAAAAACTCCTAATTTCTCTTACATTTGTTGGATAAGGTAAATTAGAGATCACTTGAATTTTAGCAGGATCTACTTCCATACCATGTTTTGATATTTGATGACCTAATACAATTCCTCCTGCTACCACAAATTGGCATTTTTCCCAGTTAAGGACTAAATTTGTTTCTTCACAGCGCTTAAAAAATTTAGATAAATGTTCTAAACATGATTCAAATGAAGTTCCAAACATTGAAAATTCATCCATAAAGGCTTCAATCCCTTTTTCAATTAAATAAAAAAAAACATCATACATCTTTGAAATGTAGCTGGAAGAGCAATTTTCTAAAAGCAAAAGTACCATAAGGACTGGTGAATTTTGTTTTCTCTTGACCTCTTTTGGGAGCTTCTACAAGTTGAATTGCTCCTCCTTCAAGGTGGCTTGGACTGCATCGGTTCATAGGTCTTTCTCCTCCAACATTTATTTTGCTAGAAGCGTGAAATGAATGAGTGCAGAATCTTATGCTAACCTTGCTTGAGTTGCCACAAGAACGGCATGCTATTAGTGGGTTTTCAGGCATTGGCAAATTGTGCCAACAAGAATCTCTTAAAATCAACAAAGTTGCTGATACTTCTAATTGGAAATGAGTGAAACCATTTCAAGGCCAATGACCTCAAATTTATGAAGAATAGAAAACAGTTGAATGCATTTGAGATCTTGAGCAAAAACATGGCTAACTCAAATGAAGCAATGTGCTCAGTTAGGTCTAACGGACCCCTACAGGCCTCCAAAGCCAGCTGTTTAAAATTTTTTGGGGGGCTCAGCCCTTGAGATTTGGTGAGAGAATAGGTTCTCTAGTTTCGATGGGGTTTTAGTGCGCTTGACTTGTTACCTCTCCACCTGCACTGATCCAACACTATCCTGATATTGCAAGTCTTTGGCCCTCTCTAAACCATGGTTCACTCTCTTATCGTTGGGCATCGGTGCTGATTCCTGAGGGAGGGGCTGAACTTCCACTCAGAGTCGTAATGACTCTTACGACTTCAATAATGTGGACTAAAACATGGTCCATTATTTGGGCCCTCATCATCTTCATTTCTCTTTGCACAAACACTTCTACCACTTCTCTTAATTCTCCTACTTGGCTAGTTCACCCCGGGACATCTCTTCTCGTTGTGACCGTTGTGCTCCTCTTCTTGCTGATGGCATGAATCCATGCTCACCACACATTTTAGGATGTTAAAATCAAAATTTTCAGGGAGACACGTCTAAGGAATGAAGCGCGAAAGGAGAAAAAAGGGAACAAAGAGAGAAAAAACATAGTGTAGAACAATAAAATTGCATAACCTTTATTCAAAAAATGAACCCTCTATTTATAAGGTTGAGAGAGGAGGGGGCTACAATTATGTTTTGTACCCCTAAAATACATAGAAATGATGGGGGTATTTTGGTAAGTACATAAATATAGGGTCGGAAGCCTAAGACGACATCCACCTGGTCTTTTTGGGGTCAGGAAACTCATTTTTGGGACCCAGAGAAACTACTGCTTAGGCTATCACTTAAGGGTTTATGCTTGAAAGGAAGGACCGTGCAACTCTGACTGACTGCTTTGAACCAGGATAGTTTGGCTTGATCACCCAACCTGGCTAGAGAAAACTTTTGAATTCGCCCGCGTGAGTCTTGTGCTGATGAACTTTTAGGAGTATGGTCAAATTTTGTTCTTTTGGAGATTATCTTCCTTCTGACTTGTAAGAGCTATTTGGCTAGACATAATATTTTGGATTATCTATGGCGAGTTGATATGTCTAAAAAATGAGTACTTTTTCATATATATTTTATACACAATTTTAATAATTTTTAATGATATTACACTTTAAAGGAAGGTATTTTGTGTATTTTTAGTTTAAGGGACAAGAAATGGAGTTTTGGAAAAAAAGAAGCAAAAACAGTGTAATTTGGAGCAAAAACGAGCAAGAAAGAAAATTTTATCCTGGCATATTTTGATATGTCTTTCTGTGTTTAATCTCTTTTATACTTCTCACACATTTTTGAATGAAATTACACTTTAAATGAAGGTTATTTTTATTCTTATTTTGGAGGTCTATCTGTTAGAAATGCAACGCAACAGAAACGGGGCAAAACATAGCTAAAAAGGAGCCAAAAGAAGCAAAATAGTGGAGCTACGCAGGGAGGGCGCCAAAGGCGCCATAACCGGTACCGACGGCACCAAACTGTAAAGAGTGATGTGAAAATCGCGCCGAGAGTGCCCAAAACGGTGTCGACAGTTCTCGAGATAGTTTGGACAAGTTACTGGGTGAATTTTTATGAGATTCAATGTATTTAGACACTTTTTGGAAGGTTGCTTGAGGCATCTCTTGGGAAATTTGTCCCTACACTACAGTAGAGTGCTTTTATGTCAGGAAAATTTGTGTGTTAGTAAAAAAATGTGGAGAATATTTAGGGATCTTAGAATAAGAAAAGAAATGTAGATTTCTACCTTTTTGGAGAGATTAGAGAGGGGATTTTGAGATAATAGATGTACTAGCATTGCATGGATCAACGAGAGACTTTGTGGAAGAGATTTTCATCTTTCTTTCAATGGAAAAAGCTAAGTTTTTTTTGTTCTTCATTATCTTATGATTTTTTAAGCACTTATTTAGCGGATTTTCTTTGATGTAATGAAGTTTTTCATTATGTTTTCTTCAAGCATTATGATATATTTCTCTTACTCTTTCTTCTTTTTTTGGAAATAGTAGCATGAGAAGATTATGGCATTCTTTTACTTTTACTTTTCTATTACAATGAGTAGGTTTCATGTTTAAGATATTGGGATGCATGCTTGAAGAAGTTTTAATTATAAATGTGATGGTTTTTTATTTGCACTTCATTTACATTACAATAAGGGCCCGTTGTAGTGTTAAACTTCATTGTAATTGCATTAAGACACGAGAGGGTACTGTAATTCTCAACAAAGTGGAACCACATTCAAATTCCATGGATGGTGAAGTTCATGGGGGTTAAGTGCAAATAAATAGGAAAATATATATATTGTTGGGCATAGAATTGGAGATTTTAGGATGATAGACTAAAATCTCTAATTTTGTATTAGAGTTTAAGAACTAAAACGAGCGTTAGTTTTCAGGGGAAGGAAAGTGGGAGCTCTGGATTGAGAGACAGTATCCTCCCAGCCTAACCACGAATTTAGGGACTAAATCTGAGATTAGCCAATGATTTTGTATAACACTGAATCAAGGTAGAGAATTAAAATTGCTCCTATTTGGTACATACAATATTTAATGTATCTCATTACTTTACATTATCCAATTCACTACATAAGAAGAGTATTTTTTAACATCTTAAAATTCTTCAAACTAATTCATCTAAAAAGGGTTATCTTTAGAATTAATATTTTCATTCAAGAATAGTTATTAGTTGTTTTAAACTTAAGAGTTTTAAACTTAAGACTTTTGTTTTAAACTTAAGACTTACATTTTGGAGTATTTTTTAGAAAAACCACTTAAATCGATCATCCAAACTAAAGACTAATAGTAGCAGACCAGAATTTGACTAAGGACCTCTTACCTCGCTTCTTGGTGGGATCGATACTGGGGTTTTTAAAGAAAGCTCTATATTACTTGAAGCGATACGTGCAATTGCGTAGAACCCACAGTGTGTGAACTATTTTCTATATTTTACAACATTTCAATTTTTCATATTAGCCGCTAAATATGAATTGGGTCAAGTTTTTTGTCATCTTTTGAAAGCAAAATTACTGCGTAATTACGGGTCGGGTCGTTTTTGGCACCGTCTCAGGGGAATTGAATTGACATAAAACATGCACAAAAACAACACACGCTAGGGGCGTGACCAAAAGAAAATATGTTGAGATTTTCATACCTATTTTATATTATTTTTAATGATATTGCACTTTAAAGAAAGGTATTTTTGATGTTTTGTTGTAGGAATGATGAATTAGGGTCAATGGAGCAAAAAGATGCAAAAAGGAGCGAATTTGGAGCGAAAAGGACCAAAATGTGGAGATTTGAACTAAGGGGGCCGACGGAAAGTTTTTCCCTATGCTACAAGACAAAATTTTCCAGAAGTCCGCCGACAGCGCCCTCGAGGCCGCCAACGGCGAGCTCGGCGGTTATGCCTACTCAAGCTTTGGATAAGGCCAAATTTTGAAGGGATGCTTAGGCAACTCTTAGGAAAGCTCATCCACAACTTTAAAAGACTATTTAGGCCAAAAATTGATGGAAAAAAAAGGGGGTTGGAAGAGAGTCTAGAGTTCTTGGAGGTTAGAAAGGTTCTGTTAGTGTTTGTTAGAGTATAAAAAGTGTGAGGAATTCTTCGATAGATTGTAAGAGTGGAGGGAATGTGGGAGATTTCTTCCTCCTTACTACTTCAAAGAGGAATTTTGTGTGTTGTAAAGAAAGGAAGAGATTCAGAGGAACTTCAAGAGTTTGGTGGAGGACTTGAGATAAGTTTTTAGCTTTTTGTTTTAGACTACTTTTGGTTTTAATCAGGACTTATTATTGGTTT
>NW_018164444.1:63610146-63611121 GCF_001263595.1 Phalaenopsis equestris | reverse complement strand
TGATTTGTTAAAATATGTTGAGTTTTATAATTAAAGTGAAGATTAGATCCAAGATTCAGGGAGGTCAAAGCCCTTGGAAGTTGGGTGCAAATAATAGGAAAATAGTATTATCGGGCGTAGAATTGGAGATTTTAGAGTGACAGACTAAAATCCTCAATTTGGTCCTATCGTTTGGGTTCTGAAGTGTAGATCTGAAGTGTGGTTCTGAAGTGTAGATGTTAGCCCTCAGGCGAGGGGAACGTGGAAGCTCCAAAGTGAGACCTGATATCCTCCCAGTCTAGCCGCAGATTCAGAAAACATGCGTAGGATTAGTCAATGTTCGTTATGTCGGGACCAAAGGGTAAAGAATAGGTATGCTCCTATTTGGCACAATATAATTTGAACCAATTCACTTTATCCATTCATTATGATTTCTTGACAAGGAGAAAGAAGCTTTCTTATATGTTGAATATCACATTTAAACCCTCATTAGTATCATTAGTTATTTATTAGTTATTAAAATTATATATTTATTTCAATTGCCTATTAGTGACAGATATGCAAATTTAACTTCGTTGTTGCGATTAAAGTATTGCTTTTCTAAAATCTTAGTTCGCAGTTCTAAACCACTCGCTGTGGGATCAATATCTAGGACTCCATTAGAACCCTATATTACTTGAGCGATACGTATACTTGCGTTGATAAGTGTGACTTTACAATTATTGAATATTTATTACGTCCATATTTATCTTATATTTTTAAGCATATATAAAGTCGTCGGCTAAGTTTTTGGCGCCGTTGCCAGGGAGTGTGTGAGTGAGTAAACAAAAATCACAATTAGAGTGACGGACAAATTAGGATTATTAGAAAATTTTTTACTTAAATTGCAACTTATTTTTATATTTAGTTAATTATATTACTTTGTATTTATTTCAAATTGTATGCGTAAATTTGGACCTAAAAATCTTATACCCTACGATTCAGAATTAGAACGCA
>NW_018164444.1:63609462-63610064 GCF_001263595.1 Phalaenopsis equestris | reverse complement strand
GAATGAACACCACAACTTAGACCCCTAAGAGATTATGCAAATCCTACAGCAAATGAAATTCACTTATCTAGCCAAAATCCTGATGTAGTTGCTAATTCATTTGAGCTTAAACCTGCTATTATCGAAATGGTACAAAATAATTAATTTGGAGGTACACCAAATGAAGATCTGAACTTATAACTCACTAGTTTTTTAGAACTGTGTGCTACTTTTAAATATGACAGAGTCTCAGACGATGCTGTTAGACATAAACTTTTTCCTTTTTCAATGAGGGATAAGGCTAAGATGTGGTTAAATTTGTTAGCACCAGGATCTATTAGAACTTGGGGAGAACTGTCATAGAATTTTCTATCCAAATATTTCCCTCCATCCAAAACTGCTAAAATTAGAAATGACATAACACCATTTTGTCAAATTGATGGAGAGTCAATATATGAAGCTTAGGAGAGATCTAAAGATCTTCTTAGGAAATGCCCTCATCATTCATTATTAGATTGGTTGATAATTCAAACTTATTATAATGGATTAGTGGGATCTCTTAGATTGATTATAGATGTTACGGCTGGGGGGTTGGTAATGTTTAAAACTTTTTTTGGGGGGTT
>NW_018164444.1:63603687-63604476 GCF_001263595.1 Phalaenopsis equestris | reverse complement strand
AAATGAAGTGAAACTCCACCAATTTCATTCCTATGGCATCTAATTCCCCTAATAATCCCGGAATGTGAGTTTTCAATTGGCAAAAGTTTAGTAGTACGGAAGCGTAGCTAATCTTCAACAAGTTACTGACAAAGAAAATATTGATCAAGGAACGAGGATTCGTAAATCACGGATTGAATAATCACACAATGGTAATTGAAGAAATGATAGTGCAGCAAAAATGGGAAGTGTTGTGCTACACTACCGCCGCTGTGGTGGTTCCTGTGGTAAAAGAATTCTATGCAAATTTACAGGAAATCAACCAAGGAGTTGTTTATGTGAGAGAAAGATGGATCACTTTCACTCCTGCACGGATCAACGAATTATACATGATAGAGAATGTTCTTGTCTGCCACTATTCTAATTTCATCCCGACAGGAAACCAGATGAATGAAATTTACCAATATTTAACGGACGAAACTAACGACTGAAAAATAAAAGAAAACGGGTATGTTATGTTTTCTGCAACACTCCTTAATCCCGTTTCAAAACATTGGCACTTTTTAATTTCTGTGAAACTATTACCGACAATGAAGATTGGTAAAGTTTCTAAAGAATGTGCCATTTTGAATTATTGTATTCAAAGGGGACTGCCGATCGACATTGGATCAATAATTGTGAAGTCGGTTTTGGGTCTGATCGTTCACGAATCAACTTATGGGCTTGGACACCCCTCCACAATTTTCTCACTTTTTAGTCAGTTCCAAGTGTCCTATGAAATTTGGGAAAAGGTACCTTGGAAGCCTTTGG
>NW_018164444.1:63602642-63603561 GCF_001263595.1 Phalaenopsis equestris | reverse complement strand
CGAATCAAGAAATTGGAAAAGGAGGTACAAAATGTCATGAATGCGATTAATAATATTGATGATTTCTTCGATTATCTAGACTGAAGGATGAAGGAACATTTTGATCACACTGGACATTTAGAAGATAGCCTGATATGACTGATGAGGAGGATGAAGTTAATAAAAGAGGATTCCACTGAAGAATTTCCATTCCGACCCTTCTACAACCTCTTCGTTCATGTGCAATCAATGGGTGATCTCAGAGGAGAATCGAGTACCGAGAGATTAGTAGATTTATATAACTACCTATTTGTCTACGTATTTTAATTTGAACTTTTTATTTGATTTGCTTTAGAATTATGCTTTTAGATCTATGTATAGTTGAGACTAAGTATAGAATGTTTTGTTTTCAGCGTTTTGAGTGTTGTGGCTTGGATTGTGACGCTGAATTAATGTGTTGAGGTTGAGAAATATGAGACTTAGGTGTGTTATGTAACGTATATTGTACCCCTTGGAATTTCTATATAAATGTGATGTTTAGTGTTGTGAAAGTTTAGTTGTGCTAAGTACATCATTTAGTCACTTAAAATTATATCTATAATGATTAAATGGATGTCGTTTAGGCTTGGAATTGATCAAAATCACAAATATCCTAGAATTTGTACAAATCAATAGAGCCCGTCGACGGCGCCCTCGACCCCACTGACAGTGGATTTTCCTAAAGCTTAGGATTTAAATTCTAATAGAGCGCGCTGACGGCGTCGTCGACCCCGCCGATGGAGAGCTCACAAAAAAAACACCTTTAACCATGATTTTGACCAGTCAACCGCCACTATTTATCATCCCCTTCCTCCTAAAAATGTCATTTTCGAACTAGGGCTTGAAAGATCTTGGATTGGGAGGCGATTTCAAGGCTTTTTTACACCAGATTTGATCATCT
>NW_018164444.1:63598941-63602120 GCF_001263595.1 Phalaenopsis equestris | reverse complement strand
CCAATGTAATTTATTCTGATGATGGAATCGTTCAAGTGCGTGGATTTCCTGTTGAGTTTACTGCCGCCTGCATCAACACTTTTTATGAAGTCCCCGATTCTTATAGTTGTCAATATGAATCCTTTAGTACGATGTAAGGCCCCATCAATGATTTGATCAACTTTCTCACTCATGGGAAAGGAACATGGAAGATAAAGCTGCGAGAACAGGTAAATTTTTCTGCTTCCATGTTGAATGTCACCTCTAAGGCGTGACACTATTTCATTTCCTCTACTCTGTTACCGATCACCATAGTGAGGTAACTAGAGATAGAGCTATTCTGAATTTCTGTATTGAAAATTATAGGACTATAAAGGTGGGGAGAATCATTCATAAGAATATATTGACTACGACAAGGAGTGAGACTAGTGGAGGTCTAGGACATCTTGGACTTATTTATACAATTTACAAATTTTCTGGGGTGAAATTTGGAGATGAAGAATGGGTTTATCCTATGAAACCCATTAGTAAGGCTAATTTGAAGACTTATGAATCTTATGAGAAATGGAGAACTGGGAGTAGAAGTAAAGAACCTTATACTAGTAGAGATGTTCCCTCTACAAGTTATGACCTTCCGCCTTCTAGTTCCCCTACCCTCTCTAATTTGATGAATGCATTGGCCTTGCAGCGGAAGAGCATAAAATTGATAAGTGAAAGGATTGGAGGTTTAGAACGTTGACACAACTATGATAGTGAGTACCTTCAAAGGCATTCAAATTTTGAGGTAGCTTATTATGATGCTCAGGCCAGACACTGCAGAGGTGAGCCTGGTGTTACGTTTCTTGAGTGCCCCCCGTATACTCAGTATCATCCTGATCCACCTGCTGATCAAGGTAATGAAGATATAACTTAGGATTTTGATATTGAATGAATTGATGTACTTATATTTGTACTTTTATTTTTATAATCTTTTTATAATAGAAATGGATGTTCATGTATTTGGACTTTCATTTTTATTATTTTATGTACTAGGATAATTTTAATTTTTTTTATAAAGTTAGTGTTATAGTTAAATGTGCATGTATAGTTTAATAGTAGTTTTGTATAGTTTAATAGATGTTGAGTAGTATTGTGGATTGTAATATAATGTGATTTTTATTTTTACATTTTAATTTAATTATTTTGTTTAGTATTGTGATTGTGTTATGAAATGTTGTGTTTGTTTAATGTTTTAATTTTATACTTATTTCAAAATTTTATTACCCAGAAATTCCTTTAATGATTTATATGTGTAGAAAGCTCCTAATATTACAGACCAAGTGAAGTAGAAATTTTGAGAAGGCCTGCAAAAATTTCAGAATGTTGAAAATGCCTAAAATACTGAGGTATGATTTATATTTATAGTTTTTCTTTCCACCTATATTATTTCATATTTAAAAATTTAAGTTTGGGGTATGAAATCAAACTGACCCCATATTTTTCATAGTTTAAATGAAAGAGCGATGTACCTCAAACCCTGTATCTATCCGGAACGATGAACACAAGACATAAGGATGAGGCTCGATCAAATAAATTAAAGAATATATGAAATCCGTTTGGTCTGTAAAACCCTTATATTTGCTGACAAGTTTGCCTATTTAATATAAATAAATAAATAGGGTTTATATTAAGTTGGGTTCAGACATGCTTCCTATAAGGGCAAGCCCCTATAGTTAATTACATATTAAATGACCAAATTCACCTAAGAAGACTCTTGATAAAAATCAGGAAATATTATCTTCAAACAGTTTCAAAGGGTATGAATTTTCAATGAGATCGGACGTAGATGTTTGCAAGAGGATTAGTTTGAATTTGGAACATTTTGTTGTACAATCCAAAAGAGGAAGAACTAGGGGATGTCATAGATCCATAGGAAAACCTCGGAGACTTTACAAGCTATCCTAATGTTTGGCTTCATTTCTAAAAAGAAATATTTAGGTGTTTCATCCTGCCAATTTTATTAATTTAGGGCTTACATTTGTGTGAAGCAATCACACAAATAGCCTGAAAGATGTGAGGATTTAGGTCGCGACGAACGATAACCTCGGAATCCTAAAATGAGTTAAGGCTTAGATTGTACAGCTAAGCTATACAAATGCCTAAAGATGACGTGAGGATTTATGTTGCACCAGACAAACAACCTCGAAGTCCTATGACTTTGTTGTTTAATTCTAAGGAAATAAGTTGGTTTAGCTAGTGTAGACATGTTTTGCTGTTGAAGATGGTTGCGCTGCCCACAATGCTAGTTCCAAGTTCCTTACCATAACAAGTTTAAGTTTTCTAGGATGTCAAGTTATGATGTCAAATCAATTGGACTTATGATTGAAGTTCTTTAAATTTTATGGGGCATGTTAAAGTTGATTAGAGCGACACCGGTTAGGATCGCACGGTTCCCTCATTCTGGCACTGACTAGAGGAAAATATGTTGAGATTTTCATACCTATTTTATACTATTTTTAATGATATTTCACTTTAAAGAAAGGTATTTTTTATGTTTTGTTGCAGGAATGATGAATTAGGGTCAATGGAGCAAAAAGATGCAAAAAGGAGCAAATTTGGAGCTAAAAGGACCAAAATGTGGAGATTTGAACTTAGGGCGCCGACGGTGCCATCGACACCACCGACGGCGAGTTTTTCCCGAGCCTACAAGACAAAATTCTCCAGAAGTCCGCCGAAGCGAGCTAGGCGGGTATGCCTACTCAAGCTTTGGATAAGGCCAAATTTTGAAGGGATGCTTAGGCAAATCTTGGGAAAGCTCATCCACAACTTTAAAAGACTATTTTGGCCAAAAATTGATGGAAAAGAAAGGGGGTTGGAAGAGAGTCTAGAGTTCCTGGAGGTTAGAAAGGTTCTATTAATGTTTGTTAGAGTGTAAGAATGTGCGGAATTCTTCGAGAGATTGTAAGGGTGGAGGGAAAGTGAGAGATTTCTTCCTCCTTGCTACTTCGAAGAGGAATTCTGTGTTGTAAAGAAAGGAAGAGATTCAGAGGAACTTTGAGGAGTGTTCTTAGGGAGAAATTAGAGATAAGTTATTTACTTATTGTAGTTTGTATGAATTTGATTTTATATATGAATTCCAAATTTTGTTGTGTTTTCCCCATGAGATCTGAGTAGTTTTCTCTGTATTTCTCTTTGTCTAAGATTTGTGAAATGGTGATTTT
>NW_018164444.1:63598620-63598846 GCF_001263595.1 Phalaenopsis equestris | reverse complement strand
TTTCAATCTGGCCAATTGATTTGTGTTTATATGTTGAGTTTTACAACTAAAGTGAAAATTACATCCAAGATTCAGGGAGGTCAAAGCCCTTGGAAGTTGGGTGCAAATAAATAAGGACATAATATTGTCGGGTGTAGAATTGAAGATTTTAGAGTGACAGACTAAAATTCCCAATTCAGTCCTATCATTTGGGTGTTGAAGTGTAGATGTTAGCCCTCAGGTGAGG
>NW_018164444.1:63545218-63598594 GCF_001263595.1 Phalaenopsis equestris | reverse complement strand
GGAGAACGTGGGAGCTCCAAAGTGAGAGCCGGTATCCTCCCAGTCTAACCGCAGATTTAGTGAACAAGCGTAGGATTAGTCAATGTTCTTTATGCCTGGACCAAAGAGTAAAGAATAGGTATGCTCCTATTTGGCACAGTATAATTTGAACCAATTCACTTTATCCATTCACTATAATTTCTTGACAAGGAGAAGGATGTTTTCTTTTATATTGAATATCACATTTAAACCCTCATTAGTATCATTTGTTATTTATTAGTTATTAAAATTATATATTTATTTCAATTGTCTATTAGTGACAGATAAGCAAATTGAACTTCATTGTTGCGATTAAAGTATTGCTTTTCTAAAAACTTAGTTCACAGTTCTAAACCACTCCCTGTGGGATCGATATTTAGGACTCCATTAGAGCCCTATATTACCTGAGCGATACGTATACTTGTGTTGATAAGTGTGACTTTACAATTATTAAATATTTATTACGTTCATATTTATCTTATATTTTTAAGCATATATTAAGTCGCCGGTCAGGGCGCATCAAATTTTTGGCGCCGTTGCCGAGGAAGCTTAGGTAAGAATTTTAGGAGAATTTTAGTTGAAGTAACTAGGCTTAGACTTGGAAAATTGTAGTGTCTTGTAGTGTCGTAAAATCGTAAAAAATATTTTTGTGGGAAACGTATTTTTTTTGTTATGAAAAAGTGTTATGAAAAAACAGTTTGTGTGAAAAATATGGTATTTGTAAAAATATTTTGTTATGTTGAATATATCTTTTGTTTTATTTATTTAATTGTTAATATATTATTTGTTGTGTTGCGTATGCCAAATAAAAGATCTGCAGGACTTGTGCCTTATGATCTTGAGTTAAAAAAAGGAAAAAAAATCAAAAAACAAAAAGGACTTGATGAACTAGAAATGGAAATGGAAAACGATCAAAATAATAACTTGGAAAATCATCATAAATCTTTGGGGACTATATAAATCCTACGACCGATGAAATTCATTGAAGTATACAAACCCCTGTCGTAGAAGCTGACTCATTTGAAATAAATCCAAATATTATCCAACTGGCACAGAACAACCAGTTTGGGGGAACTTTTTTTGAGGATCCCTATTTACACTTATCCAATTTTCTAGAACTTTGTGCTACATTTCGTTATAATCGCATGTCAGACGATGCTGTTAGACTAAGGCTTTTTTCCTTTCTCACTAAGGGATAAGACTAAAATGTGGTTATACTCATTAGCACTTGACTCTATTAAGAATTGGGAGGAGTTAACTCAGAAATTCCTAGCTAAGTATTTTCCACCTTCAAGAACTACTAAACTTAGAAATGATAGTGTCTCATTTTGTCAGTATGAAGGGAATCAATATACAAGCTTAGGAAAGATTTAAGGAACTCTTAAGAAAGTGTCTGCACCATGCTCTGCCCGATTGGTTAATCATTCAAACTTTTTACAATGGGTTAGTAGAATCCCTTAGATTTACAATTAACGATGTCGTTGGTGGATCATTAATGTCAAAACCATTTAATAAGGCATATGCATTAATTGAAGAAATGGCTATAAATAAATTTCAATGGTCCTCTACAAGTGTAAATCCTAAAAATGTAGTCAGTGTTCATGATATAGATGAGATTGCAATTCTTGCATCTCAGGTTGCTGCAATATCAAGAAAGTTGGACCAATTTGGAATGAACCAGCCTCAATTTAACTCCAACCCACATGATGAGGCGAAGGAATTAATGTTAGAAGAGGTTGTGATTCAAATGACGAGTGAGTTTGAAAATCAAGGGACCATAATAAGGGAAATAGAAAACTAACTGGGGCAGATTATTGACTTAATTAATAATCATCCTCAATTTAACTCCAATCCACAAGATGAGGAGAAGGAATTAATGTTAGAAGAGGTTGTGATTCAAAAGACAAGATAGTTGGAAAATCAAGAGGTTGTAATAAGGGATATAGAAAACCAATTGGGGCAAATTATTAATACAATTAACAATTACCCCCATAGATTTTACCTAGTGACCCTAAGATAAACACTAAGGAGATGAATGATGAGCAATTTAAAATTATCGAACAAATATTTAGAAGAGAATTCGAGGATATATTTCAAAAGAACTTTGAGTTGACAAATAAAGATAAGGATATTGAAAGACCAATGGAGAAAATTCTTACTTAATTAGAAAAACATATTTCCCCAACTAAGATAAATCTAGAAAGACCACCTCTACCATTTACTCAGTATCAAGGGGAAGAATTGAAAGATAAGACTAACCTAGAAGAATTTGATCTAGAATCTGAATTATCTAGAGGTGATCCGATCCAAAATTTGGGAGATCATGAAGTATCTTATGAAGATCCATTTCTTATAAAAATTAAGGATGATATTAATATAAAAATTAAGAAAACTACTAGAAAATATTGGATCTAGAAAGAAATATGAGGATTAAGAATATGAATCAATCTAAAAAGGAAGATTTGAAAGAAAATTTTAAATTTGAGGACTTTGTAGGGAACCCTTGATCTAGAAAATATTGGGTGATTGATCAAGGATTACTTAAATGGAATTTTGATCCAGGTGGAATCATTTATCGGGCTGATGACGTTAAACAAAACACTTTATGGGAGGCAACCCATAGTTATCAGTGTGGTTTGATTTAGTGTGTTTGAGATATCTGATTGTTAGTGTTGTATTGTATTTACTTTAGTGTGCATTGATCAGTTTGATTGATGTTTGGTAGATTTTTAGATTGTTAGTGGTTTGATTTGGTTTTTGTGTGTCATGAGAGAAATGATTTCCTAACTTCTTATTATGGTTAAACTTTTATTTTCTCTTGTAGTAGTTGGATTAACGAGTCTACTACAACTCGAGTCTCACTCAGACTTGAGTTTTACAAGAGACATCTTGAATTTGAACAGTGACAGTTTCATCTCAATTTTATTACTTCCTTTTTTTGACTTTGTTTTCATTTCATAGGAGTCATGAACCTATTTGATGAATACTATGTGGATGATCTTACACTATCCTTATAACTGTTAGAGGTGCTTAATTAAAAGGATCCAATATATCAGGGATAATCTTATCTTTGGGATTATACTCTATAAAATCATTTAAAATGTACCTTATTTATCTGTGTATTGATTCCATTAGAAATTGGAAGTAAGTGAATGAGATGCCATGAGATGGAGGAAGAATTGACCTCATGTATCTTGTTGGTTTGTTTGTGTTTGTGTTACAATTTTATAAAACTTGAAGAACATTTTTTATATTCCAATGCAGATACATGTTATTCTAGTTAGATTTTTGTTTAGTTAGTTTCATTCTGGCATGTTTATTTTAGATTTACTTTCTACTGCATGCTTTCTATCCTGATAAAAATTGTAGATGCTTTTGATAGATATTTTTGGTAGATAGAATTTCTAAACTATTTTTCTTCCTACTTATATTTTCTGTACTAAATTCTATACATATTAAAAATCTAGTTTAGGGTAAGAAGAGAAATAAAATTTTAAATTGAGTATACTTCCTTTTAGTTTAAAATTATTACAAGCATATTTTAGGCTAGATTTACTTTCTCCTGCAGTCATTCTATCATGATTATGCATGTATATGAATTTGATAGGATGTTGTAGTAGTAAGTAGATTCAACTTGTACTTTTTCTTCCTGCTACATTTTATGGAATTAATTGCAAAATATTTTAAAAATTTAAGTTTGGGGGGAAGAAAATTTTTTTTAAAAAGTGAAACTAAATTTTATTTGTCCTCAATTAGCTATATTTTAAAAATTTAATTTAACATGACCTTTGGTATTAGAGGCTAACTTTTGATAACTATATTTGTGTTTCTAAATATATAGTAGACTTAAGTAAAAGTTTTCAATAATGAAAGTTGATTCTAGAGTTAAGATATTTGGTACGAAAGAATAAGATTATGCTTTTTCTATTTAAAGTAAAGGAAATTGTATTTTTGAAATATTAAGAATCTTAGAGTTTCATGTAAGAAGAAAAGAATGAGGCTTTATGAAAAATTTTCAAAGCTAATATGAATTTATAAAGTGAAGGAATGTGAAAAATATTAACTTTAAGAAGAGGATAGTGAAGTTCAAAATCATTAAAGACAATCCAGATATCGTAATCCTCATATAAAAAAAAGAAGAAATGATTAAAAAATGATCCTAAAAAATATAAAAGAAAAAGAAAATAAAAGTATGTGATGAGAAGCTTAAGGAGATGCCTAATCAAAAATTGGCTTCACTTGAATCAACTTGAGGAAGAAGACTTTATTACATTTTTTTTAACTTGCATTTGAGTTTTAGTATCCTTATTAATAAAGTTCTCATGAAGTTCTTTTTCATATGGATATTATAAGTGACTTTAATATGACAAATTGTATTTTTTCTTGAAATCAATAGAGAATAAAAAATCTTAGACTTGACTACTAGATATTTTTATACTTTTAGTATTGACTTAAGTTGTTAAAAAATTTTCTTAAGTTGTGTTGTTATATTTAGTAAATCAAATTATAGAAATTTAGAAGTTAAACTTCTACCATTAGTCATAACTTTTATGTAGTAAATGTGTTAGTTGAGGAAAAATAACAATTAAGTTTGGGAGATTTTGATACGCCTAAAAAATGACTACTTTTTCATGTATATTTTATGCTCAATTTCAATGATTCTTAATTATATTACACTTTAAATGAAGGTATTTTGTATATTTTTTGTTTTAGGGACAAGAAATGGAGTTTTGGAGAAAAAGAAGCAAAAACGGTGCAATTTGGAGAAAAAACGAGCAAGAAAGAAAATTTTGTCCTGACACATTTTATCCTAGCACATTTTGATATGTCTTTCTATGTTTAATCTCTTTTACACTTCTCACATATTTTTAAATGAAATTACACTTTAAAGGAAGGTTTTTTATGTTTATTTTGTATGTCTATCTGTTAGGAACACAATGCAACTGAAACGGGTGAAACGGAGCTAAAACGGAGTCAAACGAAGCAAAATGGTAGAACTGTGTAGAGTGAGCGCCGAAGGTGCCAAAACAGGCGCCAACGGCGCCAGAACAGGCACCGACGGTGCTAGAACCGGCACCGACGGCGCCAAAGTGCAGAGAGTGACGTGAGAGTGGCGCTGACAGAGCCCAAAATAGAGCTGACAACTCCCAAGACAGTTTGGATGAGTTCCTGGGCAAATTTCTAGAAGATTCAATGTATTTGGACATTTTTTGGAAGGTCACTTGAGGCATCTATTGGGAAATTCATCCCTACACTATAATAAAGTGCTTTTATGTTAGAAAAAGTGGTGTGTGTGAGTGAAAAAATGTGGAGAATGTTTAAAGATCTTAGAATATGAGTAGAAATGTAGATTTCTACCTTTTTGGAGAGATTAGTGAGATTTTGAGAGAATATGCAGGGGAATGTTCTAGCATTGCATGAATCAATGAGAGACTTTGTGGGAGAGATTTTCATCTTTCTTTCAAAGGAAAAAAGCTAAGTATCGTGTTCTTCATTATCTTATAATTTGTAAACACTTATCTAGTGCTTTTCTTCGTACTTTGTTATGTGTTTCTCTTACTCTTTTTCTTTTTTTGGAAATAGTGACATGAGAAAATTATAATGTTATTTTCCTTTTACTTTTCTTTTGCAATGAGTAGGATTTATGTTTAGGATATTGGGATGCATACTTGAAGAAGTTCTAATTATAAATGTGATGAGTTTTTACTTGCACTTCATTTACATTACAATAAGAGTCCGTTGTAGTGTTAAAAGTCATTGTAATTGCATTAAGACCCGAGAGGGCGGTGTAATTCTCAACAAAGTGGAACCGCATTCAAATTTAATGAATGGTGAAGTTCATGGGGGTTGAGTGCAAATAAATAGGGAAATATATATATTGTTGGGCGTAGAATTGAAGATTTTAGGGTGACAGACTAAAATCCCCAATTTTGTCGTAGAGTTTAAGAACTAAAGCGAGCATTAGCCTTCACGAAAAGGGAAGTGGGAGCTTTGGAGTGAGAGCCAGTATCCTCCCAGCCTAACCACAGATTTAGGGACTAAACCTGAGATTAGCCAATGAGTTTCTATAACACTGAATCAAGGTAGAGAATTAAAGTTGCTCTTATTTGACACATACAATATTTAATGTATCTCATTCATTTACATTATCCAATTCGCGATATAAGAAGAGCAGTTTTTAACATCTTAAAATTCTCTAAACTAATTCATCCAAACAGGGCTATCTTTAGAATTAATATTTTTATTCAAAAATAATTTTTAGTTGTTTTAAACTTAAGACTTACATTTAGGAGTACTTGTTAGAAAAACCACTTAAATCGATTTTCCAAACTGAAGACAAATAGTAGTAGACTAGAATTTGACTAAGGACCTCTTAACTCGCTTCTTCGTGGGATCCATACTGAGATTTTTAAAGAAAATCCTATATTACTTGAAGCGATACGTGTACTTGCGTAGAACACATAGTGTGAATTATTTTCTATATTTTATAACATTTCAATTTTGCATATTAGCCGCTAAATATAAATTGGGTCAAGTTTATTGTCGTCTTTTAAAAACTAAATTACTGCATAATTACGGGTCGGGTCAAGTTTTTGGCACCGTCTCAGGAAATTTGAATTGACATAAAACACACACAAAACAACACACGCTAAGGGCGCATCACGAGTCTCAGGATGCCATGTCATTTCCTCTACCGGTCGTCAGATTTCGATAAGATCCTTGCTGACACATTTTTTACGTACGCTAATGAAACAAATTTGATTTGTTTATAAGGGTTACTGTGTTAATGAGGCACATAATTTCATCACCTTTAAGGCTTCAAGTGTTTCGGCTCTCTTCATGACTTCGATTTCGATTATGTTCTCTTCGTTTGATCAGATTCACAGCTTCATTTTGGATGCATTTTTGTTCAATTTTTCATATTTTCTCTTCAAAATACAATCATTATGAAATTCAAATTGTTATTAAATTCATGAACTCTGGTCAAATTTTATTTAATTGTAATCATTCAGAACCATGATTGATAGAAGTATTAACCCTCATTTTATAAAAGCAGTATAGACAAGCGATTGAGACATAGATATAAAGAAGGATTGTGGCTTTATTTGCTTTCGAGTGATTTCTATTTATGTTTATAGCTATAATTATGTATATTTAATATCTAAAATTTATATGTATAATTATCACACTTTGATTCATAAATATACATAAGAAATGCATATTTTACTTGTAAAAATTAATAATAATATTATTTTTTATGTAATATTTAAGATTTGAGTGTTATGCATGAACTATGATTTATTAGGTGCTAGACATGGAAATAGACAAAGACTGGTATGATATGAATGTAAATGCACCCCTTTTTTTTTATTATGTAGGTTGAACAAAAGTTTTTTGTTGCAAAAATTTATTGTCTATTTGTCTTATTTTAGCAGGAATATGGATAAATAATCAACGCATAATCATCGCAACAGTAAATTGGAATCTCTTATCTGGAATCCCGTGTGGATCATTCTGACCATGTCAAAAAATAAGAAAAGAAAAGAAAAGAAACGGATAATCTGTTGCTAAATTGGGATTAACATTTTGCTTGCCGCATTAGGTTTGATTATAGTCAAAATGGGCTGCCCAGTGGCTTTTCCGTAATTTTATGTAACGTCCTTTATTTTTCTTCATTTTTTTTTATATATTAATAGAAAATAAAATTATTAGTATGAGAAACATTTGCAGAGCCTCAGAAGCAGCAAGCAATGGCGTCAACGGACGCCAAGACGATTCCAATACGGCAGAATTCCCCGGTCCTTGCCCAGCGCCCTCTATCTCTCTCTGCTCCACCCCACGCATTCTACTAATATATAAATTTTATTGTATTTATTATTATATTTACTATTTATAATTACTATTATTTATCTTTTAATCTTATTTTATTTTCACTGTAATTTCCGCGTTTATTTTATTTTATTTTATTTTCACTGTAATACAATTATAAAGCGGAAGGAAGGGCAAGCTTGATATTTTTCTCTCCATTTCTGATCCCCGGGGCACCACGGGCGCGGGAGCTATTTCTCAGCTTCTAGGGCTTCTTTGAGGTAGGTGCTGCAGCTCGTTTTGCCTTGCTTTGTTGCTCTTCAGTAATGCTAATGGATGGCGAGTTTAAAATGGGTATTCATTTCCGATTTTGGGTTAAAGTTCTTTCCTTTTGTACGGTTGCTTACAGATTTTGAGACCGACGGAGGTTCCGAATTTAGTTTTTTTTCCGGTAGTTTCTTTCGATTTTCTGTGATTTTTTTTCTTTTTAATGTTTTGGTTTCTATTGAATTGGCCTCTATAATTTTGTTCATAGGATGCCTTGAAATGAGCTTTTAGTTTTCAGGCTGAACAAGCCTCTACGGCTCTTCAAATTTTGATAAAGTCCTTATGGGTTTCGTGTGGGGATCATTTTTGGACTCTCCTTGTAGTTTCATTCATGTGAAGTAGGTTCGCGACTTTATTTATTTTGTTTCTTAGTCTTGTCTGTGATACTTTGGTGCTAATACTTCTATGAAATTGGGCAATTTCTTAGCTTGGATCTTGCTCGGAATTGTGTACGTAATTCGCCTGCAATTGCTCTCTTTCGCATCGTTTTTGTCTTTAACTGGGTTTCGTGGGATCAGAAACTTGTTTGCGAATGATCCTAGAATTATATTATCTTAGAAGTTTTCTGAAGAAAGTGGATAGTTTGTAGAGCTCTATATTTTTTTGTTGTCTATATTTTTACAATATTTTCTCAGTTGCGATATGCATAGTCAGTTTATAGCGGAAATTGGCTGGCATCTTTTAATTTTCCTTGATTTTTTAACTAATTTCAATTTATCTCAATACCAACTGGTTTTCATTTGCTTCTCGTTTTAAAATGAAGAGAGAATTGGAGAATTGCTATTTATTTATTGTTTGTAATTGTGCTTCCTAAATTGCAGAATTAAAGAGATGGAAAAATCCTCAGATGTTTCAGATAATGCAGGTCTGCTATCGCAAAGAACCCCCTATTTGTCTACCTTTTGCTCTGGATTGATATGGTTTCCAATTATATTGCTTGAATGAAACAGGTCCGTCAAATGTTCCATCTCTGAAGATTGGTCAAAAGATTGGAAGTAATGCATGGCCTGTTCCATCAGGATCTAATATGTTCAAAGGATCAAATGATGTCACTCTGTTTTCAAGCTCATTACCTCTACTTCCGCATGAGAAATGTATTTAGTTATTATTATTATTTTTATTATCACTATTATTATTATTATTATTTCATTTATACATTGCCTAATGCCTAGTTAACATTATGCTTCTCGTATGTTGATTCAGTGATCTTTCCAGATGCTGATCTCACCATTCAGTCTATGGATGATGTGTCTTCTGAGATGAGAGAAGTAAATAAGGATTCAGTTCAGGGTTCCTTGGATGACTCTAATGTTCATGTCATTGGAAGTATGCTTCCTGATGATGAGGAAGCTCTTCTAGCTGGCGTGGTAGAAGACTTTGATCTTAGTGAGTTGCCTGGCCAAGTGGAAGATTTGGAAGACTTTGATATCTTTGGTAGTGGTGGGGGAATGGAATTGGATCTTGATCCTATGGAGAATCTCACTTCAGGGATTTCAAGCATACATTTAAGTGATGGATATTTTGCAAATGGTATCACTCATTATGGCCTTTCGAATGGTAGTGGAGCTATCGTTGGCGAGCACCCTTTTGGCGAGCATCCATCGAGAACATTATTTGTTAGGAACATCAATAGTAATGTTGAAGACTCTGAGCTACGTTCATTATTTGAGGTAAATGATAGATACTTCATGAATTTTGTTCTTTTTAGAGGCGCAATGTTTCTTTTTTTTTTTCCTTTTTTTTATGGTTTTCTTGTGAAATTTGTCATTGCTTCGAGTTCACAATTTTCACAATCATAAATTATCTTTCAATTAGACAATTGGGAAATATGACCATCATATGCCCAATGTAGGATCTTAAATCTCTCATTGCATGATTTTCTTGTAGGAATATATTTCATTTTCAATTATTTTTGTTTTTTAATTTGCTTTACCCGTTGTCAATAATAGTTTATTGATCTACTTCTCTTAGTACATTTGAAGCACATTGTATTGTTTATGTGTACGTGCAACACTTCGATACTTGTTACTTACATTAATCTAGTCATTTTAAATCTTTGTTCATTTCCTTGAAATGTCACAGGAAAATCGTTTCTGTATCTTATGCGCTTTTGCATAATTATTAGGTTTTTTTTTTACATTTTTTACAAGGGATGCTTTACTTTTTTCTGGGTTTGTTTGGAGAAGCTTGCTTAGTTTTTATTCTTTGTGCAGTTGATTTTTCCCATATAAACTTTGTAAATCAGTGAAGAAATTTTAGATATTTCTTTCCTGTTTGGTGGATACAGGAATGAATCAACCAAACAATTTTTCCTGAAAGACCTAAATGGTTCTTTCAAAATTTTTTAAAAATTTTTTAGGTTAATGGTATTTATAATTATAAATAGAATATATAGGACATGTGCAAGCCTTTTTTAATTAAAAGAGTTGGATGAACTTAAAAGACAAGAAAAACATGAAAATATAGATGTGGATGGATTAAGAACAAAGTAATGGAGATAACGAACAATAAGCTAAAGTCTCGAGCTTGAACAATGATTTCACAATGTGAGAGTATGTCAGGCCTCACATCTGATTAAACACTTTACATTCATGGCCATGGGAATCTTCTTTCATAAGCTATCTTATCAATATTAATTTTGACCTAAATTTTTTTTTTTCATTTTCTTAAATAAAGCAGGGTCCTAAGAACTAAGCAAAAAACTAATAAAAAAAGGCTGAACAGCAATCATTTAATCAATAATAATTTTAGCTTGAAGTTTTTTTCTTATGAATTGTTCCTGATAGCAAACTAACAAACTTCATAACTAATGGCTTAATTAAATTTAAGAACCCTTAAATGACTATAATGACCTTGACAACAATTAAGTGGCTATGAGGTTCAAATGACATGAACGAACTTAACTATTTGAGACGGTAAAAAAAAATGATTTCTAGGTTTTAAAGGCAACAACAAACATAAAATATGAGATTTTGGTTCCTTTGCATAGCCCTAGCATTGGCTACAAAAGTGAACACATTTCAGCATTCTGCCTATGATAATAAAGATGGTTATAAGTGGTTTCATTGGCCAAAATTTATTAAAGTTTGTTGAGCCTCTACATGACTCTCAAGTAAAACATGTCACCACTAAGTGTTATAGACAGGTGATTTGTGGTTGAAGAGAAATTGGTTGAAGATGGTTATAACACATTAATCAATCGCGTGATTTGCATGAAGAAATAGCATAAATTTACTATTATATATGATAATTATAATTTTATAATTGATGTGAATAAGACACATGGAATTTAATTTATGTAATAAGATAAATGTACCGTCCAAATCATGAAGGACTTCCTACAAGAACTCTTAAGAAATTACATGCAAGAAAAAAAGAACCATATTAAACCATATGACACATTTGAAAAATGCTTAAAAATTGAAAAATTATAGGAAATTGTGACATTAATTGAAGATTCAGTGTTACTTATTTTTATTTCATGAGCTTATTACAGATACGTCAGATTCATCTTCTTCCCATTTCTACAAAACTCCTTTTATATTTGATATCATACAACAATTGTCAAATACTTAGACCAAATGCCTCCTTAAAGTGTGCCCGAGTGAATTGCTATTTGCTTGGTCCTGAATCAGCAACTCATAACAACATGGAGGAAGTCATATTCTTCTCAGAGAAACACTCCATTCTCATGAAGGCCTTCGCAAATTGAGTCAACTCATTTAAGTCTGGTCAAATTCAATGATCCCATAGCTGCCTTCATGAATAAAGTGAACTTTAACGCCATAACTTCTTGGCCATTATACTTGAAGTCCTTGTCATTGCTATCACCGTGAAGTTTTCATTCTAGGTGTTGGCTCTCAATACTCTTTAGAACCCTTGGTATGTGTAGAATGTCAAGGAATCTGATCAAATCCAGAAATAAAAACATCACTCTTGAAAGCAAAGTGATAGGAAAGAGACAGCTGCCACAGATATTATGAGAAACACAATATTTTACTTCACCATCACAAAAGAACATACCCCAAATACATATGGGATAGACACTTATAATTCATAAGGTAGGTGATCTCTCCCACACCCTAACTCTAAATTCAAGACAACAATCACACACATAACTTAACTATTGACATAAACCTTATTTATACCCCACATAATAATTAACAAATGACTAAATTATCCTTTAGCTCCCACGTAATGTCATAATCCGGAAATCTTTTCCATTTAATCAAAACTTCTTTCCCACATGTTGATTTTGATGCATTGCTTTTAACTCAAGTGGCTTAAAGAAAACATCTATCTCCTATTTCAATATAAAGGGAAGTGAAGAAGAGAGCTCATTATCACTAATAGCATGTCTCAACAATGATATATTAAACACTGGATGGAGTGTCCAAGGCGGTATTTTTAAATGAGACTTTTGCCACATCCAAGTGAAGATGTTTCTCCTACACCACATTCTTCTTTGTTTCATCTCCTGCCTTCATATTATACACTGTTAGAGCTTGTAAGATTAGATTCTTGTCACATCGAAAATGTAATCCCCTTGGATGATTTGTAACTTATTCCTAGATAAATAGATATAATAAAAATTAAAAGTTGAAACTTACACAAACATGATATTCTTAGATTAATGAACAACCTCTTTGAATAAGTTTAATCTAAATGGGCAAAATATCAATTGTGATAGATTATGGATTCTTAGATTTGACTATATAAATAGAATTTATAATTTTAAGATATGGAACTGTTTAGCTAATTCATTGATATATTGACGCAAACTTAGTTTGGGAATTTGTAAGTCAAGAAGCCAAATACCAGAAATAAAATTAATTTTAGTTTTATTTGTAGAGATGATTTGAATAGGAATTTCATTAGGAGTTATAGATCATTAGATTCTTCAACTAATTTCTAAACTTTTATAGGCATTATTTGTTTACTTTTTCATGTTCAGGGCTTACCTTATTATATTCTTATTATATTTTGGAAATTTAGATTAATTTTCAAGAATTATTATTAGTTATGGGTTCATCAGAAAGAATATATTCAGTTTGTTTTGAGAATTTAGGCTCACAATCAAGTCCAAATTTGAATTATAATTATTGCTTATGTTCACTTTTGCTCCTATGCTCAATATCACTTTCAAATTTAGTTTTTTTATGGAGGTTTAAATCTAGAATTGAACTCAGTCTTGAATTCTATTTAAAATTGGTATTCTGGCTTGCTCAATTTTGAGTTTGTTCATAGAAGTGGATTTTAATTTCTAATAGTTCATGTTCTGATATAGCTTTTGCTTAATTTTTTTATTCAATCTCTATATCTTGTTCAGGTATTGGTTAAAGTTTGGGAACAAATTCCAGGATATGTGCATATTAAGATTCAATGAAAATAAATCTCGTGTCGTGTTGCAATTGCTTATTAATGTTAGCATCTAATATATCATTAAGGAATATTCATGAATGCTAGTGTTTTCAATAATATCTTATTTGATTATATGACTATTGTGTTGTTGTATGTTTGATAGGTTTTAGAGAAGTCACATGACTTTATGACTTTTAATTCTAAGGTGCAATACTCTTAAAACATATTAATTGTAGTCTTGCTATAACAATCAAATATCTAGTGTATCTTAATTTTTTCGTAATCTTTCGTCTCAGACTAATGAAGAGCTCATGGCAACAAACTAGTCCGGATGCAAACTGTCTCTCTACGAGATGTATAAATCTTAAATAATACTTAAAAAATGCTAATCTCTTCCTTGATAACTCTTTAATTGATTTTGCAATTGATCTCTACATATAATATATGATAAATTTTGATATTTAAGTTTATTTCCCTTGCGAGCCAATGTTGACTTTGTCAAATTTGAAATACTTCATTATGTATATATATATGTATGTATGTATATATATATATATACATATATATATAAATATATATATATATATATAGAGAGAGAGAGAGAGAGGCATGTCTCACTAGTTTGGTAACTTTTGGGAATCAACTAGATTGTAATGTTCAAAGAAGTTTATCAAATTATAAATCCACTATGAAAATTTCTAAAAGTTATGCTCCCCTCCGTAATAGTACTTGTTAACATACGAGTTACTTTTTTTTCATGTTGACTCATAATTTATACAATTTCAGTAAATGCGTCACTTATTTTATTCTTGATTGATTCGATTATTATATCCTACTTCTATTTCACATGAATTAAGCATCGTCTCTAGTATAGTTCTAATTCAAGATGTCTTAAGTTACTAGGCTTATTAATACATACCTAAGATGGGAAACATCACGAACGATCAAAATTTGCATACTTTTAGTTTAGGCCAAGTTTTTTCTTCTTGTTTTTTTTTTTTTTGATGCAATATTAAAACCTGCCTAAAAAAAAGTGATTGATTGTCAAAAAAAAAAAAGCCAAAAAAATCTATATACATATATATATAAATATATATATATATATAGAGAGAGAGAGAGAGGCATGTCTCACTAGTTTGGTTTCTTGAATTTTTCAACTAGATTGTAATGTTCAAAGAAGTTTATCAAATTATAAATCCACTATGAAAGTTTCTCAAAGTTATGCTCCCCTCCGTAATAGTGCTTGTTAACATACGAGTTACTTTTTTTTCATGTTGACTCATAATTTATACAATTTCAGTAAATGTGTCACTTATTTTATTCTTCATTGATTCGCTTATTATATCCTACTTCTATTTCACATGAATTAAGCATCGTCTCTAGTATAGTTCTAATTCAAGATGTCTTAAGTTACTAGGCTTATTAATACATACCTAAGATGGGAAACATCACGAACGATCAAAATTTGCATACTTTTAGTTTAGGCCAAGTTTTTTCTTCTTGTTTTTTTTTTTTTTGATGCAATATTAAAACCTGCCTAAAAAAAAGTGATTGATTGTCAAAAAAAAAAAAGCCAAAAAAATCTATATACATATATATATAAATATATATATATATATAGAGAGAGAGAGAGAGGCATGTCTCACTAGTTTGGTTTCTTGAATTTTTCAACTAGATTGTAATGTTCAAAGAAGTTTATCAAATTATAAATCCACTATGAAAGTTTCTCAAAGTTATGCTCCCCTCCGTAATAGTGCTTGTTAACATACGAGTTACTTTTTTTTCATGTTGACTCATAATTTATACAATTTCAGTAAATGTGTCACTTATTTTATTCTTCATTGATTCGCTTATTATATCCTACTTCTATTTCACATGAATTAAGCATCGTCTCTAGTATAGTTCTAATTCAAGATGTCTTAAGTTACTAGGCTTATTAATACATACCTAAGATGGGAAACATCACGAACGATCAAAATTTGCATACTTTTAGTTTAGGCCAAGTTTTTTCTTCTTGTTTTTTTTTTTTTTGATGCAATATTAAAACCTGCCTAAAAAAAAAGTGATTGATTGTCAAAAAAAAAAAAAGCCAAAAAAATCGAATATCACATAGATAACACAAAACAATTAGGATTCAAAATGCAAAGGGAAAATCATATTGGAGCAAACATGACCAAATCTCAAATGCTTGCAAAGAACTAGCTGGAAAAAGTTAAGAGGGATAAGAAGAGAAGTGCCACAATGTTAATGTAAGTTTCATGCCATTACAAAGAGAAAGCTCCCCCGAGATTTGATGTCAAAACTTGCATGTAGTTCAAAGAATTCACATCCAACTAGCACCCACAAATTTTAGAGGAAACTAATATTTTGTTGAACCATTGTTGAATTTTACATGCATAGAAACCTCCTATTTAGAATCAAAATTAGACCCATATTTGATTGTCTTGCAAAGCCTAGCCTATACTTCCAACTATTAAGTTTTCTATCATAAAATAGCTACAGCTTTTGAATCAAGGTTGCAAGTCCAGACTATATTAAACCCATAAACAACTAATTTTTTATTCTAGTAGGGTGCACAAGTAGCTTATAAAAGAAATTAAGTGTTTAATTCCGAGTTACAATAAGAAATTAGCGATAAAAGAAACCAATGGTCAAATCTAACTCCTGAATGAAGGAACATGAATTAACTATGTAGCAGGGTTAAACATCTAAATAGCTGCAAAAACAGCTACAATACCATGTTGTATGCTTGTAATATCTTGTAACTTCTGCTACAGAGCAGGTGTTGCTACAATGTAGAAATCAGGGATGGGAGGGGATTATTTTTTGGGTGTGGGGATCCCCAACTCTTGATGGAATTCCTGCATGAAGTGTCAGCCATAATTTTTTCTTGCTGCTCTTCTTCCCTATTTATGTTCTTAACAAAACATTAAGTCTGAGAAAAAAAAAATATAGTGTCCTTGGGTCAGTTTAGAGGCTTTTGTGATACAGCACTTTCCATCCAAAATTAATGGCACCAATTTTTAAGATTAAACATGCATGGTTTCGTGTTTCCTTTTACTTATTTTGTGGATTTTTGACGGATATCCATGAACCATGATATTGATGATTTTGGCAGATCAGAAGTCATGATTCTAGTCTTGAATAAATTAATGATGTGACTAACAGGCTCAGGGATGGTTGAAAACATTATCTATTGTAAGTTATAAGCTTGATTGACAATTTTTATAAGTCCTTTAGTGGGCATTGTTTAGGAGGGCCATTTACATCATTTTGACGAAGCAGAGAAGCTCTTATTGTATCCAACTTTTTTTCAACTCACAATCACCTCTAGTGATATCAATGTGGACTTTACTTTGTGATGGTTGATGAGTTGAGTCTAAGTCCATTAGAGAAAGAAAACCTGAGGTTAACAATTGCTTTGCAACTCATTTATGCTACCTTTAGCCAAATTAGGAATGTTGACTTTCTGATCTATTATTAGCCATCAACCCTATATGTTCTATGAAGGGGTTGCTTCATTTAAGGGAGATATTGTAGCAGGCACATTTTCGATACCACAAAGCCAGCATGGGCATGTCTTATACTCAAGATACTTTTTCTTTTTCTTGGCTCTAACTTTTTTTATTCTGTTATATATATATATATATATTAAAAATATATACAAGAAAAATTTCTAGTTGGTCTCTTTGTTTTGACTAAAAAAGTGGATTCGGCTGATTACTAGTTAGTGCCAATAGGATCGATGCAAAAACTCTATCAAAATTGGCATTATTAAGCTCAAGTCTCTCTAGGATTAAAATAGTCCTTAAAACTTCAACTTTGCAAAGATGCAAGATCTATCAGCCATTGATGCCTCTTGAATCCATGCATCATCCCTTACACAAAATCCTCTTCATACGCCATCAAATATGTGGGAAATCCCTTGAGGATCATGCTTTCCTTCTTTAATGATTTGTTATTTTGCTATGTATTCGTTTGGAATTATTCAGCTACTGTCATGTTGTAATTCGAAGCATATCCGAGTATTTATTTGGGTGATTTGCCAATTTCTTCATTTGTTTTCATACTCAACGTTGTTTTTTAACTGCTTTATGTATTTGTTCTCAGGTTCTTTCAAACAATCGGAAGACCTTTATTATAATAGTAGATAATACTTTTTTGTGAATGTTTTATTTTAAAATTATAATTGGAAAATCATTAACATTAACTATTTTAGGCTAAGAACGCAAAATATGCAAGCTTCAAAGGTCTCCTAAAGTGATAACTAAAGATTTTATTATTATAGATGCCAATCATCATCTTCATTGTTAACTTCATCCCAACTTATTTGAGGTTCATTTATTGATATGATATGATTATGTGGAATCAAATCATGATATGATGACATGAAGAATCAATATCAAGTCGGTATTATTTTGCATTGATTATGTGTAATTTTACATAGGTATTTAAACCAATGCTTCATTATATATAACTTTAGTAATATTAACATACAACTGGCATACTTTTTTTTTCCTAGTATTCATCAAATTAGTTTTCATTATACATTATAAGGTTTCTTAGGATCAATAAATACAGTACAAAGATGATTTATTACCTTATAATTTTTTCCGTTAATTGCCTTAACAAAGGCTGCCTCATAATGGATCTTCCTAGTATAAACTTAAATTGATTCTCCAATATCAACATAATGTTTCTAAGGTCATATCCTTTGTTATTTTCTATAACTACATTGTATGATATAAGGTTATATCAATAATCATTAAAATTTTGAATATTTTTTTTTTCTTCAATATTGCTGTTAAGATGCTTCTTCCCCAACTATTTGACATCCCCTAAGTTCTTAAAGTTTCACGAAAAATAATTTCTTACATTTTTATTTGAATGTCACCTATTGACTCATCAAATCTTAATCCATAGCTTATCTTATCCCAAAATTTTACCTCTATGCATCTATTTTAGAACTAATTTTCACTTACTTTTTTGTTTCAATATATAATATTACCATATTATTTACTTTTTATGTCTTTCAAAATGATTTTTCGTAAATCACTCATTTAATAATTTTAAAACTTTTTTTTATGCTTTTATTTGTAATTATGCTCATATAATCTTCATTTTTTAATGCATCTACTTAATGAAAGTCTATATCTCTTATCTTAGCTATTTTGTGCTTCTCATTTTCCTATGCATCAAACATATTATATAATTCATAAAAGAATTATAGTTTTTTTGCTTTGCTTGCTATATTTTTATCAAGACTTCTAGCCTATATGTAATCACTATAAATTTCTATAGTATTTATTTGTTGTCATTCCTTAAAGCACATTATTCCACTAATAATCTCTTGTATCTCTTCATTCCACCAAACTTCTTTTAAAATACAAATATATTTAGGTGATTTTAAATACTCTATCATAATTTTCTTATTTGAATTACTCATTTTATCTCACGTCATGTTATCATTTCATTTAAAGAAATTTATTTTGACTTTAAGCTATTATTTGAGGTTTAGCGTCTCACTTATTGCGGCAATTACTTACGAAAATTTTCTTACGTCGAAGGTATATATATATATATATATGTATTGTATGCATGTATAATTGTAATTCTTTTTGTGATCAGGTGACTTAACTGTAAATTTATTTGTAATTAAATGGCTTAACTTTCAAAAATAAACTAAGGAACTATAAAATCAACTATAACTTTTCCATAATATTACTCTCGAACCCTTTTCCATACCGTCCTCTCCTTAGTAGCTCTTCTATTAAAACTTATCTGTCCATTTAAGCTCTTCCCAATAAATATATAATCTTCTTTGCGTATATGTTCTAATATTTCATTCATGTCTTTCCAAATTTATTTTTTCAAATTATATTCTAATCTGATTTGTGAAACATAGTCATTAATCATATGTATAGCATCCTCAGTGATTATTAGCTTATGGGCTACTTTCTTGCAAACACGTGAGGTCTGAAGTAAAAGTAATACTTGTGTTTTGATTTTCCAGGTGTTTGATATGAATTAAATCAGATGCAAATTATGTTTTAGATCAAAGAATTTGGAATACCTTAGCAGTCTCGTTTTTTGGTGCATTGTAAATTCGCCATAATCAATTGAATTTCGAATCAATTGTTACACCCAACCCCATTCGCTCATGACCCTAACTCTAATCTTGCTCCTGTTTGCTGCCTCTCCAACATTCCAGCACCTTTGTTTGCGCTACAATTTTGTACCAATAAGATTGCTAGTTCACACTTTAGTAAATTGACACTAACAACTAGGTGGCCACAACTTCCTGTCGTTGAGTCCCTCACTATCCTTTCAATGATCATTAATTAACAGTAATTTTGCTAAAAATTAAGATATATTACTTTTTCTAAAATGCATGTAGGATATTACCCTATCACTTGCCTTATTCCCTTTAATAAAAACCTTCAATTTATTCCATGCTATTGTTCCTGCCTTAGTTTCTAATTTTTTTTTTGACACATAATCATTTTAGCTTGTAGACATTTATATTTTCATTAACGATTTTATTTCTTATTGTTGCTTGCATTTTTTTTGCTCTCTTAATTGGAATTTTCTGGGTATATTCTTTTTCTTAGATAGCTATGTGTCTCATTCATGTCACTGAATTGCCTGGTTCTGTAGCAATATGGTGATATCAGAACCATGTACACTACTTGCAAAAATAGGGGATTTGTTATGATATCTTATTATGACATCAGAGCTGCTCGGACTGCTATGCGTGCATTACAAAATAAACCTTTGCGGAGGAGAAAGCTGGATATCCATTTTTCTATACCTAAGGTTGAAGAAAATTAAGTCACTTGTACAATTCATTTATGTTAAATTGAAAGCTTCTCAACTCACCTGGTTCTTAAATTTTTCTCGTTTATTGCTTTTTACAGGAGAACCCATCAGAAAAAGATTTGAATCAAGGAACCCTTGTAATATTTAATTTGGATCCGTCAGTTTCAAATGATGATCTTCTTCAGCTATTTGGAAATTTTGGAGAAGTAAAGGAGGTGGGTTATATTTTTCTTAAATAATTCTCCTTTTTTAATCTTGTTTGTTTCATTCAAGTTGAAGATTTGTTGTGTCCATGCCCGTTTTTACAGATAAGGGAAACCCCTCACAAAAGACACCATAAATTTATTGAATTTTATGATGCTCGAGCTGCTGAAGCAGCCCTTCGAGCCTTGAACAAAAGTGACATAGCTGGGAAGCGCATAAAGCTAGAACCCAGTCGTCCTGGTGGTGCACGTAGAAGGTAAGCTTATGCAGTGGTGTTATTCTTCAATTGGCATGTCTCTTAATGCATTTTTGGCGTCCAGTTTTCCCTTAGGATGTGCTTATTAAATTCTTCATGCTATTATTATGGAATGGGTTCTTAATCTTATTTTGAAAGAATTCTTCGAAATGTGAGAAGTTTGAGTATTGTAAATGTGTTGAATTAGAACATGGTGATTACAAACTAGGTTACTTCTAGATGTTCTCAGTTTTAGATTACTAGTTATCTTTAGGTCTACATCCAAATAGTATAATTTTTACCATTTTAGCGGCAATAAGTGTTGTTTCCATACATTATCCTTCAATATTTATCATCTTTCTGTAGGATGCATAAAACTGTATCACAGTGTTGCCCTGACTTGATTATTACCTGTGTTAGTATAGTTTAGCTTCCTTTATGTCTCACCTTCGATTGGTTTATTTACGAAAACTTATAACAGTTGTTCTTCTGAAAGTAGCTTAATTCAACAAATGAGCCAAGAAATCGAAAAGGATGATAACAGAATTTATGGACAACTTGGGGGTTCGCCTATAGCCAATTCTCCTCCAGGTTTGAATATCTTAACTTTTGTTTTTAATCTTATGTAATTCCAAAAAAAATTGAAAATTTTATTGATGTCTGATGCCAATGATAGGTATATGGACACAAAGTCCAATTGAAAATGATTCTTTTTCATCTCTTAGTCGGTCCACTGGTACCAGTGATCCTATAGGGGGCAACTATTTGCCTGGATTAGCATCTCTAGTGCCTTCATCTTCAAATTCTATGAAGATTGCTCCTATTGGGAAAGAACAAAACAGGATTAACCTTTCTGATCATGTAAATAGCAACCAACTTTCACAAGGATTAGCATTTCAGCATCCTCATTCCTTTCCAGAGAGGAGTGAAATGATGCTCAGTATGGTATCAAATACAGAAAATGGATCTCCTTTTCCAAGATTGAATGCATCTGGTGTTGGCGCAGTTACTGGATCCCAGTCTCTATGGGGCAGTCCTCCATTTAGTGACTTCTCCCATCCTTCTTCTTGGCAGTCTATGAGACATCAAATTCCATCTAATGCCCAAGGCCAAGGGCAGAGAACTCTATATCCGGGTCATGTCCCCTTCATTGGTTCACCATCATCCCATAATCATCTCTACCATCATGTAGGATCTGCTCCATCTGGTATATCATTTGAAAGACCTTTTGGTTATTTTTCTGAGCCTCCAGGGGCTTCTTTCTTGAGTCCATCTCCATTTGGAAGTGCCAGCATGGGCAGAAATGATGGAAGTTTAACAGCTAACATGGGCACTAAGGCACCTCTGAACCATGGAGTTGCTCTATCCGGGAACATATTAGAGACTAGTCCATCCAATTTCAGGTTATTAGCTTCACATAGGCTGGGTAACTCACTCTTCGGAAGTGTACCTTTTCCTGGAGTTGATGGTGTGAATGAGCGAGCTCGCAATCGGCGAGCTGAAGGCTATGGCACTCAACTGGACAGCAAGAAGCAGTATCAGCTTAACTTGGAGAAGATAATCAATGGAGAAGACACCAGGACAACCCTGATGATAAAAAACATTCCAAATAAGTATGTATGCTCATAAGATTGTTGACATAGTAAGTTAATGCTTTTTGTATTGAATGATTACACACTAATGCTTCAATTTTTTTTTTTTTAAATGCAAGGTACACTTCGAAAATGCTGTTAGCCACCATTGATGAGAACCACAAGGGTTCTTATGACTTTTTGTATCTGCCTATTGATTTTAAGGTGATTACTATGATTTAATGAAGTCACCCTCCATATTTGAAAATATTTTTCAGTTGGACTTTACAATGATTTGCGTTAAAATGTTTGTAGAACAAGTGCAATGTGGGCTATGCGTTTATTAACATGTTGTCTCCTTCCCACATCCTCCCTTTTCATCAGGTATTTTCTGAGAGCTCTTAGTATTATGACAATTATTCTTTGTAATCACTTGTCACAGCTGAATCAGATCAACTTTTTATGCCACAAGTTTTTTTTTTTTTTTTTGTTGAATTATTAGAGCGGATACCAATCTTAAACGATTTATTCCTATTAATCATGTTTTACCTTGTTGATCCTCTTTTATTATGCAGACATTCAATGGAAAGAAATGGGAGAAGTTCAACAGTGAGAAAGTTGCCTCACTCGCATATGCTCGCATTCAGGGCAAGGTGGCACTTGTTAGCCACTTTCAAAATTCAAGCTTGATGAATGAGGACAAGCGATGCCGCCCTATTCTCTTTCATTCTGAAGGATCGGAAGCCGGCAATGAGGTATGCCAGTAGTTGAAGTTCTATCAACCTTATGTACAACATTCACCATGCATTGAAACTGTCGTCGGTCATATTTTTTTAATACTTGTTTACTCAAGTTGAGCTATGTTATGGTCCTTTGGTGCTTGTAATCATGTTGGCTTCTACTTTAAGTCTAATTTGTTGGCATTGATCATCTTTGTTCCTTTCTTTTGTTCTCTGCTGATGCTGGATGGGTCTTCTGCAGGAACCTGTGACATCAGTGACACCAGTCGGTTTGAATATATTTGTGCGTCAGCAAGATGGAACCATTTTAGGAGATGCAGTAGAAAGCCCAAATAGCTTCATGAGTGAGAAGCGAGAGAAGAGCAGTTTGAATGGAGGCATCATACCATAGCAATGATTTGGCTTAGGATTTGCGCATCCAAGTGTACAAAAGTCTGACATGGAGTTTTGCGGCACCGTTTCATGGTTAGTTCCATCCACTTAACATAATCCTTGATGAGAGAACTCAGATTCCATCATGTTTTTTGTATAGTTTGTAGATTTTTCTCTCATTGTGATGTAAAGAAATAAGGCAGGACTGCATGCATGGAAGAAACTTGGGTCAGCTTGGATTTGCAAGACCTTGACTGTCCTTTTTTGTTGTTTCTTATGCCGTGTGCCTTCTTTTTTTTTTTTTTTAAATTGTGGGTGCAAATGTTTATATGATTATTGTATTGGGCATAGGGATTATTAGACTTTCCTTCTGTAATTTTATTAACTTACTTTAGAGGCGAGAGAATATTATTTTGAGGATTACAATTTACTCTGATGTTTATTTTATGCTTTTCCTTTTCCTCTGTATATAGAATGAGATGAAAGGATGGATCTCTGCTCTTGAATCAAATTTCCACAAGTCAAGATAAGTTGAACCTATTTTATATGCGTTTTTATATACAAGCAATTATAAATAGTAAGATTAAGTAATAAAAAGCATTTATTTTATTATATACTAATTCAAGTCCATAACATGGATACAACATATAAGCAAGAAAATCTTTTGAAATGTAAAAGTAATTATTATAGAAGCTAAACTTTAATATCTGACTAAAATGGAAATAAAGCTTTAACAACAAAATCTCAAAATTTATGGAGCAAATACTTGTAAAAAATTTGTTTCGAGGATAATTAATGCTCATTTAAGAATTCAAGTAGAATTCATCATAAGAAAAAAATCTTATCAATAGTTTGACAAATTGTATTGAGCATATAATTTTTAAAATTTAAATAACAAGATTTTGTTTAATGCAAGATAAATAATAAAAATATTATTTAACTTGTTAATTAAGTTATTAGTATCAGAGTAAAGAAAGAAAATGAATGGTTTAATGTGATTTCTAGTATGGTGATGTTGAAGTTGTAAATAATGGCATTTTATTCTGACATCCCTGTATGGAATTTTTTGTATAATTATATTCTCTCAAATATGTCTTCATAAAAATTTATGATTTCATCACGAACGCACACTACTGACATTAAAGCTTCAAAATAAAAATCAATTTATGACAATGTAATGATTTTCATTACTTGGCCAACACGGGGTGAAAAATTAACACATTAGTCCTAAATAAAGTAAAACTTTAAATTAATAATTAAGACAATGACATAAATCGAACATGCTATAATATAAGATATAATCTCTTAAAATTAATCATATTAAGCTATAAGTAAATACATTAAAAGTCAGTATTTAGACTAAGGCTCTGTTTGGCGCAGCTCCAGCTTCTCAGCTTTTCAGCTGCAGCTGCGCTGCCCCAGGAAGCAGCTGTGGGGAAGCTGGTTGTCTGTTTGGTGCAGCTGCGTGAAACCAGATGTCGGGCAGCTGTTTATGAAAAAAAGACCATACTACCCATGTTTGGTAAAACTGTTTAAAAGAATAGTATAACAAACATTATTTTGGAACTTTAGTAAGACCCCAAAGTGCTAATAACATCTGTTTATGAATAAGAACACATATGCAACACAATCTTATGTATATACATATCTAACACATAAACTTTGAAGTTTTACGAATATTTGCATAGCCCCCAAAGATACAACACATCAGCTACAGATAAATAATTCTACGTCTTAAATATGATTGAGTTCACTATCATGGCAATAATGGTTGCTACACCTGCAAACAATATGTGATAGGTATGTAAATAAACATGAATTCAAGTGTATGCATGTAAATGAACCCAAAATAAATTGTTACAACAGCATGGACGCTTGCTACACCAACAATTAACTACTCACTACATTAAAAATTGTTAGAAACAACTAGAGTTGAGATATTATTCAGATTCAGCAATAAGAAGCATGTCCTGTCGAATAAGAATTATGTATTTTCGTTTCTACACCTAAAATTTTAATTTCACCTCTACAACCCACATATTTCATATCACATAAAAAATACCACTATTTTAACTTTTAAAAAGTGAAATGTGTCTTCTCAAGTGGGATATATGTAGAAACTAAAGTTCAGATATTAGATTTTCAAAAACTGCAACCAATTATCATGAGCAGAAAATAAAACATTAGCAAAAAATTACAAAAAATGCAACCAACGATGGAAACACAAACCTTGTCATTCCCATGGAATTTACAAGGCTGTACCTGCTCTACCAAAAGCAATCCTCCAATACTTGCATGAAAATATGGACGAACCGACAGATGTACTCCAGATTGGAGATCAAATCTGCATTGTACATCTAATTACTAGCTAATAATAAACCTGGACTGCAATAAAAAAACTTAGCTAACTAAATGCAATGTTAATACAAAACAGCTCAAGCTTGAAAGATTCTAAAAATAAGCAATTAGACAATTTAACACTAAAAACATTGGAAAATTTACATACATACCATTCAATTCTTATAAATATATGTGTCTAACACTTCAATTTACACATATAATTACAAAATAATTGATTGGTATGAATATAAATATTTCTACTACAAAGTTATAATTAGGAATTCCCTCAAAATTTCATATCCGAATATGTCCCAACCAATGACAAATGAAAGCAGTGATTATCATCAAAGGCATGGCACAATCCAAAGAGAAATTCAAGGAAAACATAATGATAAATATATAGGGTAAATAAATCATGTAATATTAGAATTTAGGTATTACATAAGTAAATACGTAAGAATTATTGTCCAACCCATTACCACTGCTATCACCACATATCCAAGCCTTCAGAAATTCAGATCACAAATAACACCGCCCAATTTTACAAGCAGCATCACAAGTTTAACACCTTATAATGAGTTAGTAACCAAGCATTTGTCATTTAAAAAAAATATCATAAATCGAATAGCACAAACACAAAAATCCCAAATTATCATCTGGAGGCATATAACCCATAACACCACAACAAAAAGGAAGTTGTTGATGATTAGCATTAATAAAACCCATAACCAATAAATTAAGCTCTTGCATGTTCAGAGAGTAAACTAGAAGGAACAGCCAATCTCCTGGGTGAATTGATCTTATGGGTATGCTTTATGAACCTTCTAAGGCAGTAAAAAAGAAAGATTATTTGAGCATGGACTACCAAACTCTCACCTTTTTTGCGGTATGAAAACTAAGCTAAAATCGGTATAAAAACATTGCACGACACCCTCAATCCATAAGTAGGTAATAAAAACATCAAGAATTACTTTTCATTTTAACCAAAAAATTAAAGTAAAATGTAAGCACAAAACCACAAATAAAAATCGATTTAAATGTGTAATTTTCATATCAGGCTTCTACTTTGTAAAAAAAGAATAAATGTATTTTAAATAGTATTTTAAGCACCTAATTAATATATATGTAACTCTTCTCGATGAGGAATAAATGAATTGTAAAAAAAAGAAAACAACAGAATAGATAAATATGAAGTTGAATAAAAATCAGTGTAGCAATATTTTTAATAATATTCAACTAATAAATTCTCAAATTTTTCATTCATAGACATACTATCTCATCAGTAATTCGTTCCCTCAACTCTGTCATCTCGCTTGCACCTTCCCCATCTACAATAAAGGCAATGGAAGTCTCGGTCTCTTCTTCTGTGAAAGACTGACCTAGTCGGTATTGAAATCCTTCCGAATGCACATTTTCTTCATCCTCTTCCGCCAAATGGAAATCGATATCGCTACAGGAATGATGTCTTCTTATGTAATTATGAAGAGACATTGTAGCAAAGATTTCAATCATATAAATTTGTTAGATATGCAAATACATAGAAATTGGGTGATAGGGCAAGGATTATCATTCCGTGGCCATGATGAATCATCCAAATCAATTAATCATGTATTTTTTTTTGGAACTGCTTCAATGAAGAAATGCAAAAAGTTACATGCGCAGAGAGACGAAGCAGAAATAACTCTAACCCACAAATCATCCATACAACTCAAAAGAAACAAACTTCCATCAGCAATTACTCTTCTTATAGAGAAGCTAAAATGAAGCAAAATAAACGTACTGAGTCATAATCTTCAACTAAGCAATGAAAAAAAACCTGGCAAGTGGTTTATCCAACCAAGCATGAGAATCTTTTATAATAAAATGTAACTTTGCAAAAATGATAAACCAATGAGATGAAAGGAAGTCGCAAAAGCACAGATAATCAAAGCATGCATAAACAAGCAACCATGGAAGAAAGTTTGGTTGGAAACATATGTAAATATATTGGTTGGAAACATATGTAAATATATTTGATCTTCAAATCTTTTTTGGCCCGCTGTAACATAAAAAACATATGTAAATATATAAGATTTTTGTGCTATCTGAATAGATTACACAGATATCTAAAAAAAAAGATGGCGAGGCGAGATGGCGAGGAGGGCCGGAAGAAGAACGGGCATCGAGGGCGGAAAGAAGAAGAGCGGGGAAGAAAACGGGGAATGAAGAACGCGGAGGAAGGCGCGGGATTCGTTCTGGGTCGAGGAGGAAGAGAAAGGTGCAAATCACCTTGTCATGTGAAGCCGGCGACGCCGAGAACGGGAGACAGCAGAGGGAGAACGAGGGAGAAGAGAGGGGAAGAAAGCGGGGAAGAAGAACGGGAGCTCCTCTGCGAATCGGTCCTGGTCGGCGAGGCAAGGTGGCAAAGAGGGTGGGAAGAAAAACAGGCAACGAGGGCGGGAAGGCGCGGGATTCAGTCTGGGTTGAGGAGGAAGAACGCATGGCGACGAGAGCGGAACGAGGGTTTTTTTGCGAGAGCAAAAATATCATTTTCAAAGACGAAGCTGTGCCGCAGGGTGATTCTCGCTTCCCGCTTTTCTCCGCTGCGAGCCAAACAACTTTTTTGCGCAATTGGGGACCGCAAAGCTGCAAAAAAGCGGCCCCAAAAAGACCCTAAATAAAAATTGAGCCTACACTTAAAATCCCTAAACAATAATTTAATCAATATTTTCATGAATATTGAAGTATTATTATAAGCAATTAATTAAAAGTGTCATATAATCTAAAATAAAATAGGATATTAAAAAAATTTTAGAAGGAGCATAATCACTCGTTAAATGGGTGATTAAACGCTGTTGTAAATCGTCAGTTGTTTAGCAATTATGTACCATATAAACCATCTAGCACACCTTATATATTATTTCACTTAATATTTTTTAAAATTTATTTCAGCATTAAGAAAAAAAATAAAAATAATCATATTAGAATATTACAGTGTTGTTTTGAAATATTATTTTAATTTTATTAAATTTATTTATACTTTCTATTAAATTTCTTTTCAAATATTTTATGAATATTTGTTTGAAAACTTTTTATATTTTATATTTTTAAAAGTTGATATTTAATTTAAAATAATGTAAAAATTTATACATTCTTAAAAATATTTGATAAAACATTGATTAATATTTATAAATTTTTTTTGTTAGAAAAAATCATATTACTTTGTCATTCTATAGTAAATTTTTAATATGTTTAGATTAAATATTCAATAGTTTAGTTTAGAATAATATAATATGTAAGAGTTGAAGTACTTTCTTAGCTAAGGTAATCCCCCCATGTCTAAAACACCAAAAATTTAAACAAACAATTCATAAAACTTCACAAATGTAAAATGACAAATTTTAATAAACACTTTTTTTGCATTGAAACATGCAATGATATTAAAGATGTCACATTTGACTAACAAAATAAATGTCATGACAGATGAGTTGATGATACATAAATAAATGTTTGTTTATAAATGAACATAACATTATTACTTTATTTTTTTTTCATCCTTATTAGTTTTTTAGCTTTGTCTCTTTGCTTTCGAATAAACAATAAAAAGTTAGAAAATATTTAAGAAAAAAATTCGACCATGTCATCTTCTATTCGACAAATATAACTGGATTATTTTTTTGGACTGGATTATAACTATGAGATTTTATTATGAATTATATGAAAAACTCCTTTTATAAGTATAGACATATTTCTCAAATCAAATTATTCTGTCATGAATGAAATATGTTCTACTTGTCTTGCTCCTTGTGCAATAATAACATGTGAACATGACATGTGATGAATGATTGGACGATTACCATCACATTTATAATCTCCACTTCCACTAAGATCAGGTTGAAATATTACACATGACAAACTTCATATATGTAAAAATTTATGTAAATTGATCCTAACAATCATCATGTTCTTCTTTCATATCTAAAAGTATATTTTTGGTTTTAGGCACAAATTCAAATTCAATAGCTAATAATATACTTTTTTAATATTTCTTGCTCGCTTTAAAAAAAAAAACCAAACATATTATCATATAAAGCATAATTAATGCTTGTATAGGCAATGCACGTGCATGTTTGAAGACATCATCAAATGTTTTAGACGCATTTGCAGTTGTTATTCTATAACTAAAATCATAGTAGTACAAGCTCTATTTTGTTACATCTTATTCAATCAACTACTCATATAATTCTTCTTTTACATTAGAAAGAACATATATTTACATAATTCTTGTTTAAATAATATAAACAATTATAATAATCAACCTAAAGAAAGAATTCTCTATGACCATCATCAAACCAGAATGTTTATGTGGGACTATGCAAAAGTCATGCTGAGACCGAATACTTTCAATATAGTTATGTATATTATGTAAATATCACATCTATTAATCATTCGACTTAGACTCAATGATACGAGATGCAAATTATAATAAATTATTATTTACATTGATAGCAATAGAAGTAAACAATGCGTCCTTGTATTTTTTTCATAAAATAAACTACATAGACATAAGACTAGGCGGAAATGATACCAACTTAAAATTGAAAGGGGAGAGCTCCAAAATGAACTCTTTAAGATTATGTAATGAAGTAAAATTAATGTTATAAATTATATTGGGCATTGCATTTTTTATAGTTTTCATAAATGAAACCAAGACATTTATTCAGAGACATATATTCACTACAAAAAAAGAACTGCTGCAACAGCACTTCTGGGCAGCCTTTATAAAACTGTCGTCAAAACTTTCCCATTGCCGTGGTTCGGCCCCTGCCCTGAAGAACTTATATGTGCGGACACCGCACGCAAGTCTGCATGTGGTGTCCAATTAAAATGTGACACGTGGAAATGTTGGCCCTAAAAAATTAAATTTCTATTTTCTTACTACGCGATTCGACCCGAGTTCGGCCCGAAGCACCTAAAAATTAAATCAAGCACCTCACCAAAACGTCAGATCATCGGAAAGCTAAACGTCGCTCGTGCGCAAAGCATCTTCATTCGGAAATCGTTTAGGATTTTGGATTCAGAAAAGCTTAGGGTTTTCTGTTGTTGTTTGTCGGTCGAAGTAAATTCGCGATTTCTCCTACCAAGATGGAATCTGAGCCCAGGCAGACAACAACTAAAAAGAGCCCTATGAGAATGGAGACGGAAGAGTCGTTGATAATGGAGAATGAAGAAGGGGACTTTTCTGATCAATTTCAGCTCTAAATAGAGCCTAGAATCGGTTCTCCAATAGGTGCATCCAATAACTCTTAAAAAAAAGTCCAAATTCGTCGAATCTTCTAGAAACAGGGCTTGTACCGACACTGGAGCCGTCAGCGCGAGAGACCATTTAATTAAATCCGAGTCTCTATCAAACGGTGTCGTCGGCGCCTAGTCTGGCACCGTCAACGCTAAAAATGAATAATTTTTCAAAAATTTCATTTTTACTCAAATTTCATATTTTTTGCTTGTTTTTTGCTTTAAGTCATAAAAATCAACAACCTGCAATAAAACATGAAAAATACCTTCCATTAAAGTGCAATATCACAAAAAATGAGTATAAAATATGGGTCTAAAAATGCATATATTTTTGGTGTATCAAAATCCCCCAAACATAAATGTTACTTGTTCTCAAGTAACTCCTTTTCAACATAAAAATATGACTCATGGCAAAGATTTTAACTTCTAGATTTTTATATCTTAGTCCACTAAATACAATAGCATAACTTAAGGAAAAAAATGTAAAATAACTCCAATTAATACTAAAGGTATAAGAATATCTAGCAGCAAGTCTAAGATTTTTTATTCTCTACTCTTTTCAAGGAAAATTGCAAATTATTCATATTAAATCAACTTAGAATATCCATATGAAAAAGAACTTCATGAAACTTTACTAGTAAATATGCTAATACTGAAATATAAGTTTAGAAAATGTAGTCAAGTCTTCTGCTTTAAGTTGATTCAAGTGAAGCCAATTTTTAATTAGGCATTTTCTCAAGCTTCTCCTCACATCTTTTTCTTTTCTTTTCTTTTCATTTTCAGGATTACTTTCAATCCTTTTTCTTTTCTTCTCTTTTCTTTTTTTTAAATGAGAATTACTATATCTAGATAGTCTTTAATGATTTTGAACTTCACTATCCTCTTCTTAAATTTAAAAACTTTTCACATTCCTTCACTTTATTAATTTATTTTAGCTTTAAAGATTTTTCATAAAGTTTTAATCTTTTCTTCTTACATGAACTTCTAAGATTTTTAATACTTCAAAAATACAAATTCCTTTACTTAAAATAGAAAAACATAGGTCTTATTTTATCATACTAAATATCTTAATCTCTAAAATTAGCCCAAAATTAATTCTCTCTTCTTTAAAAAGGAATTTTCTCCCCCCCCCCGAAATTGTATTTTTAAAACATTTTGCATGAAAAACTTTTAAAATAAAGGGTGAAAGAAAACATTTAATACATAAAGGAAAGACTTACCTGTTGAAGGTTCTGATTTGAAGCTTAACTCTGAAATATTGCAGGTGTTAATATGAAAAGCTACAAGACGTAAAACATTAAATAACACATAATACATAAAAATTTGCTGAGAAAGAGTTAACTACAAACATTCAACAAAGTATTAAAAATTAACAACAGTACTAAAATCATTTCCCATGTGACAATAGTTTCACAAATCTATTGTTCACAACACAACATACGATTAAAATAAAGTATCATAGTCTACAAACAAACAATCTCAATAATAAAGTACAACTAAACATAATTAAAATTAAACATAAAAAATAAATAAAAATCTAACTAAAGCATCACCAATCATCATCTTATTCTTCTTCCTCCTCCACATCCAAATTTTGTTGTTGATATGGAGTAAAAACAAGGTGAGTAGGAAACTGAACTGAGTGATCACCCCTCATATATCTGACCATTGCATCATCATCAACAGCATCATATTCAACAACAGCATCATATTCAAACTTATTCAAACTTTTGTCTGGTCAAATCATCATTGTGCCTCCATATTTTCTATTCAATTTCTCATTCTCAAGATATCTCCCTGTTGGATCATCATCTGCTCCATAAGTTCATGGATAGTAGGGGCACTATTAGTAGTATTTGAAGTGGAAGGAATATCCCTGGTCCTATTTCCAGATCTCCATCCAACATGAGATTCATAAGTCTTAATATTGGCAGGCCCAATAGATTTTAGAGGTTCAATCCTCTCTTCATCCATTCTAAAATCAACTCCTGTGTGTTCACATAGTGTGAAGATCAGAGCAGGGTGAGCCAAACCAGCAGTGGTCTCTCCTAAAGCAATAGATCAAGTGTTCCTATAAATAATAAAGCCTACATCTATCCTCACCACTTTCTAGATATAAAAGTCAAGATGGCTCTATCCTTTGTAACTTCACTATGATTATTTGTTGGTATCATTCTTCAGAAATAAAGTTGTGTTAGGCCTTAGATACTACATTTAACATAGAAATAGGAAAGTTTACCTTAACACCATTCTTCACTTTCCAAGCTCCTCTTTCATCAGTAAGAAAAGAAATAACCTCATCCAAGGCCGCATTCGTAGCAGAAAACGATTTGTACTGGCAACTATACATATCTTCTAATTGATAAAACTAATTAATCTTCCTTGGAGTAAACTCCAACATTTTCCCACGAAGAAACACATAGTCTTCAGAAGTCTCCTTAAAATTGGAATAGAACTCCATCACTACACCAATAATAGCCTCGACTGTAAAGTAACAAAAATTCTCCCACTGCCGAGCAATGATTACTCTCGCAACTTCTCCTCTTGAATTTTTAAATCCTCGACCCGAAATCACTATTTTAGTTGTAAGTAAACTATTATAGCAAATGTTGGCCTTGTAGTTGACAAACCATTGATCATCAAAATCCACCTTTCTCTTTCCTTTGCTCATTCTAGGTGTCATGGTAAATCTAAGAAAATTTGATAAAATTCAAATAAATTCCCAAAAATTTTGAAAATCACAATGTGGGACGTTTTAAACTTAAATCTACTAAGTAAGAGTTCTTCACCAAAGAATTTTCTTAATAATCTTCAAAAAGATTTCAAAATTTTAGATCTCGGTAATGTAAGATAAATCCTTGGTGAAAATTAAAAATTTTGAGTTCAAAGTGTAGCTCTTACCTAGAGAAGATGAAATCCAAACTTCATTTGCCTAAAATAGCCTCAAATCCGAGCAATAACAAGCCCTAGGTGCAAAAACCGAAGGTTGAAGGTGACTCAAAGGGTAAAAATGACATTTTTACTGTGCAAATCACAAATTTTAAGGGGTTTGGGTAGTTTTTGGGTTGAGGGCGCCGACAGCACCAGTGGCCAAAAAATTCATTTTTCTATTTTTGCAAATTTAAATTTTCTTTCAATTTACTCCAAAGTCTATTTGGTCTTTTTGAACACTAGGTCTTTTTGAACACACTAATTTTCATCTTAAAATAATTTACAAACAAGTATTTTCACAAACAACACCAAACTAACACACATCCACAGCCTTAAAGCAGACTAAATTATAAATCAGCGTTGAAATCTAGCCACAACACTAGAACGCTAACACAAAACTATACACAATCAAAGTTAATAGAGTTCTAAAGCAAAGTAAAGTAAATCAAATCCACACAATTACATTAAAAACATAAGTATTTTAAAATAGTAGAGAGACCAACTTCTTCAATTATTCTGTCTCATCTTCAGTACTTTCTCCTCCTCTAATATCTCCCATAGATTGGTAATGGACATACAAATTATAGAAGGGTCGGTACGGGAATTGATCAGTCAAATTTTCATCAATCCATCCATTTTTTCTTGAACATCTGCACCAATCCTGTTTCAATTGTCCCAGTATGATCAAAGTTCTCCTTCATTCTCTAATCTAGGTGATAAAAAAGGTTGCATTCATAATACTCCAAAGCTCTCCTTCTATTTTCTTCATTTTCTTTTTAAAAGCTATTGAACTTCCAACTATTTGTGGCATCAATGTTGTTGAAGCATGCGATGAATGATCCATGATAATATCTAATGCTTCATTCTCATTCCCAGTATAATTTTCATCAATAGGAATCATGGGCTCCCAAGGCAATAAAATTTTCTCCCAACTTTCATATGGAACTTGAGATTGACTGCAAAATAGAAAAATTGTGGAAGGATGCCCCAATCCATTTATTGACCCATTCATAATAATACCCATAACATATTTGAAAATAACCGACCCCACATCAATGGGTTTTTCCATTTGAATGCAATAATTTAAAATGACACTTGCTCTTATAACTCTACTAATCTTCATGGTAGGGAGTCGTTATGCAAATATGAAGAAATGCCATTATTTTGATATTGGATTAAGCAGTGAAATAGAGAAACTAATGTATCCCTCATCTCTTATTTCCCAATTATCATTTTCATCCGTCAGAAAATTTTATACATCTTGCATCATATCTCTCGTTGGGATAAAATTTGTATAATGACAGATTGGAATATTTTCTATCATATACAAATCATTAATTCGAGCCAGAGTAAATGATACAGCCTTACCTCGAATGAAGAGGACTCCTTGGGTAATTCCATGTAAGTTAGCATAGAATTCCTTTATTACTGATACTACAACTGTAGCGGTAGTGTAGCACAGAACTTCCTAAAGCCTTTGCACAATGATTTTCTCAATTTGTGAACTTGGATTACTTAATACATGATTGACAAAGCCTCTCTCCTTGATAAGTCTTTTCTTCATGATGATTTTGTCGTATAATCTCCACGCATCAAAACTGATAGTTTTTCTTCTATTGAAAAATTCATATCTTGAAGTATTTTTGGAATTGGAAGCCATGAAATTAAAAATTAGAAAGTTTTTAGTCTTTCAAGGCAGTTTTTAGGACTTTAAAAACAACTCTCGACAATTATTGAGGATCAAAATCCTGCCAAAGTCCGCTGATGATGCTCTACACGTGCAAAACTTCTCGGGACGCCGTCGGAGCTCCCGATGGCGCTGTCGGCGCCATGATTCATTTAGAGGGCACCGTCAGTGCTGATAGTGACTTTATATATGCTCAAAAAAATACAAGAATTTGATACTGCTACTAAAAGATTTAAATCTCCGGCAACGGCGCCAAAAACTTGACAACAGTTATAGATTTGATAAAGATGTGTATAAAATATTCAAAAATTGCAAAGTCACACTTATCAACACAAGTATACCAACTTCTTTTCCTTAAATTGAGTGTTACTATTAAATCCTGGAGGATAAGAAGGTTATAATTAACATTTCCTTGGTTGGATGAATTTCCCAATGGGTTTACTACATTGTTTCCCCATTGTTGATTTGTAGAAAAATTGTTTTTCCAATTAAAGTTAGGATGATTCTTCCAACCTGGGTTATAATAGTTTGAATAAGGATTGTTGGGTCTATTTTAATAGCACTTAAAGTCTCAAAAGAAGGTTGAACATCCACAAATTGCCCAGATCAATTCTCTTTCATCATAGTAGGTGTTGGAGAATAATTATTGAGTTATAACATTAATTTTCTAATGTTAAGGCAATTTGTGGAATGAGTTATTCTCCAACATCCACATAGATATTGCATCAGAATCATGGATACTAGCTTCTGCTTTTACTGATTCCAGTAGTGCCGAGCAAATATCTTTCTATAAAGCTTGAAAAAAATCAAACATATTAAGCTTAATGTTTATGTGAATGACTGTAACAAACAACATAAAGTGTAGATTTTCTAACACTGAAAGTGTTAAGGAATTTATGAAATTTGCTGAGAATTGCTCTCAGTCTGACTCTGCTGATCAGTCTCTTGCTGGGACACTATTGAGTACGTTAACCAACATGAAATTTGATCGTTCTCGTACTATGCATGAGCATGTCATTGAAATGAAGAACATAACAACATGACTTAAGACCCTAAGAATGGAAGTGAATGAAAATTTTCTTGTGCAACTTATCATTAATTCATTGCCTTCTGAGTATGATCCATTTCACATGAACTACAACACTATGAAAAATAAGTAGAATGTGAATGAACTACGATGTATGCTCATTCAAGAGGAAATAAGACTTAAGAAAGGAGCAAATCACTCCATTAATCTCATGGGTCACCAAAGAAGAGCTGTAAAGAAACCTGGAAAGAAGAATGAAAAGGGCAAGCAAGGACCACTAAATATTAATGTGTGTCTGCACCAATTCACAAAGAGGAACATAAAGGAATTAAGTGCCACTTTTGCAGAAATCTTGGATACTATCAAAATGAGTGTCAAAAGCGCAAAAATTGGTTCGAAAAAAAAAGTAAACATTGTGTTTTTGCATGTTTTGAATCAAATTTGGCAGAAGTTCCTTATAATATATGGTGGATTGATTCTAATTGTACCACTCATGTTTCTAATACGATGTAAGGATTCCTTACAACCCAAATCATAAACCCAAATGAAAAGTTTTTTTTCATGGAAAACCGAGTCAAAGCGCCAGTTGAAGCTATTGGAACATATCAATTGATTTTAGATACTGGACATCATTTAGATATTTTTCAAACACGTTATGTCCCATCTATTTCTCGTAATTTGATTTTATTGTCTAAACTTGATTCTATTTGATACTCCTTTAAATTTAGAAATGATTGTTTTAGTTTGTTTAAACATAAATCTCTCATAGGTTCTGGTATTCTTTGTGATGACATATATAAGCTGAAACTTGATAACCTTTTCTCTGAGACTTTGTGACTTTGCATTATAATATTTGGTACTAAATGTTGTTTTATGAATGGAAGTTCAGTTTATTTGTGACATAAATATTTGGGTCATATATCCAAAGAAAGAATTGAAAGATTAGTAAAGTATGTAATCCTTAATGAAGTGGATTTTACTGATCTTGACATCTGAATACATCTGTGTGAATTGTATTAAAGGAAAACACACAAATCACACACTTAAGAAAGCTGGAAAGAAAGTTTTGAGGTATCTACAATGGACAAATGACCACATGCTCACTTATAGAAGATCTAAAGACCTTGAAGTGATATGATATTCAAATTCAGATTTTGTTGGATGTGTTGATACTAGAAAATCAACATTTGACTATCTATTCCTTTCGACTGAAGAAGCAATCTCATGGAAAAGTGCGAAGCAGACTATCATAGCTGCTTCCACTATGGAAGTTGAATTTGCGGCTTGCTTCGAAGCTACAATTCAGGGCTTATGCTGCTAAATTTTATTTCGGGACTTGGAATTGTCGACAGTATTGTCAAGCTGCTGAAAATTTATTGTGATAACTCCGCAACATTTTTCTTTTCCAAAAATGACAAGTATTCCAAACGTGCTAAACACATGGAATTAAAATACCTTGTCGTTAAGGAAGAATTACAAAATGGTTGCCACCGAAGACATTTAACAAACATGTCGTGAAAATAAACATTACCAAAACCCTTTATTAGTTTTATGCTCTTTGTACTTTGACACTTTGAGCTCAATTTTTATTATTTCTGATATTTATAAATCTTGTTTTCATCTTTAGTGTACACTTTATATTACATAATGTTCAACAAGATTTATCTTTTAATAGACATTATGAGATCATGATGTTAATTCTCATTATGCTAAGTATGTAATTGATATTGTGATACTTGAAAGGGACTGTGTCGATAAATTGATGCACAACCGTCATGATTCATATTAATTTCATACTTATTAAATAATTTATTATTTAATCAATAAAAATAAGGATTTATCTTACATTTTGTGTAGTATATTATGCACTATTAAAATTTAGTGAGCAAATTAGGAGAATGTTATATTTTTTATTTATGGCTCACGTTTATTTTATTAACTTATGAGATTTATTTTGATAACTTAAGTTATTTATTTAACTCATAACTTATGTCATAACTAATGAGAACTTATGATATTTATTTTGATAACTTAAGTTATTAATTTTCTTAATTCATAACTTATATCAAATTTATGATAACTTATGATATTTATTTTTGTAACTCATGATAACTTAAATTATTAATTATCTTAACTCGTAACTTATGTCATAACTTATGATATTAATTTTATAACTCATGTAATCCCTTAAATGAATAAGAGTTACTAACTTATGTCATTGATTTTAATAATAAAAAAATAATTAATTTATTAAATTATCATAAATCCTATTGGTTTGTAACCCCCTTGATGGATGGTGGTTAAATAGAGCATGATTTAGAGAATGAGTTGTCTCTTTTCCTAACACACCCTGTATATTTCCCTCCATCAAAAAGTACAGAAAGTTTTAAGGGATTAGAGAAAGAAACTTCATCTCTTCAAGATCAAATTTCTTCAAGATAAAATTTTATCATTATATATACAGGTACATGCTACTTTATTATGGATATGTAAAAATCATGAATTTAAAAATCTTGGCTATTATGTATTTTTAAAATTTGTGTCATAAAGTTCAAACATGATTTTCTAACTATGTATTGTCTCAGGGTCCACACAATTCGGGAGAGACCAGTTTAGATGGGGCGAAAGAAGATGATGGACGTGTTTCTACGCCTGATTGTCTTAACAATGGTCTTTCTCTTAAGCATAACGGAGGAGATGAACTAGTCCCTTGGATATAAGTGTGAGAAAAGCCAGTGCAAAAGAGTGGGATGGAGGAAAAGTGAGAAGAAACCATTCTTCATCTATCTTGCCCCTCAAAAGATAAAGAGGAAAAAAATATAAAATTATGATCTGTATGGTACAAAATCTCTCTGCATTGTCTTGCTGAAATGATCAAGACACAGATGTTAGACGATTCATTATTGATGATGGACCTTTCGTCAATCATGTTAATGATGTCCAGTACTTTGGCTATTTATCAATCCAGAGGATCAATGACTAGAGCGAACTCCACATACCGGTTCGATAGCTTATGGGAAAGTGATAGCCATAACTTCAATCAGTCAGGTTGATTCAGAAAGCCAGTTCTACGTGCCAATCTAGTAGGTGGTCATGATTGGCCTTGCGAGTGTATAATGAGTCATCAAACCGGCTTTGAGTTGCTCGATTCTTCAGGCATCCATTAGATGGGAACCAAACTGGTAGAATAAAGCCCACTTGAACATAGCTTGATAAAAAGAAATATTAAAACAATTATATTAATCAAATGAATAAATAATAATTCATGTTAGTGGCAGAATTTTCAGGCTGTTATTTGTTTGTATTTATATTATATTTGTTGAGCCTTCTTTTTTCAATCTGTCTGTTTCTTTTTCCATTTTTTTGTAATAATATTCATGTTTTAATTTTCCCAAGTGCTGACCCATGCAACGAGAAGCGTGGAAGGATTCAGCGGCAGCAATGGAGAAGAAAGCCTGGTTTTTTATGAGAAAGATATCTAATCAGAGAGGAACATATCTAGTACACTTTCTGCGTACGTCGGGGAGAGTATTGTAGGGTTATATCCGCACCTACATGTAACATACCTGTAACTTACAAATATATGAAAAGAGAAACGCAGAACTTACTAGTTACAGGTAGGTTACAAGGGTATAACTCGGATATAACCCCTCAATACGCTCCTTGTAACCTACGGATGTACGCAACTCTGTTCACATTAGACGTACACAAATATTTCTCTACAACCTACACCTACATAATAATCATTCCTTTATATGCGGGCGATTGTAATTTGAACATGATTCTACTTTTGAATTAATTTATGTTTAATTTTTGTTTGAGCTAAGTTTGAGCCATTTAATTCATATGATGAAATATTAAATAAATTTTGGTTAAGCAGATAATATTCTTAGTTTTAAAACGCATAATAATTGAATATTTTGAGAAAATCGAATAAATCAATAAGTAATCAGACTTACTTTCTAAATAATAAATGATTTTATTCAGAGAGATAGATTAAAGGTTTTAGTGTATATTCAACATTATTGGCTTATATGTTAATTAGTTCATGCCAATTCATTTAAATTGTTTGATTTTGTAAATAATTGAATGAGTGCTAATTCTCTTCCAGCTGAATAATAAATAAAATTATCATAAAAGTTAAGATTGGTTTTAATTAATCGAAGATAATATGAAAAAAAATAAAACAAGGTCAAATTTTTTTTTTCTTCTAATGTTTTGTTTTGTTTAGCAATTTTTTGTGCAATAATTATTATTGGACTTTTTATTTTTCATATTGTTTAGTATTTTGGTTATCTTTTTCATTTTTTCTTTGGATCTGACAATCTGCAATAAGAAAAGAGAAGACATACAATCATATGTCTTCAATAGGGAAAAAATATTATGTGCAGAGTCAGGACGCAGAAAAATGTCCAGACTCCAGTTACGAAATGCCGCATGTACATCTTAAATTTTAATTATGTTTTATAATAAATTGCAAACTTCACCCAACCCAAGACTAGCCCATAATTATATATACTACCACATTATGAGGTATTTTTCTTAAATGTATACAATGTGTTCATGGCACAGGACCTTTATGCAGTGCACACATAATAACCTCATCATCTCAAATATCCTGCAGCTACATGTTATGTTGAACATTATTTTGTCAAAATTAACAGACCATATATTTGAATATTCTCTATTTACCAGATTTCTAATCATGTATTTTGTTTGTTTATTAGTACTAATTTCTGCGAATAGTCCACTGACTCCATGCAAAAATTTCTCTTCAAAGAAAAGGTAAATTTTTCTTTAGAAAAATGTCGTAGCTTGCTTCTAGCAAATAGCTCCAGACTTGCTATACTAAAATATTCATCCTGTTCATTACGTCTCTATGTATTCACAAGCTTCTCCAAACCCAAGAGACAGTCTGTAATGGAGTTTGTAGGCTTAGAAACTCGATGAAAGACATTATTTGTAAACTCACTGCATTGTGTTGACAAAATTTCTATACAAATAACATCTTTATTGAATGTAGTTGACCATTTATTTCTATTTTTGTGTAAGTCTTTCAACCAAGCAATATCTTCTAGATTTCCTTTTTTCTATCATCTCAACCCATGCCTTCTCAAACTCATCTTCAGAATCACAATTAGTCATACATGAGTTAAATAATTTCTCAATTATCTTGTCACTATTGAAGCAATGCACTTTTGAAGGAGCTTTTCTTGAGATATGCATTGGCATAATCGATGCGGAGAATGAGGCGATGCAGCCTCTATAGCTTTCATCCTGACTTGATCTTAATCAGTGAATATTGTTATGAGATTTTTAGCATCCATTACGCATACGAAAGTTTTGAATAGCCATGTAAATGACTCAATGGTTTCTTTTGATAAAAAATGCTACCCCAAATAAAACATTTTGCCAATGATGATTTATTCCATCGAAAGGCGCACAAATTAAGTTGTACTTATTTAACTGATAACTTATATCAAAGACCATGACACCTCCAAAACAATCATATTCAATCCTTTACATGCCATCACTCAAAAAAAAAAAATCAATAATCCACAAAACTCATCAACTTGCACAAACTATCTTTTCGAGAATATTTGCAATAGAGTACTTGGGTCTCTATTCCCAATTCATGATCATCTCTTTTTTGAATGCAATTATATGCACCTCTTCTTAAAAATCCCAAATATTAAGCTTCTCTCACAACTTCAGCAAGATAGTTGAATGCATTAGTCACTCTAATTCCTACTTGTGTCATTGAATGCAACATAGCTACTTTGTCTTCACTAATACTCCGATGTATTCTCAAGAGATGTCGATCACTCAACTCTGATAGTGAATGATTGTAATTTTCAATGAATTTCTTAATCTTTCAGGTACCATCAGTATCAATGAAAAACCTAATCATAGCAAGACAACCAATCCTAGTTTTTTATTTCTAAAAAATGACGCTTCTACTTAGTTCTATTGTCTTCTTAAAATCAGATTTGGCATATACATAATATGTTAACTTTATGTTTTTTGTCCTTGCCTTATAGCTGACATGATCCTTTCTAACACTAAATCTTATATGGTGTGCATAAGTACAGCACGCATCATATACTTCATTTTCATTGCGAACAATGATACACAAAAGTTTTTACGCGGTCAACTCTATAATTGCATGATCTTCCACAAATTCAGAAAGTAAACCGATGGATCAATGTAATATTGTAGTAGTAGGAATCTATGATATTATTACTTACATTAATTTAGTCATGAGAAACATATTAAAAAGCATTGAATGATTTAAAAATATTGTTGTGCTGATAAATAACTGAGGAAAGAAAGGGGTCATTTCTTACCCAAGCAAACGCACTAGTTATTTAAACCCTTCCAAATATAATAATCAAATCAATTTTGTGATACATAACAAACTAACTATCGATGCAAGTATGACAATATAGATTGTAGTGAGGAAAAAAATGTTACTACAACATGGTTTTAATGATTAAATCAATAGAAAATCATATCTTAAAATATTATGTTTTTTATTTGAAATGTACTTACTCACAATAGCAAAATTATATAACATTTAATGATGAAAGCACACATTGCACTAAACAAAGCTTGAAATACAACATGATTGTATTAAAAAAAATTATATAAAATTGTTCCTAAAAATATTAAAATTTATTCTCGCACACAATTTAGATCAAAGTAAAATATTTTGAACCATTACATGCTTGAAAACACAAGTTGTATAGAGGAATAACTACTGAAAAACATTGTTATAGTCAAATATATTTATATAAAATACTAAAACAAACTTTTCAATATTATAAATTACATTAATTAACTCATAAAAAATACATTTTCAATAAACAGATAGTCTAAAAAATGTGTTGTACTGAACAAAATCGAGATAACAACATTTGGTAGTCATCAATATCTACACTGCAACGTATTAAAACACTTTCAACGTGATCAATTAAATGAATTTACTCACAACTAGGAAATTATTTATAGTTAGAAGAACGAGAACAAACGTTGTACTGGAGAAAAAACTAGAATACAACATAGTTTTACTGAATAAATATTGCTAAAAACCACACTTAACAACATTCAAACTCTTCCTATAAACTTATCAACAGTTGAATGATAACAAAAACACAAAAAACTGAACAAAAGTCAGAGTACAACACGATTGTAGTGTGCAAAGTTTGCATAAAACCTGAAAAAATTCTATATTATTATAGCTGAAATTTATTTAGCATATTTAAGCTATAGATTGATATTTCAGTGGTTGGAAATATTTACTATATGTTCATGCCGAAAAAATAGAAATACAATAAATGTTTAACATAAAACAGCTTGACCACACACAATAAACCCTACCGATGGCTTTTGCTCACAGTTCTCGGTCTTGATGTGCATATCTTTTGGGTTTCTTAATTTTTTGCCATTGCATTAAGGAAGTCATTTGACTTTACATTGGTGATAACATTAATTATAAGGGCAATTACATTACATACCAACCAATTCATATGTAGTTACATATCTAATACCTATACTTAACCCACCAAAATCTTTAATATAAAATAAAAAACAACACCATTTTGATTTTTAAGAAGTGAAAGGCACCTTTTCAAGCCTATGCAAGTTGACATTTATGTAAATATTTAAGTTTACGTGTTAGAAATATAAATATATAATAATTGAGTTGTGCGTTTGTAAAACATTTTTAATTATAATGTTTAAGGAGAGGTCTCAAAATGATAAATCAATAATTCTTAAGGTTTTGAGTGTAATTAGTTATTATTTTATATTATCTAAGAAAACTCTCTATAAACAAAGGAAGATCATTAATGTACCAAGAAATCGATTCTTGAATTTTATATCACAAATCATTCTTCTCTCCCAAAAGGAATATAGATATTCTCTTTTTTCGGCTCATTCCCTTTGTTCCAATCAAGTGTGGAGTCCATGTGGATGCAGACTACGTGTATAATGCACATGACTGTTGTACATTGTTATACACATATTGTATAAAGACGTGCAATAATATTATAGATGAAGTCCTCATGCATAAGTTGGTAAGGTTTATTCTCTACTTTCCTTGAGTTGAGACTATACACACAAATTGAGATACAACAATCATAAAAAAGTAAATTTCAAATTTCCACAATCCACATAATAAAATCTACATAATGTTCACTAAAACTAAATAAAAAAGAAGTTTTCATAGACTTAGTATAATGTGACAGACCGCATCCAAATCATAACCATTATCCAATCTAATAATGACAAATAAGAAAGATGCCAACAATCTATGGATATCTAACAGTATCAAAATTAGTATGATTTAAATTCCATCCATACCTAGTCATTGATGAACACAACTTATATAGTAAGACAAGTCAACAACAACAAGATTAGTGTATGAAAAATATCAAAGCCACCAAGTTAAACACTATAGTGAAGAAATCATATAAAACCATTCTGGCAGAGAAATCATATGAAATGACAATTTAGTACAGCTTAGGGAGCATGCCGTTTTGGAGGATGTGATGATATAAATGACTTCAGTTCATTTTCTATATAAGTTCTATTTTTTCTTCTCAACAAATTACAAAAAAGAAAATACTATTTAAAACAAGTATATTTACATTAAACAAAGAATACAATAAAATCCAATTCATATAAAGCTGGATGTAGAAAATATGTATATTAGGAGGATTTGAAAATCATTTTTTTAGAAAATGGCGTAAATTTTAAAGTGCAAATTCTATGTTTGCACGATCGTAATAATGATAAGTAAGGATGTAATTATGAATTTATACATATAATATTTTAATTATTTACTTTTATATGTAGAACATCTCAGCCTTGATTTGAAATTTGTCATTTGTAAGAGGCCTTGGACGTAAATTTACATTCATGTATGTGTCTATGCATGTATATATATATAACACACAATTCCGACGGATTTACATATATATTCTAACACCCAAAATTTGATATTTTTTCTTATAATATATTAGTGTCATAAGTTTACTTATGAAAATCTCTTTAAAAAGCTAGTTTTGATAATAATTTTGATATATCGTTAGAGATTTGAGTGATATGCATGTAAATATGACTGTACAGGTGTTAATATGTAAATACATTATTACGCCAAATGAAATTTACAATTTTTATACAAGAAATTAAATTTAATATTTTTTTTCTTATGTGGTTTAGGCAATGTTGTAATTATATTTAATTTTATTCATTGAATTTGAGTCATAGTTTATGTGATGCTATTTTAAATAAAATTTGGTTGAGTTGAGTTTAAAATTTTTTTTAATTTATTTTTATAAAGAGTATAATAATAATAGTTACATTTATCATAAAAAAAGAATCCTAAAATCATTTTTATATAGTATTGATGAGAATATAGAGACCAAATTTCCCCCTAATTTTTACAATCAAAATTGTCACCAATTCATTCCATATAATCTTTATTGTTTTCTAAAAGTTTAAAGCTAACTAATCATAAAAATTAGCGTAGTCCAATCTATTAATTTTCTTGAAGAAATTTTAGAAGTTTGTATACATACCACTGAATTTATATGTATTTACATATCAAACACCTAAATTTTAATTTTAACATAACATACTATTTCACCTTTGCATGAAAATGTGTATTTCAAAAGTTAAAATTGTGGTGTTTATGATGCGATACGAATGATTTGGTGGTATAAATGTAAACAAGGAAAGTTTTGGTGATAGACTGTAAATAGGAATTTAGTGATATGCTTCTTGTAATTAAACGGCTAAATTTTTTTTTAATATACTTCATTTCTTAATCTAATATACCTATAATTAACCAGAGTCATTTGCTAAATAATGAATGAATATAGTCATGGAAATATACATAAGTTAATATTCAAAATTTTTTTCTTTATAGGGTTGGTTCTAAAAGTTTTATTTAAATAGCTCAATTTTGTAAATATGAATAATAAATATATCGTAAAAGTTAAATTTACTTTTATTAGTGGAAGAATAAATGGATAAAAAAGGGTAAAATTTTCTCTTCTAATACTTCGTTTTGTTTAGCGTATTTTGTGCAAGAATTATCTTCGGGCTTTTAATATTTCTTTTTGTTTAGTTTTTTAGTTTTCTTTTCCAAATATTTCTTGGGATCTGACCAGCTGCAATAGAAATTCAAGAGTAATCCCACGTAGTTGATAGGAGAAAATATGGAGTCCAGAGTCCGGAGTACGGAGATGTAAGCTGCGTTCGGACAACATGTTAGGTATGGCTCATATACCAGGAATTTGGAGTCTCTTAGATTTAGAGAGGTGTGTCTCCTGGAATAGAGAGGTGTGTCTCATGGAATGGAGATGTGTGTCTACTAAAATGGAGATGAGTGTCTCTTGAAATTTAGTGGGTTGGGGGGGAGCGAGAGCGTGTTGTAAATTTATCTGTGGGTTTTATCTATAAATAGATGTGTAACCCTATGAGTATGTAACTCGTATGAAATAGTGAAATTCGCCGTTCTGCTCCTGAGGATATATGCATCTTTGTCGAACCACGTTAAATCTCTGTGTTCTTCTGATTTTGTGTCGATTTTTGTTTTTTTTTTCGCCCTAAATTTCTCAACAATTGGTATAAAAATGAGTTTTCTAGGACAGGGAAGAAAAATATCGATAAGAGGAAGAAGATTTGAGAAAGAAATTTGACGGTTAGGCCTTCGGCTAGAAAAAAGGATAGGTGACGAGTTTCGCACGATCAATTCGCGAAAGAAGGAGTTTGGGCCTTGGATCGCGATAGAGGCAAATTGCGGCGTCTTCAACGGCAGGAGATCGCGACGCAGAAGGCGGTTTGCGGTTGTTCGGCTTCGTAGTTCTTCCGCGACGCAGAGGCACAGAAGCAGTTCACGATCGGAGGGCTTCTTCCTCCGCAAGAGCAGTTCGCGACGGCAGTGTGTGACAGAACGAGATGCAGAGAAATTCGCGGGACACAGGCGTTCGATGTAGCGACAGGAAGATCGTGCACGACAGGTGCGGGATCCAGAGTTTAGTCTCTCAAGGAGGAGTTAACGAGGAGTTCTTGCGGTTCGCACGAGTTCGCGTGAGAGGTGTTGCGACAGAAAGTTTGAGCAAGGAAGTTGGGTTGTTTCGCGTACAACAATTCGAAGATAAGTTCGCGGTGCCAGGATCGACGATCAGGATCGTGCGACAGAGAGTTCGACCAAGCTATTCCTGCGAACAGAGGACCTGTAAGTTTGGTTTGGCAGAGGAGTTTGAGCATCGAGAGTCACGTGGAGGAATGAGTGCTCGTGGGAGTTGGACAAATTCGGCGGTTTGCGGCATCCGGTGGAAGGAGTTTGCAAATTTGTGGATTGTTTGCAAGTTAGACGGGCTCGCGGGAACGAACAGGTGCGAAGCAGTTCAGATAAAGGGTCTGTGAGTTCTGCTTTGGGAGTTAGAGGCGGAGTCGCCGGTTCACGCAACAGGCAGAGGCAGCTTTCGCTCTTCTGGTTTGCAAAAGAAATTGCAACAAATGGAGTTCAAGGAATTACGGTAGTTTGGGGTTTGGAGCAGGAACAGAGACGAGCGAATCACGATATTCGTGAATTCGACAACGAGTTTAGTTCGTCTGTAGAAGGAATTCCGGATCGAGGATTCAGGAGAAGAGGCAGTCGAGAGTTCGCTAATTTCACAGACGAGAGGGGTTCGTTGGTGTTCGGCCAGCGAAGTTTGCAAGTTTGTCGCAGGAGGATTTGTGACATGTGGTCTCGTGACATGTGGAGTTCGACAGCCTGCACGCAAAGCGAGCAACGCGATTATTTGCGAACAGTGATTTCGTGGAGGTATTTCGCGAAGGGTTTTCCTCGTGGGACAGCCGGGATAGCAGTTTAGTCAAGGTGTTGATGCGAACATGAAAAATGATTCGTGTGAAAATTTGATTCAAGAATCATAGCAAAATTGCAAGAAAATTGCTGCAATTGACAGAAAAAATTTCAGTTTTCTTTGAATTTATTTGTGGTGCGTTTTGTTTCAATACAACGCAGAAAAGGTTCACTGCAGGATTCATTTCGAAGGGCAATGTCTGGTGCAAAATTTGAGATAATAAAGTTTGATGAAACATGAAACTTCAGATTGTGACAAACAATGATGAAAGATTTGTTGGCACAACAAGAAATTTTGAAGACATTGCGAGCTATGAAACCTAATAATAATATTTATAAACTGTTGAGGCGTATAGTTGTAGGTGGAGTTCACTTTGTCGGATCATATGATGAAAATGTAGCAAAAAAGTTGACCAAGCCAGGTATTTTCAATATGTTCTTGCATTACTTGAACTTGTTGAATGCTTGCAGTTGCTAGTTGGCATGGTTGCCCAACCCACTTTGGTGTAATAAACTCCATTATGTTTTTCTCCTAATGGGCTGGATATTTGTCAAGGTGAAGATTCGTTAGGTATATGTATTTCTCTTAAGGGGTTAGATATTCGCCAAAGTAGAGATCTATTGGGTATATGTATTTCTCTTAAAGGTCTGGATATTCCTCAAGGTGGAGATTTGTTAGAAATAACTTATTTACTAGGAATTTGGAGTCTCTTGGATTTGGAGAGGTGCGTCTCCTGAAATGGAGATGTGTGTCTCCTGAAATGGAGAGAAGTGTCTCTTGGAATTTAGTGGGTTGGGGGGAGCAAAAGCGTGTTGTAAATTTATCTGTGAGTTTTATCTATAAATAGATGTGTAACTCTATGGGTACGTAACTCATCTGAAATAGTGAAATTCGCCGCTCTGAGGATGTAGGCATCTTTGCCGAACCTCGTTAAATCTCCGTGCTCTTCTGGTTTTGTGTTGATTTTTATTTTTCTTCGCCTTAAATTTCTCAACACAACGGACATGACGTACGAAGAGGTCGGGTTTTTTTTCCTTCACTTCCTCTGTGCATTGCGTTCGTTATTCGGACACAACTTGTGTTGCTATTTTTTTCGTTGATAGAGATTTTTTTTTTCTTTTTTCGCAGGAAGCTTTACGTACGTCTCACTCAATTATTATGTATTTATATATCTAAACGGAAACTTTAATTTTTATTTACATGCCACCTTAAATATACATTAAAAAGTGAATTTCATTTTTTTAAAATTAAAGTGATATTACTTTTGATGTAATATAAAAGATTTGGACAGCATAATTTTAGTTATTAGATCTATAAATACATAGGAATTGAGTGGCATGTCCCATATTTAATATTAAAAAACAAAAACAATAAGTATGGCTTCCCATCAGGACCCCGAACCAACATAATGTTTTAAGGTACACAAAATTATTAAATATTTAATTTTTTAAAATGTAGGATAAAAAAATATATTGAGAGAGGGCTAAATTGTTAAATTGTGTAAACTACATAAAAAAAAAAAAAATTGCAAATTTCTAGGAGGGGCAGTCACAGTCATGACCTGATTTTACCCGTGATCGGAGGTTATTCAGAGCGTATTGGGGCATTATACTCCCCTTTAACATCTCTGTAACATACCTATAATCCTCTAATACCCTCTGAATAACCTCTAATATATGCAGCTCAGCAAATGTCTTACGCACGCAAATTTTTCTCGTGATTCAGATGCCCTCAAAGGCCGGAACATCTATTCTCCAACAAAATTAATTAATATCTGTTTAATATAAAAATAGTGAGGGAGTCATTCGAAAATCTAAATTCAATAAACCATCTTAAAATTCTCAACCATCAAAGGTTTCCTTACATATGTAGTGTGTTATATACCTCAATGCGAGAGAATTTAATTAAGAAATGAAGTGGGTCGACCAACAACACAAGGATTAATCTAAAGTTATGCCTTAACGGACATACCTAAATCGATTGAGGAACAGGCCTTTCAACCATGATTTTTTTCATTAAAGATAATTTAAAAGAATTCAAAGCACATCATTAGCTGGTAAAAGAGCAGGGCTATCTTTATAAAACACTACAGGAATTAAGCATGTTTGTGTCCGATATATCGACATAATTCAGTTGCCAATCTGACGATATTTATGGGTTATCGTCAGATTTACGTCTAGTTTAGGTATGATATTTTTCGATGTTAATTTGGGGGTCAGTAATGTTATTTCCGTCCAATTTAGTTTGAACAATTTCGACACAAATAATTAACGTTGGTTTTTGTGTCGTCATTGTGTCAAATTTGTTTATATGAAATGTGCGTCGAAATTTGTGCTTGAAAATATCAGACAATGAATATTAGTATCGAATTACCATCTACTTTGTGTCGAAAAATATCGTAGAGCACAAAAATCTAATTGTCGATGTAGCGTCGGATTTTGCTTTTGAAAACGGACGCAAATCCGACGAAAAGCTGTAACAAATCTCTAAACTATATTAGAATGCTATTTATATTTCCACAAACTGAACTAAAAACACATTTCAAATTATATATCACATTAAGCATATCCATATCACATATCAAATCTCTAAATAATATTATTAATAAAGTGAAAATACTATCACAAATCGTTTCAAATAAAAATAGTAAAGTTAATTCAAAAAATTCCAAAACAAATGTTCAAAATAATCTTACAAATAAAAAAAAAAAACATAAAATAACTAATTATCTCCATCCTCCTCCTCCTTTTGCACGGATGTTATCGGCTGCTTGCCCGGACTATCTACTTATGTATCTGTCATGAGTGCTATAAAGTTCTTGACTCTATGTTGGCCTTCCAACATCTGCTCGTGTAACTGGTGGATATCTTAACCCATTGCAGCTACATGTCTGACAAGAATCTCCTAGTTTGGCTGCGAGGAGCTTGGGGACCTATGAATGGGGCCACGAGAGAGCTCGGCCTTGAAAGTTATGCCCTTCACTCCAAGGCTATAAACTCTCACCATCTTCCTCTCTAGCACCTACCACTATTGTTGGTGGAAGTCGGGTTTGAGAGGCTAAGTGCCTTTCTTAGAGCTGCTCAAACTCCTCATCCATGATGAAAACCATTGTTTAATTGACACTTTTAACGGTTAGAGTCAAAATACACTTTTAATTTAAGATTTTTAACTTGCAACAACCAGCCGGGAATGCTCAGACCTACTACGCAGCGATCAGTTCGTTGATGTAGCTCTGCAATGGAGGGAGCAGACGATCTGTTTGGCCTGTGTAACATACAAAAAAGATTTGAGCTAAAAGAATTGATCATCCAAAAATTTAATTAATATTTAAATATCTAAATAAATTTTATCAGCCTCTTCTAGTGATCAATATGCAATGGTCCATATCGTCGGTGACTAGGGCGACTAACAGTAGAACAGGCTCTACTTAGTACATGAGATGAAACTGAGCCAATGACTAGGTTGATGAAGAAAAAAATAGAGTCAAGATGCTCTTCTGCAATTTCTAATTTTAGCCTATCTATTTATTTCCAAAAATAATTTATTTTTATTATAATATATCGTCCTTAGACTTAGTTCATCCTTGTTCCATTTGTATCAATATTTATGCTCCATCCACTTGCATACGCAAATCTTTTAAAATATATATATATACGTTCTGCATTGCGGGGAGGATGTTTTGCGCGTCAGAGTCGGAGTTAAGTTGGTTGCCCACCGCAATGTAGCGGAAAATGACGTCGGATGCGAAGGGTTGGACATTGTTTTGGACCCACGAGGTGGCGGCGGAGGGATCGGAAGCGAGAGAAGAGATGGCGGAATTGGGGACGCCGAGGATGACGGGAATGTGGAGTTTTTGAGGGCTTTGAGGGCGTCCTGGTTGGGGCTGTACAGACGGATGCCTCTGATGTTGTTGGATTTGTAGAGATTTATGACTTCAGCTGGGGGAGGGAGATTGTTGCCGTTGTCGCCGTAGCAGACGCCGATGGATCTCACGCCTGATGGAGTATGTAAAATCAGTTCATTTGTGGATTAGAAGTTTGGTGAGATTTATGAGAGTGTTTTTGTTTGATTTTCGTGTAGTTTTAAGAGAATATATTAGAAACCAGAGCAATTCAGACCTGTAACAAGGGAGCTAAGAAGCATTCCCACCGCCATGACAGAGAATAAACTAATGAAATTTTCCATTAATGCTAGCTCTTACAAAGCTCTCAACAATGGGGATTAGTTTTTTCTTATGATCGAAGGAGAGTAGCCTGCGGCTTCATTAAATAGAGTTGGATTGAGGGCTGGTTCAAAATATTTGACATTAAAATTGTAGATTTATTGAATGCAGCTAGCCTGCATGAGAATTAGTGAAATGGTACAAATTAAATTCCAGGAATTCCATACAGAAGAATTTACAATAATTGATTGAGTAGTGTGCATGAGAATGAGACAAAGCTTTTAGAGTAAATTTCTTGGAGGATATGTTATGATTTGTTGTATTTTTAAGAGATATCTGGTCCATGCAAATCTTCCAACATGATATCATTCTAAATTCTAAAGCATATATTAGTTTTAAAAATTGCCCTATTGGTTTTTATATATAAAAAAGATATTTTATGTAGATTATATTATATATATAAAAATTAATGATCGGAGGCTTTGATACGAGCCCCGACCATCCCTCAAGTGTTTATAATTTGATGGTCTTACAACTGACAAACAGATATCCAATTAACTGATTTGAGTACGCGACACACACAAACATATATATATATATACATATATATATATACA
>NW_018164444.1:63544657-63545205 GCF_001263595.1 Phalaenopsis equestris | reverse complement strand
TATATATATATATATATATATATAAGAATTTATTTTTTCCAAAAATGCATTCTTCTTATTGAGAGGGATATTAATCAGTCAAACATGATGATATTTGTCAATCTACAAATCTTGATGAATTTGCAGATATTAGAAAATACACTTTTTAACATTGAAGCTCAAGAGAACCAAACATTCAAACTCTATATAATTTCTAATTTATGTTAAACGCTAGCAAAGATAAGAAAGGCATAAATTTATATTTTTTATTGTTCATATAATTAGAGTGATATTTACTTTTTATGTTTCAGCAATAATAACTAAACATGCATTTATAACTGTGAAAAATTGTAGAGATAAATTTTCAAAATAAAATGAAAAAAAAATTATTGCGAGATTATTAATAACATATAAGAAAAAGATATTGCAATGAGTTTTAACTTAGAATTAATGATTAATAATTTTGATTTAACGAAGAAGCATTGAACATAATTTAAGATGAATAATCATAGTGATTATATCAGAAGATATATGTTATCTTGCCTTAAAAGTTATACATACATATATAT
>NW_018164444.1:63541525-63544317 GCF_001263595.1 Phalaenopsis equestris | reverse complement strand
TATATATATATATATCTTATTTAGTTTTTATTTTATTTTTTAAGAAGTAAAATTGAATGTTGATTTATTTTAACTATTTCTTTATTTAGCCCCCACTTTCCTCAAAGGAAGAGGTGAATCGTAAGAGAGAGCAAGGGTTTCGGGCGAAACCGTGAGAGAGAGGAAATAGGAGAGGGAAAGGGGAGTGCGAGGGTTTCAGGAATAAGGGAACACAGAAGAGCGTGAAGACAAAAAAATGAAATTTAGGCGTGTGAGATGAGTAAATCGGGTCATTCAAGTCAGATTTCCGTCGTATTTATGTCGGGCCTACATCAACATTACAAAAAAAAAGTTTTTGTGTCGTTTAACGCAAACACGATGCTAATTTCATCGCAATTCCAAACACAATCCCGCTATTTTCATGGTGCTTTCTCGGTCCAATTTTTCGGCAAAAATTGGAAAATTGGATGCAAAATAATATTTGTGGCATCTTCTGTAGTGATAAGCATTTACGGTGAACCTTTTTATTATCAATGTGTTGAAGATGTTTTTTAAGATATGGCATTGATTTCATATGCCATATGATCTCTCTCAATATAATTAAATAATTAGTTAATATAATTAACATACTAAACAAATTCACCTAAACTATTAGACATTAATAGCACTTCTCTGTTGTAGTAATCATTTTTATACATATCCAATAATTTATTTAGGTTATGGTGTGATTGTTTTGTGTATGAAATTAAAGATAAATATCATAAAAATACTCATATTCAAAAGAGCTTATCAAGCTATATTAACAATTAATGAAAAAATGTTAGAGATTTTGGCCATGTGACAAATTAGGGGCCGAACCAACTCCATTTCATAGGGCAGGCAAAACTTTAAATAAACAAATAATAAGATAATTAAAAGATGATAATAACAATAAATAAATGAATATTTTTAAGAAAAAAAATACAAACAATTAGTGAGATAATTTTAAGTGCATAATTAGGAGCACAAAATATAGCCAGTACCACCAATATAAGATATACAATTAAAAAATATATAAAATTATATTTATTGTATTTTTATCTATTCAGAATATAGAATGCATCCGAATTGCACACGTAACTTTTATATTATTTACCTGAAAATTCTTTCTACATGTACAAAACAATAAAAAGCTCAAAATTAGTCCAAATTAAGATTTTTCAGATCAAAACATATTCTTCTTATTACCTTCTAATTCACCAAGTACATTGAAATTATCCATAACTACGTTTGACTCTCCCTGTGCAGAAACAAATGCTGCATCTCAATGCATAAACTGCAAACAGCAAACAAACTTCAAGAGAGCTTATTTTAAACAATGCAGAATAAGTTCGTAATTAAGAACTCAGAGAATATTTCGGCTGCTTATTAGGGTAAAACAGCCCATAATGATTCTCTGTTCCCTGTGGTTGCTTAATGTCTTCATCAAACATCTCAAATATATAAGCTTCAATGCTCCCCGGCCTCTTCGGCGTTCCCGACACAACATGCTTCATCAAGTTCGACACATATGTTTGCGCATTAGCTGCGGTAGCCGCCAGCCCGCCTTCCGACGGCCATCCGGTCTCCGACACCACCACGGCGACGTTAGATTTTCCAGACAACTCCAGAGCAGAGTAGACTGCATCAACTATCGCGTCGAACAGATTCTGATACTGCAGCTGCCCGTTCGTGACCACCGTTCCCGGCGAAGTGAAGAGCGCGTAGTCAATGGAGATGTCGTTGGGATTGCTACTGTAGCTGTCGTAAGGGTAGACATTGACGCGCAGTGGAGCTCCGTTTGCGGCGAGGAAGTCGATGATGGGTTGGAGAATGGGTAATGCTTTGAAGGCGAAGGTGCCATGAGAGGGAGGATATGAGCTGCCAAGGACATCGGTGCCGACCGCAGTTGAGACCTTTATCCTATCCTGGAGGCCGGCGGACTGCAGGGCTTTCTGCACATTCTGCATTGCAGGGAGAATGTTTCCAGCTTCGTTGCCATAAATTTGTTGGTTGCCGACGGTGATGTAACGGAATGTGACATCCGGCAAGAAGGACAGGACATTGTTTTGGATCCACGAGGCGGCGGCGGAGGGATTGGAAGCAAGAGAGGGGACATCAGAAACTGGGACGCCGAGGATGACGGGAATGTTGGAGTTTTTGAGGGCTTTGAGGGCGTCTTGATTGGGGCCGTAGAGACGAATACTTCTGATGTTGTTGGATTTGTACAGATCTATGACTTCGCTTGGTGGAGGGAGATTGTCACCATTCTCTCCGTAGCAGACACCATTGGATTTCACGCCTGAGTTTCAGAAGATAATGAATTTAACCTTAGAAAACTTCATTCAATTTGCATGATTTGTCATCAATGTTAGAATAAGGCTACTAGTTTGCTTCAGAAGATAATGCATATAGGCTGTCAAAACGGCTCGTTAGCTCATGTTCGGCTCGTTAAGAAGCTCGTGTTCAGCTCGTTAATTTTGTTCGATAAGTTAACGAGCCGAAACCGAACTAAGATGTGTTGGTTCGTGTTCGGCTCGTTTTGGCTCAAAATACTACTCATCAAGTTTATATATATATATATATAAATATATATATATAGTAGTATTTTAAAAAAATCTAATTGACTACAAGGCTACAAAGATTTATAATCAATTAAAATATTGATTAAAAAAATAGAATAAATATTCTTAAATTAGATTCAAATGATGTTTTATTATAAATAATAATTTTTAAATCTTGTTCAAATCATTATTGTCTTATGTCTTATGGCTACATGATTATCATGATTATGG
>NW_018164444.1:63533065-63541491 GCF_001263595.1 Phalaenopsis equestris | reverse complement strand
TCGTGTTCGGCTCGTCAAACGAGCCGAACACAACACACTTTTTGAGCTCGAAATATAAACGAGCCTCGTTTACAACCCTAAATGCATATAACCTAAAAAAAAAAAAAATCGCATCTTTAGCGTTGATAATTCTTTTGGATTCTACAAATTTTTAAAATAAAAACATTACTATTCATTATTATTAGTTAAAACATTAAATCATAAAAGTGATAATAATGAAGAAAAATGTGCGTTGGATAGGAAAATAAAGTAGAAATAGAAAAATTATTAGATATAAATATCGTACGTGCGGATGACCAATCACAGTGAAGTATAGTTGACGATATATTCCGTCATGATTAGCATATCCGGCATGATTAGTTTTGTCCGAACATACAGTTAGCCATATGTAATAGCAATTCGAACCTGTAACGAGATAGCTAAGAAGCAATCCAATCCCTATAATAGCGAATAAACTAGTAAAATTTGCCATCGCTAGCTCATACAAAATGGTCAAGGTTTATATTATTTTTATGATCAAGTAGAGCAGCCAACCGCCTCATTAAATAGGGTTGCATTAACGACCCGTTCCAAAAAATTCATGTTAAAATTGTAGAAGAAATGATTACAGCTTGCAAGAGATACCATGAAATGGTACAAAATCTTAGGAATTCTATAAAAAAGAATTTGTAAGAATTGATTTTTAGATCTGTGCATGAGAATGTGACAAAATTTTGAAGAGAAATTTCTTGTGGAACATTTTATGTTTTTTTTTCTAATTATTTTTATTTTTTTTAAAAGATGTGGGCTATAAAAATCTTCAAACATGATATAACTTCAAATTCTAAGCCATTAATTTTCAAATATGCTAACTCTATCATAAAAAATATTTTTTATCTTTTGAGTGATGTCAATTTTAATTATTTTATTTAAAATTGATTATCATGATAAAAGGTAACAAAAATAATTTATTTAAAATTAACTATTCAGGCTTTATTGAGTTATAAGTGTTATTGTGTCTAAGACATTGAAAAAAGAAAGAATATACATCATAGGGCTTATGGTAGGCTAGGCTGATGTCGTTGTGACAACATGCATGCACATGCTTGTAAGGGCATTCACAACCATTAGCATATATATACATGCATACATGTGTATGTAGCAATATGCTTGTATAGGTGCTTACATTGCAGTGAGTAGGCCAAGCACCCATTCATAAGAGCTAGTTTTACTCTTGTTTTTTAGGCTATGATGCATGGGGTTTCCCACCCTTTCTTTTTCTCCTTGGCTGGTTATTATATTAGATGTTAGACTAAGAATTTCTCACAAGTTATTAAAGATGTATAATGTGATATGGAAGATTATTAGTGATGCTTCGATATTATGAAAAAAAAAAAAAAACAATTCACAAGGACTTAAGATTGTGCCTTATTTCAGGTTATAAATTTCCCCTCTAGATGATAGCAAGTCTCACATTTTCTATTGAATCTCTTATAAGCTCCAGTTCATTCACTTAAGAAATGTTAAGCACAATCCTACTGAGAAGAAATATAATTTATTTTCATAGGCTTTTGTGTGTCTATACAAAGAGTAAAATGCTATCGCACATATATGGGCTGAGTTTGGAGATAATCAAGATCTAAAATGCTCCTATGATAATGCTCTATTACTCTATTCCTCCCCGGAAAGATGAATGGACTATTTTTGTTGGGTGGACTAGATTTGAATTTTTTGATATGGACATCAAATAAAAAATTAGTAATGCCAACATTGACCTTGGCTTTGTTGCATTTAATTCATATGAGTCCATCTATGTGATATGCTTGGTAAATGGTATGAACATTAAAGAGAAATAAACAACCTATTGAAAGCTACTGTGCAAATTTGAAGGCTATAGAAGGATTCAAAAAGTCTTCAACAATATTAAGGAAGCGTACGGTGATATTATGTAAATTCAAAAATTTTATATTTATTTATCTATCATGTTCTCATTCCTTTTTGAATGTTGAACCATGAAATCAAGTTGTTGAAAGTAATAATGCATGATGAAATCCCATTTGTTATAATAGGAGAGTAATCTAGATTTTTAAGAGCTAATCATACATAAGAGAAGAAGACATTTATATTTTTTTTAGATATATAAACTTTGTTAGAGTTCTACTATTCTATAATAGAGATACTGGCCTCAATAAAAGCATAGTGACATCCATTTCTTTTTGAGATTTAAGCCTTCTGAAATTAAAATCATGTATCTCTTAAGCCATTAGCTTGGTAGAGGTTGAAGGCTCTTTAGTAATTTTTTTAATAAGCATGTATCTTTTAAGGATTATGCTGTTTTCTAAGATATTTAGAGATGCATGTCCCTTTTTAACTTTTGATTTCTAAGATTTCTGTATATATATTTGTTCTTTTCAAAACTTATATCTTCTGAAGTTTGTTAATATACTTTTTATTTTCCTTTTGTTATGTATGAAAATTTTTTATTAGCTATATCTTTAGAGGCATATTCCTTCTAAGGTTTTAATGTATCCATAACTTTTGATATTTTAAATTTCTATGATTTCTATATGCCTACACCTTCTCAGGTTTTTAGCCTACAAAAACTTTAGATAAACCAATTGTCGGCTATTTTTTTTCTTTTGAAAATAATATTTTAAAATTTAATTTAATACAATATATAATGTAATTTTAATTTTGTGAAAAATGGTATATATATATATATATATATATATATAACTAAGCATGATACCACAAGTGATATATCATCTCAAAAAGATGAGTGTATCAATTATTGGTAGGCTTAACTATCTAAACTTAAAAGTTTATGACTCTATTTTAGTCTGAGAATTTTATAGCCGACAAATTCCCCTATCTAATGCACAGATTAGACAAGGTTTAGATTAATCTGGGTTCTTAATTCTCTATAGAGGCAAACCCCTAGAGTTAATTACATCATAGACAACCGAAGTCACCTAAGAAAACTCTCGATTAAGATTTCAAGAATTCAATGTTTAGGTTTCCACGATTGCTTGTAGGAAAGGTCAAGCGGGATGGGTTCAAATAGGAACAGTTACTTCCAGAATCCAAATGAGCGAAAAGTAGGAGATGTCGAAGATAACGAATAAGATTCAGTGACATCTCAAACTAACCTATGATTTGACTTTACATCTTTGAAAAAGAAATTATGTGATATTTCAGTCTTGTAAATTATTTAGATATTCAGGAATTATATTCGTATATCATATGCAAATGACCCAAGAAAATATGGGGAATTATGTTATACCGAACGACGAACTCGGAATCCTAAAAAGTTTAGAACTTGAATTGTATGATATAAAATAGAAAGTCCTAAAAAAAGTGTGAGGATTTACATCGGACTAGACGAATTTAAACTTATTGAAGTTCGGTTGAAGCTCCTCTTTCCATCTTCTGTTGTAGTCTCGACCATTGTCCGGAGATGAATCGTCACTCGCTCGCGTCGTCATCTCGTTCTGAGAAAAAGGATAAAGAAAAGAGAAAACCATGCCTTGAACGGCTTATCCTAGGGTTTTATACAAACATGCTAGGAAAACATTATTTAAAAGTATGAATACAGATGAATGTCTATAGCACGATGCCTTATAGGAAATGAACAACTGTGTAGTAAAGTGTTGTAATAGGGAAAAACTGAAGGAAAATTATGAATTATGAAAGTAAAACAATATAAAGAAAAGAAAGACTGTGCAATAAAAAAAAATGCAGTAAAGGAACAAAACTGAAACAACTAAATGTACCTGATTAATTCTGGCGATGTTACAAAACATATTACAATTGCATAATATAAACGGGTTAGATAAACATTTGCATATTATAAAAGAAAAGCTAAGTGATAAGCATATAAAAATTTAAAGTGGGATATTAGCTTTTAATTTGGGGTTAGGCTCAAACTAGACATCTTTTTCTCTTTTATCTCGATCCCACAGGCAACTGATATATCAAAGTCAACCAATCAATATCAACTAGAGGTCACCAACGAATCACCCCTATAATCAGGCAGCCTTAGACCCTATCGTTTAAAAGATGTGTGAACCCAAATAGTATGTGGACTTATTTTATTGAATGTATAATATACCCATGTGAGATAGTATCTGAACTTATCAGGGTGCGGTGCACATATATGTGATATTAGGATAAGTGATGTATAGTATCTGAACTTATCGGGGTGTGGTGTGTATATCTAGACTTTCAAAAGAAATAAAAATTCTTGTGGTATTTGTCATGTGGAGTGTCTAGTGTGTAATATGTGATGTGTTACAAATGTAGTATCTGTCGTATAGAGTGTAATGTGTAGTGCCTATTGTGTATTGTGGTATTTGTTGTATAGTGTATGAAATGAGTATATGTTCCTTTTGCAAGTGTAGTATCTATATAATTGTGTATCTGTTCTTTTCTAACTACCAATTCTCAAGCCTTTTGAAAAGGGTTAGAGCTACCGACGACTTAAGGGGTGAAAGGGCATCGCACTAATTGAATATCGATTTTTATATTTTCAGCTATAAGAAGAGCTGAACAATGGTTCTTTGCATCATTGTCTATCGCCCCACACCTCAAACTTATATCCCACTCTAAATGTTTCATATGCTCTTTTTTTAATGAGAATTTATTATTCAAATGAAATCTCAAATGAAATCGAAACGTATAAAGTCCCAACATAAACTTTCACAATTTCTGAATTTAAATGAAATGAGTATAAAACTTGCTATAACATTCTTTTCAATAGCTAAAAGAACTAACTGCAACTTTCCTAATAAAATATTAAAAGGGATATTACACTAACACTGTAGTCAATACGATTCAAAGAATTATGCATCTCAGTCTTCTTAAAATATCAAACAAATGAATATATCATCCAAATCTTTCTCACAACAGTGAAACCACTAAGCTGACACAGAGGGATCCAAATATATATATTCTCGAGTAAGGCAGCAAAGATAAACAACCAAGCATGTATTCAAAAGTATAAGAATGATCTCCAACATATATTCGAATAAAGGGCAGCAAGGAGAACAAAAACTGAGCCCCAAACATATGTTCCAAACCATAAAAATGATTTTCAGCATGTATTCGAACAAGGACAGCAAGAATAGGAGCAAAACTGAGCCCCAAACATATATTCCAAATTATAAAAAATGATTTTCAGCATATCTTCGAACAAGGGGCAGCAAGGAGAAAAAAAACCGAGCCCCAAACATATATTCCAAACTATAAAAATGATTTCCAGCATATCTTCGAACAAGGGGCAACAAGGAGAACAAAAACCGAGCCCCAAACATATATTTGAAATCATAAAAATGATCTCCAGCATATCTTCGAACAAGGGGCAGCAAGAAGAATAAAAACCTAGCCCCAAGCATATATTTCAAACTATGAAAAAATGATTTTCTAGCATATCTTCAAACAAGGGGCAGCAAGGAGAACAAAAACCGAGCCCCAAACATATATTTCAAATCATAAAAATGATTTCCAGCATATCTTCGAACAAGGGGCAGCAAAGAGAACAAAAACCGAGCCCCAAACATATATTTCAAATCATAAAAATGATTTCTAGCATGTACTCTGTTGTGAGATATTTTCTTCCTGACATAGAAATGAGACGAAAAAGAACACAAGCAAACACAGATCATTTACGTGGTTCGATCCAACTGGATCTACGTCCACGGAAGAGAATCAATCAAACAATTCACTAAGGCAAAAAAAATGGAGAATACATAGCTTATACATAGAGATGAGCCTTCATCTTCCTTCTATGATCTCCCTCTCAAGCGGCACCTTGATACAAGGCCTAAAAATGCTCTCCTCCTCTCTAGCTCTCTAGTTATTCTCTCATTATTCGTGGTAGCTTAAGATCTCTTCTCTTGCTCTCCTAAGTCTCACACCCTCTCTATTTATAGAAGCAAGAGAGTGATAGGTGGGAGGTAGGTGGGCGGTAGGTGAGCGGTAGGTGAGATGTGGTAGGTGAGCGATGCCACATTACAAAATTGTCCTTTTACCTTAGTTCAATAATTGAGGGTCAAAATAACATATTCGAACAAGGGGTAGCAACAATAGGAGCAAAACCAAGCGCAGTAAAACAACTGCTCAAAGCAAAAAAAGAGACTTCAACATGTATTCAAATAGGAACAACAATAATAGGAGCAAAACCCAGCCATCAAAACAGCTCCTCAAAGCACAAAAGGAACGTTTCAGTATATATTCGAATAGAGGGAACATCAGGAAGCAAAACCCAACCACCAAACCCAATTCTAGTCACTTGAGGAGATAATCAATCCCTAATCTTAAAAAAAAAAACATTTGATTCAGATTTCAGGATGTAATAAGGAAAGCTAAACTTCTTGTTTAAAACTTCCAATGCTTAATAATTTGAAGCCATAATCCCACAAAGAAAGCTGAACTTCTTATTGGACAATCAAATGGTGTAAACTAAAAAAAAATCAGAAAACATAAATCAAACAAAGAACCCATATATGACAGGGGGCTTCTTTTTTGTTTAGAAAATATAAAGAAAACCTCAGAAGCAGTGGCAAAACAAGGATTCCGAAATTCCCAAGATAAATTGCTCACAGAAACATAAGAAAGAAATCCAGCTTATGATAATGTAAATCTCAGTTAATAAGAGTGATCACACTGTAGTATGCATCCCTTTCTCACACTGTAGTATGCATCGATCACACTGTAGTATGCATCCCTTTCTTTTCTTTTTTTTTACCAATTTTAAATTCACTTTTTATTCTATTTGCAGATGAAAATGGAGAAAATAATAATAGCTCAATAACAAACTAATCTTCCTCAAAAAGCATCATGTATCCATTGATCCTTTTTTTTTAAAAACAATATTATGCTTCAATGTTTAAGAACTACTAATGGTGTAAGCCAAAAGAAGAAATCCAATTCTTGATAAATCAAAGTAAATTTCACACTGATTTGCTAAAACATGAAAATCCATTTTGTAATCCATGAGAAATGAGGCAAATACTAACGAGGAGAAGTTCCGTAAATAAAAAAAAAACTATGTTGAAGCCATATATTTCATCCTGCAATCAAGAACAAAACAAGGAGAAAGGAGAATTCTTACTTCCAGAGACTGTAAAAGAAAACTCAGAAGCAGAAAAAATCACGAGAAGCACCAGCTCTATGTTCCTCCTCAACGTAAAAAAAAAAAAAAATCGCCACACGAAAGTCTATCCCACGGGGTATTTGAGAAAAAAGGAGATGACGAGAAACACCTCAAAAGGCAAAGAAAATGCCCAAACTCAAGAACAGGAAGATTAACGGACTCATTTAGGCGGGAAAATCAGTTATAGACGGGCTACCGGCGAAGCCATGAGCGACGAGGGGGGAGATGACCGGAAGACCCGCAAGAAACCCTCAAGATTCGGTCAAGAGATGAGAGGGAAAAGGAGTTTCGGAACGCAAGCGTGAAAAAAGGTGTGAGGTTTATTTTTTTATTTTTTTTTAGGGATTTTAACTTTTTATAAAAGGGATTTTATTATATTTTTTTTATTTAAAAAGAAAATATCAAATTTTATGCAACTTATTCATGTGCGGCGTCATAATAAAATGGGTGTCCTCTCTAGCTAAAATCGACGTTCCGGACGTGACGGCGGGGTCCGTTTCGTCATCTGGAGTCACCCGAATAAATTCGTCGACGATCGCGCCAATTTAACTTTAATTCGTGCGTGTTGCGGAAAAAGAAGTTATTTTGGTCCAATCGGATCGTTTAACCAGCGAATTGTTAACCGATCTTCGCCTAAACGACAACCATAATCAAACACATCGCTCGCGGTGGCAAGTCAAACGTCGTACACGTCATGGTGTCCACTTATATCTTTCAAATTTTTATAGGAGTTCAATTTGAGCTTCAATATGTCGGCTTTTCAATCGACTCAATCGAATGTTGAAGATTTGAAACCGTTCATATGAAACTTCAAAGAGCGAAGAAATGACTCGAATTTCTAAGTATCATGGGTCACAGTCTAGTCCTCTAAGAGAGTCAAATAGAAAATCATAAGACTAGATCCTAGGGTATCTAGGGAAGAGAAAAGAAGGCCTCACCAATATCTTTCAAGGCATGTGGTCTTTTGATATTATTTTTTATATAGCTTTTATGAAACTTATGCTCGCTTAAATATTTTGGATTTACATGTACTTTATAAAGTTATGCCATCATACTTTTTTGTATGGTCCTCTACTTTTGGAGAATTACGTTTTCTCATATATTTTTCATGAGAAAAAAATCTTATTTATCACTTGCTTTCATGAAATTTTTTAGTGATGACCCTATCTGCAGCTTCTTTTCCATTCAAGAGGTTTTGTGTGGATCGAGGCTGTGTGGGATCCTTCAAATAAGTGCGCTTTCCAATACTAATATATCGCCAAGACTAAGGGCCCGTTTGGGGCAGCTTATAAGT
>NW_018164444.1:63530851-63532965 GCF_001263595.1 Phalaenopsis equestris | reverse complement strand
AAAACAAAACAAAAACACCCGAATTTGACATATACAATTTGGGAGACCGTAAAACAGAAACTCCCTAATTCAGCGCCACATCATACCAATCGAGGCGCTTTCCTCTTTTATTTATTTCGATTTTTTATTCTCTGAAAGTTTTCAATTCAAAATAACGTTCATATTTTTGCTTTAATCAACGGATCTGTCGCCGCCGACAGGAGAGGGAGAGAGTGCTCGAGAGAGAAGGGGGAAGACGCCATGATCCGCACAGAAAAGCTGGGTAGGAAGGTTTCGAGTTCGGCTAAGGTAAAGAAGCTGGAAACTAAGAGGGTCAGTCCAATGAACCCTCTCTGTGACCTCAACTTCCCGTCCATTCCTCCACTTCAAGCGTCAGCTGAGGCCCAAAGAAGAGGATGCTTCCGCTTCTGCCGCCCCAATTCCTCCACCAAGGCGGACTCGTTTCTGAGATCCCAATGTCAGCCCCGAACTCCAAAATCAGCTCCCCCAAGCTCGAGAAACCTCTCCTCGAAAGCCATCCCTAGTACCTCCTCATTCAGGAACAAAAATCGTCCAAAACCGATCTGTGAGAACCCTCAGAACCTCAGATTGAAGAAGCCAGCGAAGCCAAATACTCCAGATCTTCTTCATAAATCGAAAAAGCGAAGACCTGTTATGACAGCGCACACCGGAGTTACAAAACCTGAATCCAATTTTAAGATGGATTTTAAGGCGAAAAATGTATTTCTTGTGGATTCTGCTCGAGAAATTGCAAAACCTGAACCCATTTGCAAAATGAATTCTACTCGAGAGAGAGCCATTACGCCTGAAGGGATTAAGCCTGTTTCTGAGGGAAAGCCACAGCTTTCAGCAACTCCTCCATCGAACTCCACGCCTCCCATTCAGGCTTCGATATCTCCAGAGGTCTCCTGTGCCTTCTCTGTAACTCCGACACCAGTGTGTTTCGCTACAGGGCATGTCATGGCCGGTGTCGAAGACCGAAGGAAGTGCAGACCTCGCGGTATTCTAACCATAGGGGAGCAGCAGGATAATCTATCTCGGGTTTCTTCAGCTCCGCCTCTTGTTGAAGCTTCTGTTTGCTGGTTTTCTTCACCCCTTGAGGTTAGAAATGGAAGTGGCGGGGATTCCTCTTGTTCTAAAGTTCGAACTTTTGATTTTCCTGATGAAGCTTCTGTAAATTGGCTTAAGTCTCCTCGAGATGTAGCACAGATAGAGATCGAGTCTGGTTTGGTAAAGACGAAATCTTCCATTTTGGATGCAGGGTTTGGAGTCGAAGAAACCCCATCATCTTACACTGGCATTCTAAGAACTCCTTCGAGTGGTAGTGTTAGTCCTTTTTCTGTAATTGTACAACGGGCAGAAGCATCTTCTAGGCCCCAAGTTCTTAGCACTCGGAAGGAGATAGGAGGATACAGATATGGCAATGCTTTGGATGTTTCTCCTTCTGAGGAAGCCTGGAGCAACAGTGGTGCTGTTTCTACTCCATCTTATACAAATTCCAAAAGAAATGGTGTCATATCTCTTTTGGAGATTGATTCTGCTACAGAGGATTTGGGAGCATTGAGATTGTCATCAAAACCGGTATCAGGCAACAATCAGAGTGATATTTCACCAATGCATAGTTTGAGCTTCAAATTTGGTTGCCAACCTACACCAACACCTTTGAACTCCATTGATCTCAACTGCTTCAAAAGATCTAGATGTGATGATCACTCTGAGGTAGAGAAAAGGGAGAACTTATTAGCATCAGGTGCAAGGATATCTTGGCGAGATGGACTTCTTAGTAGGATCTTTGAGATGGGTGAATTGGATTCTTATCACAGTTTCTTTGATGTTGATAAAGATGTTGATTATCAAAAAGATGGTGATGCCAAATCTGATTTTGGTTTTAAATTTGCCTTAGAAAATGGGAGTTTGTCTGTTGAAAAAGGAAATGGTTTTGGATCATATGAGTTTCCAGTCGGCAAAAACAAAATTGTTCATAAGTGTCCATCAAAAGTTCCTCTTTTGGAGCCCATTTCATTTGCCGAATCAATTAGCATAGAAGATGGTCTCGTCTCTTCGGGTGATTCTGATTGGACACTATTTTACAAGAATAATCTATTTGAAGTTTG
>NW_018164444.1:63529460-63530751 GCF_001263595.1 Phalaenopsis equestris | reverse complement strand
GATTTCAATTCCGATGACCGACAGCTTCTTACGAATAAACCCCACACCAAAAATAGTGCCGACACCTGGCCTTATTTATGCAATTTGCAAACTTTTTGGAGTGGAAATTAGAGATGAAGAATGGGTTTACCCTATGAAACCCATTATTAAGGCAAATTTAAAAAATTATGAAACCCATGAGAAATGGAGAACTGGGAGTAGAAGTCAAGAACCTTATACTAGTAGAGATGTTCCCTCTACAAGTTTTTACCTTCCACATTCTAGTTCCCCTACGCTCCCTAATTTGATGAATGAGTTGACCTTACAGTGGAAGAGCATAGAATTGATAAATGAAAGGATTGGAGGTTTAGAACTTCGATATGATTATGATAGTGAGTACCTTCAGAGGCATTCAAATTTATGAAGCTCAAACCCGACACTACAGAGGAGAACCTGATGTTACGTTTCTTGAATGCCCCCAATATACTCAGTATTAACCCAATGTATTAACCCAATCCACCATTAACCCAATCCACCTGCTGGTCAAGGCAATGATGGCATAGTTTGGGATTTTGATATTTAAATGTAATTGATGTACTTTTATTAATACTTTTATTTCTGTAATCTTTTTGTAATAGAAATGGATGTTTATGTGTATTTGGACTGTCATTTTTATTATTACTTTGTACTTGGATAATTTTAATTTTTGTTATAAAGTTAGTGTTATAATTAAATGTGCATGTGTAGTCTAATAGATGTTGAGTAGTATTTTGTCGATTGTAATGTAATGTGATTGTAATGTGATTTTGTGATTTTTATTTCGCATTTTAATTTTAATTGTTTTGTTAGTATTGTGTTTGTGTTAGGAAACATTGTGCTTGTTTATTATTTTAGTTTTATACTTATTTCAAAATTTCATTACCCAGATATTTCTCTAATAATTTATATGTGTAGAAACCTCCTAATATTATAGACCCGGTGAAGTAGAAATTTTAAGAAGGCCTGCAAAAATTTTAGAATGATGAAAATGCCTAAAATACTGAGGTATGATTTATATTCAGAGTTTTTCTTTCCACCTGTAATAATTTATATTGAAAAATTTAAGTTTGGGGGAGGGAAGAAAAAGATTAACTATTAGATTTCCTCTATTTCAATCTTTTCAAAAATTATTTATATGATTCTATGTAGTGAATTTAATTCAGGTAACTATATTTTTGTAGCTATTTAAATATTATGGTAGATTTAAAGAAATATTTTTGTAATGAAAATTAATTTTGTAACTTAAGATATTTAGTATAAGAGAATAAGATTA
>NW_018164444.1:63527973-63528758 GCF_001263595.1 Phalaenopsis equestris | reverse complement strand
AGGGCGCCGACGGCGCCATCGACCCCGCCGACGATGAGATTTTTTCGAGACTCCAGAATTAATTCATTAAGAAGGTCCGCCGACGGTGCCCTCGAGGCCGCCGACGGCGAGCTTGGCGTTATGCCCAATCAGGCTTTGGATAAGGCCAAATTTTGAAGGGATGCTTAGGCAACTCTTGAAAAAGCTCATCCACAACTTTAAAAGAATGTTTTGGCCAAAAATTGAGAGAGAGGAAGTGCTAGAGAGAGTTCCTGGAGGTTAGAAAGGTTTCAATAGTGTGTAAAAATTGTGAGGAATTCTTGGAAAGATTGTAAGAGTGGAGGGAAAATGAGAGATTTCATTCTCCTTGCTGCTTCGAAGAAGAATTCTGTATGCTGTAAAGAAAGGAAGAGACTCAGAGGAACTTCAAGGAGTTTTCTTGGAGAGAAATTGGAGATAATTTATTTACTTGTAGTTTGTATGACTTTGATTTTATATATGAATTCCGAGTTTTGTTGTGTTTTCCTCATGAGATCTCAATAGTTTTCTCTATCTTTCTCCTTATCTCGGGATTTGTGAAATGGTGATTTGAATTGGTGAAGCCATGAAAATGTTTAAGAATTTGTGATGATCTTTTCACTTCGATGTTAATTTACTTTCAATATGACCAATTGATTTGTTAAAATATTTTGAGTTTTACAACTAAAGTAAAGATTACATCCAAGATTCAGGGAGGTCAAAGCCCTTGGAAGTCGGGTGCAAATAAATAGGGAAATAATATTATCAGGCGTAGAATTGGAGATTTT
>NW_018164444.1:63524045-63527870 GCF_001263595.1 Phalaenopsis equestris | reverse complement strand
CCCATCTTAGCCGCAGATTCAGTAAACAAGCATAAGATTAGTCAATGTTCTTTATGCCGGGACCAAAGGGTAAAAAATAGGTATGCTCCTATTTGACACAATATAAATTGAACTAATTCATTATATCCATTTTCTATAATTTCTTGACAAGGAGAAGGATGCTTTCATATATATTGAATATCACATTTTAACCTTCATTAGTATCATTAGTTATTTAATAGTTATTAAAATTACATATTTATTTCAATTTCTTATTTGTGGCAGATAAGCAATTTGAATTTGTTGTTGTGATTAAAGTATTGTTTTTTCTAAAATCTTAGTTTGTAGTTCTAAACTTACTCCCTGTGAGATCGATATCTAGGACTCCATTAGTGCCCTATATTACTAGAGCGATACGTATACTAGTGTTGATAAGTGTGACTTTATAATTATTGAATTATTATTTCGTCCATATTTATCAAATCTATAATTGTTATTAAAGATTTGGTACAGTTACTGAGGAAGTAAATCCTTTAGCAGAAGTATTAAAAACTTATATTTTTAAGCATATATAAAGTCGCGGTCAGTGACAAGAGAATATATGTGCTACAATGAGAAGGAAAGCACTAGGACTCACATCCAACCCAAGAGGTAACAAGATAAAAATGTGTGTCGCTTTAGAAAAGAAAGCACTAGGACTCCATCAAACCCAAGAGGAGACAAGAGAATATATGTGCTACATTCAAAAAGAAAGCACTAGGACTCACATCCAACCGAAGAGGTAACAAAAAAATATGTGTCACGTTAGGAAGGAAAGCATTAGGACTCACATCCAACCCACGCAGTGACAAGAGAATATATGTGCTACATTGAGAAGGAAAGTACTAGGACTCACATCCAACCCAAGAGGTAATAAGAAAATATGTACGTCATTTTAGGAAGGAAAGCACCAGGACTCACATCCATCCCAAGAAATGACAAGGAAAATATGTGTGTTATATTGAGAAGGAAAGTACTAGGACTCACATCCCATTTAAGAGATAACGAGAAAATATGGGTGTCACGTTAGGAAGGAAAGCACTAGGACTCACATCCAACTCAAGCGGTGACAAGGAAATATATGTGTTACAATGAGAAGGAAAGCACGAGGACTCACATCCAACTCAGGAAAGCACGAGGACTCACATCCAACTCAAGAGGTAACGATAAAATATGTGTGTCATGTTATGAAGGAAAGCACTAGGACTCACATCCAAACCAAGCAGTGACAAGAAAAATATGTTTGTTACATTGAGAAGGAAAGCACTAGGACTCACATCCAACTCAAGAGGTAATGAAAAAATATGTGTGCTTATGCAGAAAATATGTAGATTCACAGATGTGAATTTAAGGGGAATATGTGAATAGAATATGTGAAGAAATTGGAAGCCTTGACATCTATTGAAAGGGGCCTCACACCAATCTTTCGAGAATTTGAATTTTGAAGGAATCAGAAGCCTTAACATCCATTGAAGGGGGCCTCACACCGATCTTTGGAGAATTTGAAATTTGGAGGAATCGGAAACCTTAATATCCATTGAAGGGGGGCTCACACCGATCTTCGAAGAATTTGAAATTTGAACGAATCGGAAACCTTAACATCCATTGAAGGGGGCCTCACACCAATCTTTAGAGAATTTAGAATTTGAAGGAATCTGAAGCCTTAACATCCATTGAATTGGGTCTCACACCGATCTTCGGAGAATTTGAAATTTAAAAGAATCGGAAGCCTTAACATCCATTGAAGGGGGCCTCACACCGATCCTTGGAGAATTTGAAATTTGAAGGAATCGGAAGCGATGAAATTTGAAGGAATCGGAAGCTGTAACCTCCATTAAAGGGTACCTCACACTGATCTTTGGAGAATTTGAAATTTGAAGGAATCGAAAGCCTTAACTTCCATTGAAGTGGGCCTCACACCGATCCTCGGATATAGGGAGTCAAAATTTGGGTCTTGATCCCAAGAGTCAAATGAAAACAGTGTAGAGAGTTTGTGATGTTCAATTTGTAGAAATGTGTCATGTGAAAAGGTTGATTTTGTTGAAGAAGATGTGCAAAGCCTTATGGGATTTTTGTGGAGAATGTGAAATTTTGCTGGGATGTGAAGAGAGTTAATGCAGATAAATATGGTTGTGATGCGCGCATAAAGAGTAAGAAACACAAAAATTGAGAGAATCCACTCAACAAATTCATTTTCTTTTCTTGTTGTTTTTCATCACATTTAATTTTTTTAAAAAAAAGTCTTTAAAATTTTAATTTTAATTTTAATTGGTTGATTTTTAAAAGAAATTTATATTGTTGTTTATTAATTTGTGATTATTTTTGTTTGAATTTTATTTTTATTAAAGATTTGTTATTTCGTTCTTCGTTCATTGAAACTCTGAACCAACGTGTGGTTCGTGGCTTCAATCCATCGCACCAAAAGGTAACTGATAAAAGGCACATTTCTGAGAGAAATTTCCATTATTCTGCTTCAATAAAGATGTCACAGATCAAACATAGGCTAATGCCCAAAAAGGTATAATATATACTCCATTTTGAAGTACATCCAAAACATCTCATGCCATAAATACATTGTAGGTTGAACATATCAGATACATATCATGTTGTTATAAAAAAAGAAAGTGAACCCTCCAACCATCTGTATTAGGTACTACAAGCTCCTGATCGAGCAGACCTTCTAAGCCATGCTCCGGGATAAGAATTCCCTTAGCATGTACATAAAGGTACAATGCTCTCATAGCTCGTACGGTAGTAGCTCTTCTAGTTTGGAGTATGGCTGAAATCCATATGGTATTTTGTTGTCGTCCATCGTGCAGAAGGTCACAGACACCCTACAATTTTGTATCCCTGGAATGAAATGTTTGGCGATATCTGCACCGTTGCCTTTAAGAACCAAGACTGAACCAACTGGTAGAGGAATCTCCACAAAGCCTCTGAACTCACCAGGGCCGACGATCTCAATTTCTTTCCCAAATAATATGTTGCTCTTGCTCAGAAATGAGACCGTGCAGAAGGGTCTCTAAAGATTTATATGTATAGAAAGCTCCTAATATTACTCACCAAGTAAAGTAAAAATTTTGAGAAGGAACTGCAAAAATTTTAGAATGATGAAAATGCCTAAAGTACTAAGGTATGATTTATATTTAAAATTTTTCCTTCCACATGTATCATTCCATATTGAAAAATTTAAGTTTGGGGGAGGGAAATAAAAGATTAACTATTATATGCTCTCAATTTAAATACTTTCAAAAATTATTAATATAATTTTTTTGTAGTGAATTTAATTCAGATAACTATATTTAGTAGATATTTAAGATTTAAAGGATTATTTTTGTAAGAAAAATTAATTTTGTAGATTAAGATATTTAGTATAAGAGAATAAGACTATAGTTAACTATTCAAAGTAAAAAAAATTATATTTTGAAATATTAAGAATCTTAGAAATTAATTTGAGAAGAAAAGATTGGGGCTCAATGATGTAAAATCTATGAAATACTTATAAGGTAAAGGAATGCTTTGAGTTTCAAATTTACGGAAAGAAAAGTGAAGTTCAAAATTATTAAAAGCTATTTAGATATAGTAATCTTCACTTAAAAAAGAAAAAGAAAGGATTAATAACAATCCTTGAAAAGAAAAGAAAAAAATATAGGATTGAAAGCAATCCAAATGAAAAAATGTATATATAAGTTAGAAGAAGCTTGAGGAGATGTCTAATAAAAAATTGGCTTCACTTGGACCTACCTAAAGGGAAAACCTAAATACATTCTTGAACTTATATTTATGGAATAACATCTTTTACTAGTA
>NW_018164444.1:63497645-63523572 GCF_001263595.1 Phalaenopsis equestris | reverse complement strand
GAAGATTTGCTGGGGGGAGGCGCGGGCGAGCTTGAAGTCGCCGACGGTGAGTTTTTATCAAGAGTCTAGAATTAAATATTCTAGAAGGCCGCCGACGGAACCATCAAGGTTGCCAATGGCGAGCATGTCGGTTCTCTCAACAGATGCATTGAATGTGGATGATTTTTTAAGGGACGCTTGGGCAAATCTTGAAAACTCTTCTACAACATTAAAAGAAACATTTGGAGGTCGAAAAAGGGGGTGTCCACGAGTGTCCGCTAAGTCTTTGTTGTTTGTAGTGCCCATTAGAGTGTAGAGAGTGGTTTGTATTTTTAGGAGTTCTAAGAGTGGAAGGAAAGAGAGAGATTTCTTCCTCCTTGCTGCTTCGAAAGAGAATTTTGTGTCCTGTAAAGAAAGGAAGAGATTCAGAGGAACTTTGAGGATTTTGCTTTTGGAGGAATTAGAGATAAGTTGTATTTACTTATTGAAGTTTGTATGACTTTGCTTTTATATATAAACTCCAAGTTTTGTCGTATCTTCTCCGTGAGTTCTGAGTAGTTTTCTCTGCCTTTCTCCTTGTCTTGTGATGATACTTTCCCTTCAATCTTAATTTACTTTCAATCTGGCCAATTTATTTGTTAAATTATGTTGAGTTTTACAACTTGAGTTTTACAACTAAAGTTAAAGTGAAGATTACATCCAAGATTTAGAGAGTTCAAAGTCCTTGAAAGTTTGGTGCAAATAAATAGGGAAATAAAAATTATCGGGTGTAGAATTGGAGATTTTAGAGTGATAGACTAAAATCTTCAATTTGGTCCTATCGTTCAGGTGCTGAAGTGTAGATGTTAGCCCTCAGGCGAGGGGAATGTGGGAGCTCTAAATTGAGAGTCGGTATTCTCCCAGTCTAACCTCAGATTCAGTAACAAAGCATAGGATTAGTCAATGTTCTTTATGTCTGGTCCAAAGGGTGAAGAATAAGTAAGCTTTTATTTGACACAATACAATTTGAACTGATTCAATTTATCCATTCACTTTAATTTCTTGATAAGGAGAAGGTTGTTTTCTTATATATTGAGCTTTACAATAGAAACTTTATTAGTAGAATTAATTAATTAAGAGTTTATTAAAATTACATTTTTATTTCAATTGACTATTAGTGACAAATATGCAAATTGAACTATATTGTTGTGATTAAGTATTGATTTTTTAAATCTTAGTTCGTAGCCTCTAATATTACTCCCTGTGGGATCGATATCCAAGACTCCATTAGTGCCCTATATTACTTTAGTGATATGTATACTTGTGTTGATAAGTGTGACTTTGCAATTATTGAATATTTTGTACACATATTTATCAAATCTATAACCGTTGTCAAGTTTTTGGCGTCGTTGTTGGGGATTTAAATCTTGTAGCAGGAGTATCAAATTCTTGTATTTTTAAGCATATATAAAGTTGTTGCCATATAGGTATACCTTCATCTTTGAAAGAATACACTATTTTACGTCGCTCTGACAGGGACATTTTCTTATCTCCTATTTGTGGAGATCCCTCTTGAGGCGTTCGCTGGTCGGATTGACTACTCTGTTTCTGAGCGCACTGTGATGAATACTGGCGAGGCCCTTCTGCATATATCTTTATCGGCTGCTTTCCTTTATCGATAGTGGCCACTACTCTTGATTTCTTTTCAAACACTCTGTCACCTTAGCCTTTTCGTGTGGCTCCATGTGCTTAATTTCCTCTTGAAGACTGCTGGCTTTACTGAGTAGCTTCTCAAAGGATTTGATGGTGAGTCCCTTGAGCATGAAAGCTACTGGCCCATGAATGCACTTGAGTAGAATTTCAATGGCATGATGTTCCTGTAGCTGAGGTTCTCATTTCATGCTAAGGTTTCTCCACCTTAAAATATAGTCCACAAAAGTTTCGCTAGGCTTTTGTTTTTTCAACTTGAGCTCTCCAATAGACACATGATGTTGTGCCCCGGCAAATCTTTTCACAAACAGCTGTTCTAACTCAGAAAATGTTTTAACTAATTTTAACTAACCTGTTTTAACTAACCTGTTGGGCAAGTCAGCGTACCAGTCGAAAGCAATTCCTGATAAGCTGCTGACGAACTGTTGGAAAAGTAAAGCTTCACTATTTCTTGTTTTGCCACAACTGGCTCGAAAATGTGCTATATGTTATCTGGGAATCTGGGATTTCCAGTCCCTTATCTGGGATTTCCAGTCCCATCAAATATCTTGAAGTTTGGGGATATAAAACCCTTTGGGGAAAGGCACGACATCGAATTCCTTCTGTTAAGGTCTACCCTTTAGAACCACTGCACCACCCATAGATTGGGTTAAAGCATCCAGCAATTGTTCAACCATTTGGTTGAATTCTTTTTCTGGTATAGCACCTGATGGAGAATCTTTTCTATGTTGCTCATCTTTGTTTGCTGAAGCAACCTCTCTCCTTTCATCCTTTCATCTGTGCATCTGTGATGTGTATGATTTTTGGCTGATTGACATATGGAGAAGCCAATTGCGGAGCTTGTGATTTCCCTTGAATGGTGGCCATAGTGGTCATGGTTGTGGTCATGGTTGCGGTCATCTCGTCTATTCTTTTCTCTAGTATACTAACTTGCCTGTCCCTTAGGAGGACAACCCTACGCAGTTCATCTACGGCGTTCTCTTTGGTGTGAGGTTGAGCCTCACGCATAGATGTGGTGGCTCTGGTTTTGATTACATGGACATTCATGAAATATTCCTTCAAGTAATCATTGTAATCAAAATTTTCATCGTCACTATCGATGGAAACTCCGTGTTCTCGAGCTAACTCAAAAATCTCGATCCTGAGTTTCTCAACTTTCTCTTCAATTATTGATTCTTTGATCACTTTAAGATCTGGAGGACCATGATGGACATCTTCTACCTACTCGTCCATCTCGCTAGCTATTATTGCGATGATGTCAAATATTTCAGTCCCTGGTTTCATTCCATGTTCTTGTCTCGCGAGCTCACCAAGTTGTATCGGTGCAGCGACCTTGGGTACCCATACCTTTTTCTTTTTCAACGATGATGTCACAGGAGGGAGTGTCTTAGTAGAAAAATTGGTATATCAAGCGAAAGTATGCTCCTCGTGGTGTAGACTGGCTACAGTGCCAGGTAATTATCTTGTCTTTGCATTTGGGATTGTAGAAATATCTCCAGATGGGTGACGGGTAAGATTTTCAAACCCGGTCTCCACTTAAACGATTGACGGCTTGTGGTCTTCGTAGCGGTATAACCAGTAGTAATCACTGTGGTATCAACTCTGTTCACTAAATGAAACCAAACAGAGATGCGAGTACGTGGCACTCCCGTTGTCTTGTGGGACTATCTGGCGGATTTGAAGCCCTTCGAAATTTCCTTCTTCATGCGAGGGGAAATTACATCTCCCACTCATTTAAGTAACTTGCTAACTAAACATCCTTCTTTGGTAGCTAGCCTTTTGAAGACTGCACTAACTCGGGTGATAGGAGTGACTTTCTTTCGTTCCTAACCATGTCCATGACGTGATGGTAATGCAGCGACAATTATCTGGATACTCTCGTACCCATCAGTATCTGTCAGAGGATGGAATCCACTCCCTCGAAGGAGTGGGTAAATTTCTGGTAACACTTCTTCATCTTGATGAGGCTCCTTCTCAACGGGTGTTTCCTTGGAAGCTTGGGCTTTGATGGCCCTCCAAACTTTTCTGTTGTGGTTCCTCTTTTGAGTTCGGGTCAGAGGTACAATCCTCAAACTTTATCCAATTTCAAACACGAGTGGTGGGACCGTTAATCCCTCAGTCGAGTCTTCTATGATCATAACTTCTACTCCCTTCTTCCCTTAGTAGCAATGGGGCTAGCAGGTTTGGTGAGTGTCGTGACGACATTAGTTTTAGACTTCTTGCAGGTAGGGAAGTCTTAAAGGCAGTTCAGACTGAATTCTATAGATGGTTCCTGTATTTCTCGTGGATTACCTTGAGATCTTCAAATTCGGCTCCAAATTTGATGGTAGGAGCGAGGTTACGGGCTTCGTGGCTCTTTGGCAGGTAGCAAGAAAAGGTCAGCTTTGGGTAGGTTATTGCAGCAGGCTTGAAAACAAAAAGTTTCAAGGTTAGCTATATGGCCAAACCCTCATAATTTTTTAGTGTGAGCACTGAAAGTAGAGGTTGATCTGTAGACCGGGCAGGCCTTAATTTATGGGTATTTTAAAATTTTATCTAAGAAAAATCAACAGGTGTAAAATTTAATTAATGTAAGACATTTTTAAAGTGCCCGCAGCACAACACGATTTGGTTTATATTTGCAGAATAGCAAATTAAATTTGGAAGGGAGATGTGAAGTAATTTAGGACCCAGTGCGGGACCCATTTAGTGGCCGACAATGCCTAGGTGGAACAAGTCCCCTGACACACTTATTGGGGTTCCGACCCCGCATGAAAATTTAAAGAGTCCTTAATGGCCTTCTGAACCCCTCTGTTCAAAGATGGTTGAACAGCTAGTCTCAAATTCTAAGGAGTTAACCGTACTTTCCCAAGACAAAAAAGGGTAAAGTATGCCAACGAAAGAAAGGTAATAAAGAAAGGTAATTTGGAAAGGTAATTTGGTCCAAGAGGGACATGAACACATTACCGATGTGTGAAGATAATATTTCTTGATATGTATGGAGAGGAAAGCTCAACCCCAGCAGAGTCGCCAGAAGCTGTCCGCGCTATTTTAGGTTGGAGGAGCAGTCCGTAAGAAGCTGTCAGTCATCGAAGTTGAAATCTCATCGCCCGCTTCGGAATGACATTGAAGTTTAGAAAAGTATGAAGTCAAACTGACCACATATTTTTCATAGTTTAAATGAAGGAGCGTTGTACCCCAACTCTTGTATTTATCTCGATAAGTAAACACAAGACTTGAGGATGAGGCTTGATCAAATAAACTAAGGAATATATAACATCTGTTTGGTCTGTGAAACCTTTACATTTGCCAACAAGTTCCCCTATTTAATATAAAAAATTAAATAGGATTTATATTAATCTGAGTTCGGACATGCTTCCTATAAGGACAAGCCACTATTATTAATTACATCTTAAATGACAAAGTCACCTAAGAAGACTCCCAATAAAAATAAATAAATATTATCTTCAAAGAGTTTCAAAGCGTAGGACTTTTCAATGAGATCAGACATAGAGGTGTGAAAGGGGATTGGTTCAAAATTTGGAACATTTTGTTATAGAGTCCAAAGGAGGAAGAACTAAAGGATGTCATGGATCCAGAAGAGAAATTCGGTGACTTCCCAAGCTATCCTAATATTTGGCTTCATTTTTTAGGGAAAATATTCAAATGTTTCATCCTATAAATTTTATTAGTTAGGGCTTACATTCGTGTGAAATGATCATACAAATAGCTTGGAAGATGGGAGGATTTAGGTCGTAACTAACGACAACCTTGGAATTCTAAGACGAGTTAGGGCTTATGTTGTATATCAGAGCCATACAAAGGCCTAAAATAAAGTTGAGGATCTAAAAATAAGATGAGGATTTATGTTGCATAAGCAAGCAACGTTAAAGTCCTATGGCTTAGTTGTTTATATCTAAGGAAGGAAGATTGGTTTAGCTGGGAAAGACAGGTTCTACTGTTGAAGATGGTCGTTCTGCCCACCATGCTAGCTCCAAGCTCCTTTCCACGATGAGTTTGAGTTTTCTAGTGTGTTAAGTTATAATGTTAAATCAGGTGGCCCTATGGTTAAAGTTCTTTAAATTTTTATGGGGGCATGTTAAAGTTGATTAGAGCAACACCGGTTAGGATCCTACGGTTCCCTCGTTCCGACATCACTATTTTCTATTGGATTAGTTTGGTCCAAATGAATTTACTAAACTCAACTTAATGAGTTCCATAATTTCATTTAGACCGTGGGAAGCCTCGTTCGCAACTGTAGGTTACCTTCTCTGAGGAACACTAATAACAAGTGTGAATGCAATGTTCACAATAGTAATGCTTTTGTAATTCCATACGTTACAAAAGCCTTACTATTGCTTCCACAGTTGTATGTTTGGGCACACAGATAACAAGTGTTTTAAACTGCACCCTCATCTGAGGAACACTAATCATGGGGTCCCAAAAGATGTTGTTCTGCCTATGGAACCTTTGGTGGAGCTTGTGCTTGCCTTTGGTGGAGCTTGTGAGGGAAAGGGCAATTACTGTTGAGAGCTTTGATCATATCAATTCTGGGTATAATGCCAAAGGCCTTAAAGAATTTTACCAGACCACCACTACTTCTTTAGTCATTGAGACTGAAAATGCAGAGAAAAATATAGCCAATGCTAGTCCTAATCATCTTGTGAATGCAATAACTGATAATTTATCCAAGGATAAAGCTGGCCCCTCAGAAAGTCATCAAGAACCATTAGCTATACAGATCAAAGCTAATGAAGCTGCTGCCCAGGAACCTTTTGTTTCTGAGCCCCAGAGTTCTCAGCTGGATGTTGGTGAGGTTGTTCATAAGGATTATCAAGTGGACTCCACTTTAGTTGAAGTTTTACAAACTGCTTTCTTTTATGAATGTCAAACCCAAAAAATAAGGAAAAAGAAAAAGGGTAACCAAGATTTAAACAGTGTGAAGGAAGGAACATTCTCACTCAGAGACAAAAATACTTATATGGAAACCAAGGAGGCCATGACAAGTTATAGAAGGAGGGGTAAATCCGTCTCCTTTGGATGATGAACCTTTTGTGTTGGAATGTTAGGGGATTGGCACAACCTAAATCCTTTAACAGACTTATTTCTTTGAATAGGATGTTCAAGTTTTGGTTTGTGGCTATTTTGGAGCCTATGGTTTTCAAAAACCCCCAAAAAATCCTTAGAAAATTCTCTGACTTCTCTCAATTTGGTAATTTGAATAATAAAGTTTGGTTACTCCATAGACAGGAAGTTATGTGCCAAATTTTGTGGGATCATCCACAATTCCTTCACTTCATGTTTATCTTTGGGGGTCAGGAAAGACTGGCTACATTTGTTTATGCTGGAAGATCATCAAGGGCCAAATTGGAGCTTTGGGAGAACATTCATGTTATCAGCAGATCCTGCAATTTCTTATGGCTAGTGGGAGGGGGTTTCAATTCAATTTCAGCCCGTACTGAAGAATTCGGTGGCAACCCACCTGATACCAAATCTATGAACTACTTTAATGATAATATTAGCTTGGTTGGCTTACTTGATCTTGGCTTCACCGGACCCAAGTTTACTTGGAGGAGAGGACCTTTATATGAAAGATTGTATAGAACCCTTGTTAACTCTCTTTGGTTGAATGAATTCTTACATACTTCTGTCCAACATCTTAGCATGATAGGATCTGATCATAGGCCCTTACTTATCACTATTTCTGCATCTCCAATCAAGCACAAATCTAGCTTTAGATATCTCAACATGTGGTCTTCTCACCATGATTTCTTTAATCAAATATCTTTGGGGTGGAGAGATTGTCACCACTCTAATCCTCTGATTGAACTATGGATGCTGCAAAAGAAGATTGGCAAACAACTATCTAATTGGAACTGGACTGTGGTGGGGGATAATAATTTGAAGGTAAAGGAGGCTGAAAAGGAAGTGAATGATATGGAGACTTGGCTGGAAAATAATCATGATACTGAAAAGGATTTAATGCTGGCTAATGAAAAGCTAAGGAATGCAATTAGTATGCAGGAGGAATTCTATGCTCAAAAGCCTGCTAAGACTAGATTATGTGAAGGGGACAGAAACACAAAGTACTTTCATGCTTGCATCAACTATAGGAGGAAATGCAACACCATTCATAAGATTAGGGATCCCTCAAGGCACTGGATTCAATCTAAAGACCTAATTGCAGCTAGTGCTATTCATTATTTTCAAGCTCTATTCACTCAACCTCCAGTCATCAGACTTCCAATTCAACAAGACCTATTTGATCAGAGTTAGACAAGAAACCTAGACTTGGCTTCTATCCCTAAGGAAGTGAAATTTTTGTCAGCCCTGACCTCCATTGACAACTCCAAAGTAGCTGGCCCTGATGGGTTCTCTGCAAATTTCTATAAGAAAGCATGGAAGATCATTAAAGGGGATATTATTTAGGCAGTACAAAGCTTTTTCAGAAGGATGGATTTGCCTAACTATTTTAAATGCTCTACCAACTATTTTAAATGCTCTACCCATTACCTTAATTCCCAAAAATAACTCCAAGCTCTTTTAGGACCAGTTCAGGCCTATCAATCTTACTAATTTGCTGTCCAAAATTGTTAGCAAGGTGATTTCAATAGATTGCAACCTCATTTACATCATCTCATCAGTGAAAATCAATCAGCTTTTGTTCAAGGGAGAAGTATAGTGGAGAATGTTCTCTTGGCTCAAGAATTAGCCTTGGATTTGGACAAAAAATGTAGAGGAGGGAATCTTATTTTTAAACTTGATATCCAAAAGGCTTATGATACCATACATTGGGAATTCATTGAGGAGGTGCTATCTGTAAGGGGATTCTCTCAACCCTTTATTTCCTTGATCCTTAGGTGGCTTAATAATAATTATCATTCTATTTTCATTAATGGGAAGTCTCATGGCTTCTTCACAGCTTCTAGAGGCATCAAGCAAGGTGACCCCTCATCCCCTACTATCTTCATACTTGCTTTTGATTACTTGTCTAGACTATTGAATCAATTAATGGCCAAAGCTCCTCACTCACTATATAGCCACAGATCTAACATTGATGTTAACCATTTAGCCTTTACTGATGATGTTATTATATTTTCCAAAGCTATTAAACCTGAAGTTAAATTGCTTTTCCAATGTCTGGAGAATTTTTAAGATTGCTCTGGAATGAAATTTCATAAACAAAAATGCAAAGGAGTGTTCAGCAAAAGGGTGAAACCAGAAATCAAGCATTGGATTTCAAATCTTACTAGCTTTTGCTCTAGGTATCTTCCTCTGAAATACTTGGGGACTTTATTACTCAAAGGGAGGACAAAGCAAGTCCAATTTGATGATATTATACCTAAAGTCCAAGATAAACTCAACAGCTGGACTAACACTTTCCTCTATAATGGGGGACGAATTACCCTCCTCAAAAGTATTTTGGCCGCCCTTCCATCTTATATATCATAAGTTTCTGTTATGAAGCAATCCATCAAAACTACTCTTGGAAGAACTTTCAACAGATTCCTTTGGGCAGGCCAGAGAAAGCAGGTGCATTGGGTGAGATGGCAAAAAGTTTGCGGCAGTGCTAAAGCAAGAGGTCTAGGGTTTAAAAGCTTCTAGCAGATTTCCTAAACCATCTTATGCAAACTCTGGGTTATCTTTAGAGCACAAAATTCCATTTGGGCTAAATTTTTGAAAGGAATGTACTGCAAATATCTGCATCCTTTTCTTGTGACTAATAGATTAGGGGTTTCAAGAACATGGAAGAACATGCTGAAGATGAGAACTATGGCTGAACAGCTATTTATTTGGGAAATAGGGGGAGGTAAACTCATTGTGTAGTTAGATAATTGGACTGGAGAAGACATTATCTCTCCATTAGCTGGCTCTCAATTCAACCCTACAACACAGATGGGTGACCTTTGGTCTGATGGTGAATGGAACCAGCAAGCTCTTCAGAACATCCTTGATAATAGATTACTCAATATTGTCCTAAAGAAACCTATTGACAGATCCATGAAAGACAAACTTATTGTGAAGAGGAAGATTTCCAAGACTTTTTCTGCTTCCACAGCTAATTTCGGCTTTCCTCAACAGGAGGTTTCCTGGGGTAAATGTGTTTGGAACAATTTCCTTTCTACTTCCATGTCCTTCTTCTCTTAGAGATTATTTTATGGTTTCATTCCCACTGATGATATTTTAAAATTAAAAGGCTTGAAAGGCCCTTCAAGATGCTGCCTGTGTAAAACTTGAGACGAATCCCTCCACCATTTGTTCTTCAAATGCTCTAATGTTCGGTAAGTCTAGAACCTCTTGTTACCTAAACTGAAACTAAATATTGTTCAGTTGTCTTGGCATGATTTGGCATGATTTTTACCTGGCATGATTTTTACCTAAGCTGGAAAGACTGGCTAGCTCAATCTCTCCCTTCCATCCCTTGTATCATTGCTTGGTTTGTTTGGATGGCTAGAAATAAGCTAAAATATGATGAAGCCCAAGTGGATTCCACTGCCATTGCCCCTAATTGCTACAACTATTTACAGAAATTGTATTGTAATAAGAAACTTCCTGAAATCTTATGCACAACCTCCCTTAACTGTTCAAGGAAATTACAAGTTATTCATGTTCATTGGTGCTGCCCTCCTAAGGGTTGGGTCAAAGTCAACACTGATGGAAGCTTCATTTCTCCTAATGCAGGGGTTGGTGGGGTGATCAGAAATGTTAGTGGGGAAAGTCTACTATATTTTTAGTCTCTTGCCAAGGCTGAGGACTCTTTGGAAGCTCAAGCTCAAGCTGTTTATTGGGCAGTGTTTATGCAAAAAATTCTAGCTGGAACCAATTAATGGTGAAAACTGACTCCATGACTTGAATCAACATTCTTGAAGGGAGAATATCTACCCCTTGGTATCTAATTAATTGGATCACTAGTATACAAGCCTTGAGCAAAGAGATTAAGTTATATTTTTCTCATAAATATAGGGAGGGTAACAGACCTGCTAATTAGCTTGCTAAGGCTGGCCTCCACACTTAGAGTCCCTTCATAGATACTTGTACAACTCCTTCCTTAGAATTACTATTGAAAGGAGATCTTGTTGATCTACTGTTCATTAGAGTTCTTCCTCTTTAACTTTTAGGAAGTGCCTTGTGTTTACCTTCCTTTTTGTATATATATATATATGCCTGGTTGGACCTTCTAGTGAGAGTGCTTCTTACTTTTCCCCCCTTTTTGTCTCACTTTTGTGTTTTACCTCTTCCCAGGTTTTTTATTTTTATTATTTTTTGGGGTACTGTTATATTGAGTTTAGCCTACTAAGCAAGGCTGCTTATTTTGGTCTCCCAATCGGCTCTAGGTTTTCCCAAATGGCTACTAAATTGCTTAAACAATCATATGCAATTGTAACAGGTCTAGAGCCAAGTGGCTCTTCTCTTGAGGATAAATTGGTGTTTCCCCAAGACTAACATGATGTTGTGGAAGGAAAGCTAGAGTGTGACCTTATTTTAAAGGGAAGGAGGAAAGCTGAGAAACATGCCATTAATTTTTCATAACAAGAAGTGGCAGACCTTACTGAGAGCTACAAATTTACACTTGTTGGCAAATTTTTAATGGCACACCCTAAGATGGACTCCATAAGGAAAAAATTTGTTGATTTGAATCTGGTTTGTAACTAGAAGATAGGACTCTTTGATGGTAGACATGTCATGATCCATTTAACCAAAGAAGAGGATAATGCTAAGGTGTTCTCTAAGAAATTTATACAGATTGAAGACATACCAATAATTCTAATTTAGTTTAAGCTTCCTAACTTGAACTTGCACTTATTTAGCCATAGGATTTTCTTCACTATAGGTGCTCTTCTTAGTAGACCCATGAAACTTGACATCTCTACATTCAACCTTTCTAGACCATCAGTGGCCAGGATTTTAATTGAGAGGGATTTCACCTTACCCCCAATTGATGAAGTGTGGTTTGGGACAACACATATTTGCTATTGATAACAAAAAATTATAGAAAAACATCCTTACTACTGCACCCATTGTAGTATGTCTTGGCACACCTTGGACCACTTTCACAGACTGCATCCACATCTTAAACCTTCAAGATGTGGGAAGAGCTATATCAACAAAGAGGAAGCTGCTACTGCAATAAATGAAGAAGAAGTTGGGGGGGCATATTCTCCAGGAACAACCTGAGAAAACTAAAGTTAATGTGACAAAAAAATTAGGAGAAGATGTGTTAAAATAGAGAGATATTGAACTCAGGGAAGATTTTCATGTGGTGCAGATACTGCCAAACTGGAACCTAGGAATGATTTTCAGGTGATGCAAAAATTGCCAACTCAGACAGGAGGAGACTTGGAAGTCCCAGTTACTCAAGTGGCTGTTGAACACCCAGAACTAGCAATAGGTGAAAATGGCACTAAACTAACTCTGGACAACATTTTTCCTCCTCATTTCATACAGAAAATGAAGTAGAAGATGAATGTAGACTAGCATGTTCAAAGGGGCAGGAAGAAGAAAAAACTATCCTGAGCAACACAAGAGGATACCTATATCTTGGAGGCAGGCAATTCGTACTCTTGTAGAAGGGATTCCCTCGCTAGGCTAAATAAAGGGATAACTAAATCCCTACATCATGATTAATCTTCTGTGCTGGATTATATGTGGGATAGCCCTCCCCCTTTCTTTAGAAAGGCTAAAGTCTTTAAATAGAAAGCATAAACTATGGTGTTTGGCAATTTTGGATTGTTTGGTTCATCATAATCATATTAAATTCCTAAAATTCTTCCCGAGTTTTATCCATTTCACTGATCTCGATAACAAGATTTGGCTTTTTTGTAGAGTTGAAGTGAATTGTGTCATTTTGAGAAACCACCCCCAATTCCTGCATTTCTCTTTCCAATTCCTGCATTTCTCTTTTACCTGCATTTCTCTTTTACCATGGCTGGCCAGAAAGGTCTAGCTACTGTAGTGTATGCTAGGTGCAGTAATAAAGCTAGGCAGGTGTTGTGGTATGAATTGCACCTAATAAATAACCAACATGATGAGACTTAGATTGTGGGGGGGGTGGATTTTAATTGCATGGCCTCTCTTGGTAAAAGGAGAGGTGCAGACCTCCCAACATGTCTTCTATGACTACATTCAATGACAACATGCACACAGCTAGTTTATTTTACTTAGGTTACAATGGGCCTAATTTCACATGGAGGAGGGGTAGGCTATGGGAAAGATTGGACAGATTCCTAGTCAATGGAAAAAAGGTTCACCTTGTTTTTTCACACCACTATTTCTCATCTCAGTTTAGCAAGCTCTGACCACAGACCACTCTTAATTTCTATCTCTACAAATCTCTAACAAGCCCAGACCACTTTAGAAACCTAAATTTGTGGTCTACCCTTAAATATTTTCTGAAACTATTAAAGAACACTGGAGAGACTATGTTCATCCAAACTCATTGATTAAACTTTGGGGTCTGCAAAAAAAGGTCAGCAAAGCACTAAATCATTGGAATTAGAGTACCTTCAGCAATATTCAGGTAAGGGTGGATGATACACAAAAAATATATGCATTTTTAGAATCATATTTTATACTCATTTTTTTGTGATTTGTGATATTGCACTTATACTCATTTTTTTGTGATATTGCACTTTAAAGGAAGGTATTTTTCATGTTTTGTTGCAGATTATTGATTTTTAGAACTTGGAGCAAAACGAAAGTAGAAAGGATAAAATTTGGAGACAAAATGGAGTTTTTGAAAAAAATTATTGAGCGTCGACGGTGCCATTTGACAGAGAGCACAAATTTAATTAAAAGGCCACTAGTACCAGAATGGATGCCGATAGTGCCAGTGTCGGTGTAGACCCTGTTTCTAGAAAATTTGACGAATTTGGATGATTTTTGAAGAGCTTTTGGATGCACATATTGGAAAACTGACCTTAGGCTCTATTTAGGGCAAAAATTGATCACAAAAGACCCATCCCTCGCATCTCTTCAACTCCTCCTTGCCACTTTACATCATTCCACGCCATTCCACACATTTAGTGATTTATTTTCTTTATAGTTTTGAGTTTTTCTGGTGAGTTTAAGTGTGAGGTTTTCTCTAAGAGTTTTGGGAGAGGGAGATAAGTGAGAGATTTCTTCTTCCTACATTTCCTAGGAGAGGCTACAAGGGATTTTCTTTGAGAAAGACTTTCAAAGAATTATTATTTGTTTATTTTTGTTGTATGAACTTTTTTTATATATTAAATTTGTATTTTTTTGTATCTTTCTCATGAAGTCTGAGTAGTTTTCTTTATCTTCCTCCCTACTCAGAGATATAGTGAAATGAAGAGATAATTTGGATGTGCCAATGTTAAAATATAAAATAAATTGTGATGGTTTTTCAACTCCGCTCGAAATTTACTTTTCAATCTCGCCAATTGAATTTTTAAAATATGTTTTCAAACATATGATTCAGGAAATTGAGTATGAGTTCTACAACATAATGAAAATCACATTTAAGTCCATGAAGGAGTATTTTGTTCATGGAATTAAGTGCAAATGAATAGGAAAATATACATTGTTGGGTGTAGAATAGGAGATTTTTATGGTGTCTGACTAGAATCCACAATTTGATCTTTATGTTTAAGAGCTAAAGCGAGAGTTAGCCTTCAGTGGAAGGGAAGTGGAAGCTCTAGAGTGACAACAAGTAACCTCCCAGCTCTAGCCAATATCCTCCTAGCATAGCCACGGATTTAGGGACTAAACCTAAGATTAGCCAACAATTTTGTATAACACTGAATTAGAGTAGAGAATTAAAATAGCTCCGATTTGGCACAATACAAATTTAAACTATTTATCTCATCTCATTTCACCAAAAACTCATTATAGTGGGAAAGATGCTTTTTTATATTAGAAAACTTCATCACATAAAAGTAGTTTAGTTGTTATTATTTTAAACTTCACATTTAAATTCTGCTTGTAGTTAATAATTTAGCTTTGATGATATCTTGAACATTCAAAATTAATGACAGTTTTTTGTTTTATTTCTGTGAATTTCCTAGTTAATTTATCATTTCAAATTTAAACCTTCCTGATGGGATCGATATTTGGGACTTAAATACACAGTCTTATAATACTTAATAAAGATTCTTATACTTGCATAGAATCTCAACATTAAGTCCTTAACGTTATTATTCATAAAATATCACATCAATTTTTATTTGCACCATTGTAAAGCAGAGTCAAAATTATAAATTTTACATAACTATATTTTCTTCGGGATCTAGATTTTGGGGGCATTATCGGGGAAGGTAATGGTAATTAAATAGATTGGGTAAATAAGAAAATTTAGAAACAAAATACAAAATATCAAAAAATATATATATAATCAAAAATCCAAAAATATATAGAACTATATATTTAAGAGTATTTTTATGAAATTTTCTTTGCTTAGTATATTTATTTATGTGAAATATTGGATATGAAGGTTTAGTACCTTACGATTCAGAATTAGAACGTACTATTATAAAAAATTCAAAAACAACAAAAAGAAGTTAAAAACTTGAACGAAATGGTGAATATATTAGATAATCAAATAAATGAAAATCGATAAAGAACTTTAAAAGATTATGCTAATCCGACAGCAGATGAACTTTACTTAACTATTCAAAATCCTGATGTTGCTGCTAATTCATTTGAGCTTAAACCTGCTATTATCCAAATGGTACCAAATAATCAATTTGGATGAACACCTACTGAAGATCCTAACTTACATATTGCTAGTTTTCTTGAAATTTGTGCTATTTTTAAATATGATGGAGGGTCTAATAATACTGTGAGGCTTAGACTTTTTCCTTTTCATCAAGAGATAAAGCTAAAGCTTGCCTAAATTCATTAGCACCTGGATCTATTGAAACTTGGGTAGAACTATCAATAAAATTCTTGGCTAAATATTTTCCACCCACCGCTAAGCTTAGAAATGATATTACATCTTTTTGTTAATTTGAAGGGGAATCAATATATGAAGCCTAGGAAAGATTTAACGATCTTCTTAGAAAATGTCCACACCATGCTTTACCAGATTAGTTAATGATTCAAACTTTTTACAATTGATTAGTATGATCACTTAGATCTATTATAGATACTGTTGTAGGTGAATCACTAATATCTAAACATTTTTATGAAGCATACTCTTTAATAGAAGAAATGACTACTAAAAATTTTCAATGGCCCTCTGAATGAGTAATTCTTAAGAGAGTAGCTAGTATTCATGACACTGATGCAATTTCTATTTTAGCATCTCAAATTACTGTTATATGAAAAAAGATTGATCAAATTGGAGTGAACTGTTCTCAAAAGCTACTAGTATTAGAGGAAAATTCACTAGAGCAGATAATTGATACTCAATCATCTTATGAAACTTTATATGATTTAAATAATTGAAATAACAATCCCTATTCTAACTATTACAACCATGGATGGAAAAGTCACCCTAATTTTAGTTGGAATAATTATAACAATTCAATGAACCCCTAAGGAAATTTAAATAATCAAGGAAATCCTAATTATCAACCTTATTATCCTCCAAGATTTAACTCTAACCCTAACCCACAAGTTAAGGAAATAAAGTTGACAAAGGAAGAAGTAATGTTGAATATGGGAAATCAAATACAAAATCAAGGGGCTGTTATTAGAAATATATAAAATAAATTAGGACATATTACTACCGCACTTAGTAAAAGACCTTCATGAAATCCTCCAAGTACTATGGAAATTAATCCCAAAGATGAAAATAAGGAGCAAATTAAAGCTATTTAATTATGAGGTGGAAAAGAAGTCAAAACAAGAATCCAAAGAGAACTAAAGTTGATGAGGACAATGAAGAGATTGAAAGTGAGAATAAAGAAAATGAACAAATACAAGTTCCCTTCAAAAACCATTACCTTTATTTCCTCGGCGACTAAAGTAGAAAAATAAAGACTAACAATTTACAAAATTTTTGTAAATCCTTAGAAAGGTAACGATAAACATTCCTTTCATTGAGGCTTTGGAACAAATGCCAAGTTATGTGAAATTTATGAAAGATTTACTAAACAGGAAAAGGAAGTTTGCAGATCATGAGAACGTTGCACTCAGGAAGAGTATAGCGCTATTATTCATAAAAAACCTTCTTAAAAAGTTAAAAGATCCTGGTAGTTTTACTATACCATGTGCAATTGCTAAAAAGTTTTTTTGGAAAACCCTTATATGATTTAGAAGCGAGTAGCAATCTTATGCCTCTATCAATTTTTAAATGTTTAGATTTAGGAAAGATTTCTCCTACTACTAAAATACTTCTGTTAGTTAATCAATCAATAACTTATCCTAATGGAGTTATAGAAGATGTATTAGTAAAAGTGGATAATTTTTTTTTCTTATAGACTTTATAATATTAAATATGGATGAAGATAAAGAGATTCCTATTATTTTGGAGAGACCATTTCTTGCATCATGGAGAGCTGTGATAGATGTGCAAAAAGAAGAATTAATAATGAGAGTGAATGATAAAGAACTAACATTTAATATTGCAATAGCTATGAAATTTCTTACAATAAAAAAAGATAATGATTGTTTTAGGATGAAAGTTACTGATTATTTAAGTAATGAGCAATTTAAGAAAGAGTTTAAAGAAAAATTAAGGCAAGATGAATTTAGTGAGAATGAGAATGAAATAAAAAAAGAATATCAAGAGTATATTCAAGAAAAATTTAAGACTTTAGATTTGTTGGAAAATGATAATTAAAATCTTATTCCTTCATAAAATCTTATTCCTTCAAGTATTTAAAATCTTATTCCTTCAAGTATTAAACTACTTGAACTTGAATTGAAAATATTAACTACCCATTTAAAATATGTGTTTTTAGGAGATTCATTTACATTGCCTATTATTGTATCTTCTGAGTTAACTGAAATTCAAGAACAAAAATTAATAGAAATCTTGAAAAGATAGAAAAGATATAAAAAGGCTTTGATATAAAAAGGCTTTTGGATGAACTTTAGCAGATATTAAAGTAATTAGTCCTTCAATTTATACGCAGAGAATTCTATTAGATGATCAATTCGAACCTAAAGATGATCCTTAGAGGAGATTAAACCTAATAATGAAAGAGGATGTTAAAAAAAATATTAAAATGGTTAGATGCTGGAATTATTTATCCTATTTCAGAAAGTGCTTGGGTGAGTCCAATTCAATATTTTTTAAAGAAAGGAGGAGTGACCATTGAAGTAAATGAGAAAAATGAATTAATTCCAATAATTCAAGTTACTGGTTTGTGAATTTTTATATATTATAGAAAATTAAGTATGTCCACTTTTAGATGGATATACCGATTATCATCAAATTCTAATTATTTCTGTGAATCAAACAACATTTACAAGCTCATATGGAATATTTGCTTTTCGTAGAATTCCTTTTGGACTATGCAATGCACCTGCAACGTTTCATACCTATGACATTTCAAAGATGTATGATGTTAATATTTAACAATTTGATTGAACATGGAATGGAAGTATTTATGGATAATTTCTCTATATTCGGGACTTCATTTGAATTATGTTTAAATAATTTAAAAAAGTTCTGGAATTATGTGAAAAGATCAGCCTAGTACTAAATTGAGAAGAATGTCAATTTATGGTTGCAGGAGAAATTGTACTTGGGCATTAAATTTCTGAAAATGACATGGAAGTAGATTGGAAGTAGATCATGGAAGTAGATCCTGTAAAAATTCAAGTTATTGAAAAATCACCACCTCCTACTATGGTTAGAGGGATACGATGTTTTCTATGACATTCTTGTTTCTACAGGCATTATATAAAAAAAATTTCAAAAAAAACTAAGTCATTTTGCCAACTTTAAAAAAAAATACAAAATTTGATTTTAATGAGGAATGCATAAAAGCATTTGAACTATTGAAAGAAAAATTAATCACTGCACCTATAATAGTCCAATCTGATTGGGAGAAACTATTTGAAATAATGTGTGATGCGAGTTATTATACTATTGGAGTTGTTTTAGGACAAAGGAATAAATATTATTTAAAGTAATATATTACGCTTGTAAAACTCTAAATGATGCTCAAACTAATTACACTACTGCAGAACGAGAGTTATTAGCTATCTTCTATTCCTTTGATAAATTTAGACCCTACTTAAATGGAACCAAATGTACAATGCATAAACATCATTCTGATATCAAATACTTAATGCAAAAGAATGATGCTAAACCAAGATTAATTAGATGGATACTTCTATTGCAAGGGTTCAATTTTATGGTAGTTGATAGAAAGAGAAATGATAATGAAATAGCTGATCATTTGTCTAGACTAGAAAAAAAAGTTAACTAATTTTGCAAATAAAATTTTAAAAAATTTCCTTGATGAACAATCATATAATATTGATGAAATAAATATATCGTGGTACGCCGTTATAATAAGTTATATTGTAAGTGATATTTTACCACCAGATATTAATAATCAACAATAATCAACAATTAAAGAAAAAAGAAATTTATATATGATTCAAAATCTAATTTTTGGGATGACACATATTTATATAAACAATATAAAGATCTAATTATTAAAACATGTATGCCTTATGAAGAAACTCAACAAATAATTGAAAGATGTCATGATTCTGAATCTGGAGGACATTTTGGAACAAATAGAACTGCATAAAAAATTTTACATGTTGGATTTTATTGGCCTACTCTTTTTAGAGATGTTAATGAATATATTAAAATATGCGATCGATGTCGCGATCATTGTCAGTGAATATGAAATATTTTTAGAAGAAATGAAATGTCTCTAAATTACACATTGGAAGTTGAAATTTTTGAATTGTGGGGATTAGATTTTATAGGACCATTTATGTCTTCATTTAGAAACTTATATATATTACTTGATGTTGATTATATGTTCAGATCGATTAGAACTGTTGATGTACCTGAATGTGATGCTCGGAGTGTTTCTAAGTTTTTAAATAAAAATATTTTTACAAGATATGAAATGCGAACAGTAATTATTACTGATGGAGGATCCTTTTTTAGGAGTAAGAGAATCAAAAAATTAATTAAAAATTTGATATTATGCATAGATTCTCTACTCCTTATCATCCTCAAACCAACAGTCTAGCAGAAATATCAAATCATGAAATAAAATGAAGTTTGGAAAAAGTTGTAAATCCCTATAAATTGATTTGGTCTACTAGATTAGATACTACATTATGTGCATATAAAACTACTTATAAGACTCCTATTGGAATGTCCACATATAGAATTATTTTGGAAAAACATGCCACTTACCAATAGAATTGAAGCATAAAGCAATTTGAGCTATTCAAGAATTTAATTATAATCTCAAAGATGCTGGTGAGAAAAGATTATTGTAACTTAATGAACTTGAGAAGACTAGAAATGAAGCATATGATAATACAAAAATGTATAAAGAGATAATGAAAATATGGCATGATCGGAAAGATTATTAACTTTGAACTTGGATAAGAAGTTTTATTATATAATACAAGATTGAGATTATTTCTAGGAAAACTAAAATCCAGATGGTTAGGAGCATTTAGAGTGATTGATGTCTATCCATATGGAACTGTTGTTATTAAAGATCCTAAAACTAAAAAGATATTTAAAGATAATGAGGATCAATTGAAAAATTATTATGAAGGAGAAATACCAAAATTTAAAAAAGTTTTAATGTTAAGTCGTCCTGATTAAATTATGGTACGTCGGGCTGACGACGTTAAACCAAGCGCTTTGTGGGAGGCAACCCATATATAAACTCATATATGTCTATAAATTACTATTTTGTTTAACAAGTGTAGTTATATATTAAGAAATAATAATATTTTTGAGTCCTACAAAATTTTATATATCATAAATTAAGACAGATATTAGTATTGAAGGAAAATTTGGAATTGAATTGAACAAAAAAATAAAAGACACGATTTTGGCCTCTAGCGCTGACGGCGCCAGAATGGGCGCTGGCGGCGCCCACCTGATGGACATGGCACCAACAGTACCATTGGGAGCACTGATAGCGTCCCGAGCATTTTTGCACGTGCAGAGCAAATTTGATAGACTTTGGCAGGATTTCGCTCCTAGATAACCACAAAGAGGTGTTTTTTAAGGCCTAAAAATTACCTTGGACGACCAGAAACTTCCTAATTTTGAATTTCATGGCTTCCAATGCCAGAAATACATCATGGTATGGAGTTTTTAATAGAAGAAAGTTTACCAGTTTTGACGTGCGGAGATTATACGACAAAGTCATTATGAAAAAAAGGCTTATCAAGGAAAGAGGCTTTGTCCATCATGGATTGAGTAATCTAAGTTCACAGATTGAGAAAGTTATTATACAGAGGCGTCAAGAAGTTTTGTGCTACACTAGTGTTGTAACTGTTGTACAAATGTTAAAGGAATTCTATGCAAACTTACATGTAATTACCGAATGAGTCATCTTCGTTTGAGGTAAGGCTGTACCATTTACTCTGGCTCGAATTAATGATTTGTATATGATAGAAAACGTTCTAATCTATCATTATACAAATTTAATCCCAAAATCCCAATGAGAGATATGAAAAATATGATGCAAGAAGTACATAATTTACTGATAGATGAACATAATAATTGGGGAATCAGTGATGAGAGATACATTAGTTTCTTTGCTTCACTGCTTAATCCCTCCTTGTATGAGAGATACAGTATCAAAATAATGAAAATTACCAACTTGTATGTCCATTACCAATTTGTGGGTGATATTTGAGGAGAAAGTACTGAAGATGAAGCAAAATATTTGAAGAAGTTGGACTCTCTAATACTTTAAAGTAAATATGTATTTAATGTAATTGTGTGGATTTGATTTAGTTTACTTTACATTGCTTTAGAACTCTATGGACTTAGATTGTGTGTATAGTTTTGTGTCAGTGTTCTAGAGTTGTGGCTTAATTTCGACGCTAAATTATAATTTAATTTCTTTTATGGATGTTAAAGTGTGATTCAAAAAATATATTTCTAAAAAGTGTATTTTCATATATAAAAGTTAGTTTGGTATTGTCTGTGACATATTTTTTGATGAACATTAGTGTTCAAAATGAGTAGATAGACTTTGGAGTAAATTAAAAAAAAATTTAAATTTGTGAAAATGAAAAAATGAATTTTTTGGCCACTGGCGCCGACGGCGACGCCATGGGCGCCGACAGCGCCCTCGACCCAAAAATCCCCAAAACCCTTAAAATGCACGATTTGCACATTAAAATGCCATTTTTTTCCTTTTAATCACCTTCAACCTCCAGTTATTGCACCTAGGGCTTCTTATTGCTCGGATTTGAGGCAATTTTAAAGCAAATGAAGTTCAAATTTCATCTTCTCTAGGTAAGAGCTACACTTTGAACTCAAAATTGTTTATTTTCACCAAGGATTTATCTTACATTGTCGAGATCCGAAATGTTGAATTTTTTTTTGGATGATTTTGAGAAAATCCTTTGGTGAAAACTCTTACTTAGTAGTTTTAATTTTAAAACATTCCACATTGTGATTTTCAGGATTTTTTGGAATTTATTTGGATTTTATCAAATTTTTGTAGATTATCATGGCATCAAGAATGAGCAAAGGAAAGATTAAGGTGGATATTGATGATCAAAATATCATTAATTACAAAGTCAATAGTTGTTTTAATAGTCTACTTACAACTGAAAAGTGATTCTGGATCGAGGATTTAAAAATCCGGGTGGAGAAGTTAAAAGAACAATCAATACTCAACAGTCGGATAATTTTTGTTACTTTACTGTCGAGGCTATTATTGGTGTAGTGAAGGAGTTCTATGCCAATTTTAATGAGACTTCTGAAGACTATGTGTTTGTTCGTGGGAAAATGGTAGAGTTTACTCCAATGAAAATTAATGAATTTTATCAAGTAGAAATTGTGTATAGCTGCCAATACAAATCATTTTCTGCTATAAATGAGGCCTTGGATGAAGTTATTTCTTTTCTTACTATTGGAAGAGGAGCTTGGAAGGTGAGGAATGGTGTTAAGGTAAACTTTCCTCTTTCTATGTTAAATTTAGGATCTAAGGCCTGACACTACTTTATTTTTCATAGAATGATACCAACAAATCATCATAGTGAGGTTACAAAGGATAAAGCCATCTTAAACTTCTATATCCAGCATATGAGAAAGATGCAAGAAACACTGGACCTATTACTTTTGGAGAGACTAATGGTGGTTTAGCACACCCTGCCTTGATTTTCATACTATGTGAACAAGCATAAGTGATTTTAGAGTGGATGAGGGAGGATTGAACCTCTAAAACCTATTGGGTCTGCCAATATAAAGACCTATGAATCTCATGTTGGATGGAGATCTGAAAGTAGGACCAATGATATTCCTTCTACTGATATTCCTTCTACTTTAAGTACCTTCTACTTTAAGTACTTCTAGTGCCCTTATTATCCAGGAACTTATTGAGCAGTGATGATCCAACAGGAAGATATCTTGAGAATGGAGAGTAGAATGGAAAATATGAAGGCCAGAAATGCACATAATGATGATTTGATAAGACAAAGGTTTGAATATGATGTTGCTTATGATGATGCATTATTTAGATACATGAGGGGTGATCACTCAATTCAGTTTCCTACTCACCCTATTTTTACCCCATATTAGCAATATTTACCCCATATTAGCAGCAAAATTTGGATGTGAAAGAAGAAGAAGAAGATGATGATGATGATTGGTGATGCTTTAATTATATTTTTGTTTAGTTTATGTTGGTTGTACTTTATTGTTGAGATCATTTGTTTTTAGAGTATAACACTTTACTTTAAATGTTATGTTGAATTGTGAACTGTAGATTTGTGAGACTATTTTAACATTGGAAACAATTTTAATATTGTTGTTAGTTTTTAGTACTTTGTTGGGTGCATTTGTAGTTAACTCTTTCTCAACAAATTTTTATATGTATTATGTGTTATTTAATGTTATAATTCTTGTAGCTTTTCATATTAGCACATGCAATATTTCAGAGTTAAGTTTCAAATCAAAACCTTGACAAGTAAGTCTTTCCTTTATGCATTAAATGTTTTCTTTCACCTTTATTTTTTAGTTTTTCATGCAAAATCCTTAAAAAATTTAAGTTTGGGGAAAAGAAAATTTCCTTTTTAAAGGAAAGAAACATAATTTTATTTGTCCTCAATTAGTTATATTTTCAAAATATTTTAAAATCTAAAATGACCATTGGTATTAGAGGGTAACTTTAGATAACTATATATATGTTTCTAAACATATAGTAAACTTAAGTAAAAAGTTTTAATAATAAATGTTAATTATAGAGATTAAGATATTTGGTATGATAAAATAAGACAATGTTTTTCTATTTTAAGTAAACAAATTTGTATTTTTGAAATATTAAGAATGTTAGAAATTCATGTAAGAAGAAAAGAATAAACTCTATGAAAAATCTTTAAAGCTAATATAAATTTATAAAGTGAAGGAATGTGAAAATTTTTTAACTTTAAGAAGAGGATCTTAAAGTTCAAAATCATTAAAGGCTATCCAGATATAGTAATCCTCACATAAAAAAAAGAGAAAAGGAAAGAAAAGAAAAGGATTGAAAATGATCTTGAAAAAGAAAAGAAAGGAGAAAGATATGAGGAGAAGCTTGAGGAGAGCCTAATTAAAAATTGGCTTCACTTAAATCAACTTAAAGAAGGAAGCTTGGCTACATTTTCTAAACTTATATTTCAGTATTAGCATATTTTATAAAGTTTCATGAAGTTCTTTTTCATATGGATATTATAAGTGGCTTTAATATGAATAATTTGTGATTTTCCTTGAAAAGAACAGAGAATCAGAAATCTTAGACTTGACTGCTAGATATTCTTATACCTTTAGTATTAATTGGAGTAATTTTAAATTTTTCTTAAGTTATGCTATTGTATTTAGTCGACTAAAATATAGAAATCTAGAAGTTAAAATCTTTACCATTATTTATATTTTATGTAGTAAAGGAGTTATATGAGGACAAGTAAAAATTAAGTTTGGGGGATTTTGACACAACAAAAATATATGCATTTTTAAACCCATATTTTATACTCATTTTTGGTGATATTGCACTTTAAAGGAAGGTATTTTTCATGTTTTGTTGTAGGTTGTTGATTTTTAGGTCTTGGAGCAAAAAGGAAGCAAAAAATATGAAATTTAGATTCAAAATGAAGTTTTCAAAAAAATTGTTCAGCGCCGACGACACCAGACTAGGCGTCGATGGTGTTGTTTGACAGAGATCACAGATTTAATTAAATGACCACTGGTGCCGATGGTGCCAGTGTTGGTGCAGACCCTGTTTTTAGAAGATTAGATAAATTTAGATGCTTTTTGAAGAGTTTTTGGATGGACCTATTGGAAAACCGACCTTAGGCTCTATTAAGGGCTGAAATTGATCAGAAAAGACCCTTCCTTTGCATCTCTTCAACTCCTCCTTGGCACTTTACATCATTCCACGCCATTCCACACCCTTAGTGACTTATTTTCTTTTTAGTTTTGAGTTTTTTTGGTGAGTTTATGTGTGGATTCTTCTCTAAGAGCTTTGGGAGAGGGAGAGAAGTAAGAGATTTCTTCTTCCTACATTTCCTAAGAGAGGCTATAAGGGATTTGCTTAGGGCCAAAATTGGGTTTTTAGTTTAGCTCAAAATTGGGTTCAATTCATGGACCAATTGAGCTTGATTTTAGTCTAAATTGGTCACATCAGAGGTGAATTTGAGTTTAGAATTGAAATTGGGGTACATTGAGACCAATTGGATAGACATTTGAGGTAATTTGGGGAAAATATGGGCCTTTAAAGGGTATATTGGCCTTTAAAGGGCAATTTAGGGGTTTTGGTCAAAAAGTGGTCAAATTGACCAAATTGGGTCATGTAATAGTTGATAAAAATTAAATTGGGAAAATTTGGGAGGTTTTGAGAATTTTTGGGATTTTTTGGAATTTTTGGAATTTTTGGGTAAGGAGGGGTATTTTGGTAATTTGGCCAACATTGGTGATTTTTGGGTAGTTTGGATGTTTTGGTAGAGTTGGAGTGCCAACCACCATCAATAAGCCATGGACCAATGGAAACCCCATTTTAGGTCCTCTATGTAGTGGTCTTAGCCAAACCTTAGCTTAGGGCTAGTGGGTTTAAGGGACCACCTACAGCAGTCCACCAAAAGTATCAAGGGACCAGAGCCTGGAAATTATGTGCTTAGGGTAGTGAGTGATTGTGAGTGTAAGTGATTGCAAGTGAGT
>NW_018164444.1:63481760-63497631 GCF_001263595.1 Phalaenopsis equestris | reverse complement strand
CCAAGGTCAACCCTAAGGTCCAGCAGTCCTAAGGGTGACTCTTCTTGAGCTCCCCTACAATGACCCCACCTACTAAGTGCTAGAGGTTAGGACCAATATGTGGAGCTTCAAGTTGAGTAAAGAAGAGTGTACAATTTCTAATGATGAGGGTTCCTTATCCAGTTTTCTAAGAATAGTCAATAGGAAAGTCTTATGGCTAGACATTAGGCTATTAAAGAGGAAAAACTAAACCTCAACCAAAAATGAGGTCAACAAATGGACCCTCAATAGGTGTGGGGTGCTGGGCGAGCACTTTGGCGTTGAGCGACGAGATAAAACAAAACCAATACAAACTCCTAATTCAACAGACCCGGAAGTATGTGTAGAGTTGTGTGTGTGATTTGTTTTCGCTGAGAAATTAGCAGGTGATCGTTTGATTGAAATATAGGAGTAGGGACTCTCACTAGGGAACGAAGAGTGAATTTTGAGTTATGAAATTTCAACTATTTATAAAGGATGGGAGACAATATATAAGTGCTGACCTCAAGGTGTGAATAGAAATTTGGGTATCAATCCCGAAATAAGAATCAGATGTCACAATCCATTTAAGGTGGTCTTGAAACTGATTTCAAAAGATGAGAATAGGATTGTGTGGGAGGACCAAATCAAGATGAAAAACACACAGGCTCACATCCGACTCAAAAGGGTAACAACAGTGTAGAAGACGACAACCATTAGGGATATGTCGCCAGAAAGAAAGGATTGTACCAGTTCGAGTTACCACTGGGGAGTTATATTTGAACTGACATATGACAGAGAAAATATATATATATGTCACGTTAGGAAAGAAAGAGCTAGACCTCACATCCAACCCAAGCGATGAAGAAGAGAATGTTTGTTATGTTGTGGAGGGGAGCACTAGGACTCACATCCAACTCAAGAGCTAAAAAAAAAATATGTGCGTCACACTAGAAAGGAAAGTAATAGGACTCACATCCAACCCAAGAGGTGAGAAGATAATATGTTTGTTACATTGAGAAGAAAAGCACTAGGACTCACATCCAACTCATTAGGTAACAAGGAAATATATGTTCATCATGTTAGGAAGGAAGGTGCTAGGACTCACATCTAACCCAAGCGGTAACAAGAGAATATGTGTGTCACGTTAGGAAGGACAGCACTAGGACTCACATCCAACCCAAGCGGTGACAAGGAAATATATGTGTTACATTGACAAGGAAAGCACCAGGACTCATATCCAACTCAAGTATTAACAAGAAATATATGTGTTACATTGAGAAGGAAAGCACCAGGACTCATGTCCAACTCAAGAGGGAGCAAGAAAAATATATATGTTACATTGAGAGGGAAAGCACCAGGACTCATATCCAAATCAAGAGGTAACAAAAAAGTATATGTGTCACGTTAGGAAGGAAAGCACTAGGACTCACATCCAACCCAAGCGATGACAAAAAAATATGTGTGTTACTTTGAGAAGGAAAGCACTAGGACTCATACCCAACTCAAGAGGTAATAAAAAAGTATATGCATCACATTAGGAAGGAAAACACTAGGACTCACATCCAACCCAAGCGATGACGAAATAATATGTGTGTTACATTGAGAAGGAAAGCACAAGGACTCATACCCAACTCAAGAGGTAACAAAAAAGTATATGTGCACCTTATGAAGGAAAGCGCTGGGACTCACATCCAACCCAAGCAGTCACAAGGGAATACATATGCTACATTGTGAAGGAAAACATCAGGACTCACATCCAACTTAAGAGGTAACAACAAAAAATGTGTGTCACAGTAGGAAGAAAAGCACTAGGACTCACATCGAACCCAAGCAGTGACAAGAGAATATATGTGGGAATCGAAATTTAGGTATTGATCAATAATGAGAGTTGAATTTTAGTTATCATTTTTGAAAAGAGAGTCGGAAGTCAGAGACCGACCTCAAAGATTAAGGATAGGATGTCATGTTCCATTAGAGGGGGTCTTATACCAATCTTAAATATGGGGAATCATAATTTGGGTACTGACTCCAAGAGACATATAAAAATAGTGTAGAGAGTTTGTGATGTTGAATTTGCAGAAATGTGTCCTATGAAAAGGTTGATTTTATTGAAGAAGATTTGTAGAGTTTTGTGGGGTTTTGTGCAGAAAGTGAAATTCTGCGGGGATGTGAAGAAAGTTAATGCAGATAACGATGGTTGTGCTGCACGCACAAAGAGTAAGAAGCTTTGAAACCGAGAGAATCCAGTCAATATATTCATTTTCTTTTCTTGTTGTTTTTATCACATTTAATTTTTCAAAGTATGTCTTTAAAATTTTAATATTAATTGGTTAATTTTCAAAAGAAATTTTTTTGTTGTTTATTCATTTATGATTATTTTCATTTTTAAAAGATTTGTTGTTTCGTTCTTTGTTCATTGAAATTCTGAACCAACGCGTAGTTCGTGGCCTCTATCCATCACACAAAAAATCAACTGACAAAAAGGCACATTTCTGAGAGAAATTTCCATTAATCTGCTCCAATAAAGTTATTACAGATCAAACATAGGCTAATGCCTCAAAAAGGTACAATATATAGTCCATGTTGAAGTACATTCGAAACATTTCATGCCATGAATACATTGTAGGCTGAATATATTAGATACATATAATGTTGTTATATACCAAAAAAAAGTGAACCCTCTGACCATCTGTATTAGGTATGACGAGCTCTTGATCAAGCAGAACTTCTAAGCCATGCTACAGGACAAGAGTTTCCTTCGCACGTACTTAAAGGTACAACCCTCTCATAGCTCGTATGGCAGTAGCTCTTCCAGTTCCAGGTCTGGCTGAAATCCATATGGTATTTTGCTGTCGTCCATCCTACGGAAGGTCAAGGACACCCTACGGTGTCGTACCCCTAGAATGCAGAGTTTGGCGACATCTGCCCCATTTCTTCTCAGAACCAAAACTGAACCAACTGACATCAAAATCTCTACAGTTCCTTTGAACTTGCCAAGGTCGATAATGTCAATCTCCTTCCCAAATAATATATTACTCTTGCTCAGAAATGAGACTGTGCAGAAGGGTCTTAGAAAATCATGATGGTCAACGTGAGAAGGTATGCAGTCTCCCTCATCATATATGTTGATGATGCAGCTATTTGGGATGCAGGTGGCTGGCAGTATGCTCCATCTGACCTTTCTCTTGATCATCCACTTTATTATAGGAGATAGTGGATCTACCTGGTCATGCCTAAGGATCCCTAACAGATTTCCCTATCTGACGTTTGTTAAATTACAATAGCACACGCACTGAATGTTGATTCTCTATTTTCCTCTCATCCATTTCTTCGGCTCAGAGTATGTTCAGAGTATGTGTTCTTTCCATGAGAAGGCCTGCTCGGCCTCTATCTCCCAAATTGAAGATGCAGTCAAGAATGCTTCTTTCCATGAGAAGGCTCAGAGTATGTTCTTTCCATGTGAATGCATCTTTCGTCCAGACCTTCCAGTATGTTGACGATTCTTCCTTGGACTTCTTCGTAAAATTTAAATTCTCTTTTATGTACTTTGGTTATTTTGTAGTACTCCATCGTAATAGGAGTCGGTAGCTGTCGCGGGCTTTCCTCCCTCTGAACATTGGCAGGATCCCAAACTGGCGCTAACTGATCTGGAATACGAGACATGGTATCTAGCAGGATTTATGACCCTGGGCTCTATGGTACATATTGATCTATCCCCATTGGGACGTATGGCTTATCCATCATAAAATCTAAAGCCTGAGACCCATCGGTGCTGGAGGTATACTCCTCCAACGTACTAAAGTGTTGTAAATGTAGAACATTGCAATCCGGGAATTCTACAAACGCCCCTGTGGCTGATGTTCCTGTAGGTATTTCAGCATTGCATGTCAGGCAACCCTTGCATAAAACATATAAAATTGAAGGTGTATCTAGCTCTTTGACGAACCCCGGTTCTTCATCTGTGGTGAGTAGGCTGGCAGAAGTTTCTTTCATGTATGGATCATAAATATGCCCCCTCAGGAATAGGGGTGAGTTAGTTGTTTGTCTCTCCCTGACGTCTGCATTCTTATCGTAAAAAGGCCCTCTGCTTCTTGCGGCTGACGTTCCTAAGCTGTGTCCTGCGAAGCAGAGCTCTTGGTAATCGTTCATTATTGGTGGCTACTAGACCCCCGGCTGGTGTGGCTACCATGGAGAGCAGACGACTGGGCCCTTCCATGGGATCTTGCTCTATTATCACGTTCTTGCTTTAGTGTGATGCATTATCTTTGGTGGTCACCCTCAGCAGTGAAGGCAATCCCTCTTTCTCTTTAAAGCAGATTGCATTCATGAGAGGACATTCGTAGTCCATGTCGACCTGGTTGAAGTCCATGTTGAAGTCTATGGTACCGCCTTGTGATGCCATCTCCTCATTTAGTGTGAGGCTCCATCCATCCTTGAAAGCAAAGATCAGCCTCTGTCCCGACATTTTTTGCATACGACAGGAAAAATGCCAGTGGGCCTAAACTTGGCATGAACAAGAACAAAACAAAGTATTTATTGAAGTGAATTTTAGCTTATTTTAGTGAAATGAATTGTTTATTTATGTATGAATTTTGTTTATTTTAGTGGAACATTAAATTCAAAAGTAGAAAGGAGAAAATTTGAAGTTTCAAATTTTTTCAAAACTTTCATTATATTGAGGTTAATTACAAAATTTGGACTCGGCCATAGACATTTGGCCACATCATTTGGCCACATAGATAACCCATTTGGCCACATAGATAACCCCAAAACAATCAAAGTTTCAAAGTTTCAAAGCAAGTGGAGGCAAGCGACATCAGGTTGCATAATAGATTTTTAGATATCATCCATTTATTGGCAACATGGGGCTTTCATCGTGGATATTTACTAACTGGTAGGCTCCTCCTGTGTAGACCTTTTCAACGACAAATGGTCCCTCCCAAGTTGGCTCAAAATTTTCACCTATTTTGTAGCGTGGAAGAATAGGCCTTTTGAGCATAAGTACGAGGTCACCAACTTTGAATGTCCTTGGCCAGACAAATTTGTCATCGGCTTATACCATCTTCGCTTGGTAAAGCTCCAAATGTTATTGTGCTTCTAGTCATTTTCCCTCGAGACTCTCTAGTTCATCAAGTCTGAGTTTTGCACTTTCTCCTATGGTGAGTTGGTTGGCAACAACAACTCTAAGGAATGGTGTCTAGATTTCTAGCTGTAGCACGACCTTGGACCCGTACACGTGCATATAGGGTGTACACTGAGTGGGAGTCCTGAAAGTCGTCTGGTAGGCCCACAAGGCTTCTAATAGTTTGTTGTGCCAATCCCTTTTGTTTTCATTGAGTGTTTTCTTCAAAATCTGTACCAATATTTTGTTGAAGGCTACAGCCAGACCATTTTCTCTAGGATAACAAATCGTAGAGTATCTCAAATCTATCCCAGGTCTTTTGACAAAATTGTTGATCTTGGTATTTCTGAAAGTTCTCCCATTATTGAAAATTATTCTTCACGGTACTCCAAAATGGTAGAAAATTTGGCTTTTAAAAAATTGAAGGACATGTTGTGTCTTAACCTCACGTAACGGTATTGCCTCTACCCAATTGGAGAAGTAATCTATAGCGGCAAGTATAAACCTATGTCCTTTAGAAGATGGAGGATCTATCAAACCTATTATATCTATGCCCCAACACTCAATTGGCCATGAGGCAACAGTTGGGTGTAGCAATTCGGAGGCTGGTATAAGACCACCCCATGCACTTGGCATTGGTGAAATTTTTTGGTTGTGTCCATGCAGTCAGACATCATTACTGGCCAATAATACCTTTGTCTTTTGATCTTCATTTTCATTTTTGGCCCTGATTGATGAGTGCCACACAGTCCGGCATGTACTTCTTTGATAATATTTCGTGCTTCGACTCTGCACACGTGCTTCGACTCTGCACAAACGCACAAACACCGTAGCCACATTTGATCGAATGTTCTTCTGTAGAGAACATTTCCCACCAGTGAGTAAGACATGGCGCTTCTTGTGATATGGTGTGCTTCAAACTTATCTTCTAGCAGCTTTTCAGTATGCAAATATTCTATTAATGGCTTGCGCCAATCTTCGTTGCTATCTGCAACTGTATTTATTGTTTCTTCTTTTCCGAGCTTGTGTAGAGTTTTGAGATTGATCTAAGACAAAACTTGTTTTTTCTTGCAATGTGATTTTAATTGAATCCTCCGAGGGACATTCCATTTTGTTAAAAAGTTTTGCTAGACAGTCAGCATGGGCATTATCTCCCCTAGGAATCCGGTAGAAAGTCACATCAGGGATCTGCTCGAGGAGCTTCATCGTGTACAAATGGTTTTCTGCTAACCTTGGTTTCAAAATTCTCTATTGTACAATGACTTTCTGGATGACGAGTTGGGAGTCGCCATATATGACAATGTTCGTTATATCTATTGAGATTGTCATTCCCAATCCGGGGATTAAAGTTTCATATTTTTCTTCATTGTTGGTGCATGGCTCTTTCAGGTGGTATGAGAACATCAACATACCCTTACGTGGCATGATAAAGATCAAACTAATCCCTGCTTTGCTTAGTATAACTATGCCTGACCCTTTGTCTTTTTCGACTGACGAAGCACCATCAAAGTACATCTCTCAGCGTTGAGCACTGGAGAATTTCACTTATAGTATTTGTTCGTCTTCTAACTCGTCATTGAGAGAGGACCTAGCTGGCAGTGGGTGTGCAGTGAGAAAGTCTGCTAGTATCTGACCCTTGATAGCACGGAGGGGAACAAAAGCTATAACAAATTGTAATAAGATCATTGACCAACTTGCTAGATGTCCGGAGAGTGTTGGTCGGGTCATCACATATTGTAATGGATTAACTTTCAAGATTAGGGTAATCTTATGAGAAAGCATGTAATGTCTAAGCTTTTGAGCAGCAAAAACCAATGTCAGACAATGTTTCTCAATTGGTGGATACCTTATCTACGTTGGTATTAGGCGACAACTCAAGTAGTAGAGTGCATTTTCTTTACCCTCATCATTGACTTGGGCTAAGAGGGCTCCAAGAGAGTCATCTAAGGCCACGGTATAAAGCATTAACAGTTTTGCTGGGATAGAGGCTGCCAAGACAGGACGTGTCATTAAATATTTTTTAACGTCCTCAAAAGCCCGCTGGCATTTCTCTTCCCAAATAAATTTGCATCATTTTTAATTAATGCTGAGAAAGGCTGACAACTAACTGAGAGATTAGAAATAAAGCGTCTCAGATATGCCAACTTCCCTTGGAAGGAATGTAATTGTTTTAAGGTTTTAAGATTAGGAATTCCCAAGATAGCTTTAATTTTATATAGGTCGATCTTGATTCCCCTATAATGGACATTGAATCCTAGAATTTTCCTGGAAGTAATGTCGAATGCGCACTTTAAGGGATTCATTTTAAGGTCATATCATCGTAACCGTTCGAACACGATCTTCAAATCGTACAAATGGTCTTATTTTTGTTTACTTTTAATGACCAAATCATCCATGTAGCATTCTACTTGGTTGTGAATTAGGTCATAAAAAATCTTTGTCATTGTGCGCTGATATGTTGCTTTGGTGTTCTTTAGACCGAACGACATCACTGTGTAGAAGAAAATTTCAATCAGTGCTTTGAAGGCTGTAAGTGCTGCATCTTTGGGAGCCATCTTGATTTTGTTGTATCCCGACGATCCGTCCATGAAGGAGAAAATTTCATGTGTTGAAGAGATACCCACCATCATCTCTGGTATGGGTAGTGGAAACTCATCTTTTGGACATGCCTTGTTCAAATCTCTGAAGTCGACACAAACACGGATCTGTCTATTTTTATTCTTAACAGTTACAATGTTAGCTAACCACGTGGTTTATTTTTCTTCTTTCACAAAGTTCGCGTCTATTAATTTCTTCACCTCGGCGATGACTTGTTGTTCTATTTCGAGTTGCATTCTCCTGGGAGCTTGTTTTACTGGGGTTATATTCTTGTCCACTTTATGGACTGCAACCTCTGCTGACTGTCCTGACATTTCATCATAGCTCCATGCAAAGAAATCTTTGAATTATGTTAATAGTTTGATCAATTCTGCAGATTCTTTGTCATTGAGTAGAGAACTTATAAATGTAAGTCGAGATTGTTCTTCAGTCCCGAGGTTAATCTCTTTCAATTCATCAACGATAGATTTAATTTCCTCCTCAAATTCTAACAGAGCATCTTCTATTGGTTGATCATTAGAGTCATCCTCCATATCAAGGAAATCCGCTTCTGATTCACTAGTAACAACTAAGTAACAACCATGCAAAATTCAAAATCATCGACTGGTCCGACTGTACCAAATTTGATACCCTCTTCCGAGTTTTTAAATTTGGAGTTTAACATTTACCATTCCATAATTTTTAAAAAAGTTGAGATTTATCTTTTGGCATTTTTTTTGGTAAGTGTCCCTATTGAATTAACTTTTGAACATAAGGCGAGAAGTAACCAAAAGGTAATTCCATTAATTCCATAACCAAAAGGTAATTCCATTAATTCATTAGAATCATCATCCAAATTTACATATTTTTCAAGCCCAGTAGAGGTAGAAGCACGATTCATAGTATTCACATAGTGGTTTATCTAATCCTACATTGTTTCATAATCATTTTTCTTTGTATCTTCTAGGGATATCTCGTACAAAGGTTTCTTACGTCTTGTCATCATTATCTCATCTTCAGAACTGTCTTCATCACCAACATTGATGGTTGGACTAGTCTGTTTAACAATTAAATTGATCCTTCCTAGCCCACGTCCCTAGCCTCGACCTCAAGTGCGCGAACTAAAATAACTTTCACCAACTCGTTGTAACAGAGTGGTGGAAGATCGCTAAAGTGGAGTTGAATGGACTCATCTTTGTAATTTTCTTGAATCTTCATCTTTATTTTTGATAACTTCACAAGAGAAAACAGTCTTCTTTGGAGGCGCATAGTAGACAACATCTTCATGGATACCAACTTCATGCACTGAAAATGGTTGTAGGTCTCCATATATGCAATTTTCTTGACCATTTTTGTAGTATTTGATACATTGGTGCAGAGATGATGGAACCATATTGTGTTCATGAATCCATGGTCGACCGAACAAAGAGTTAATAGAGGTTTCAGCGTTGATGAAATGAAATTTAGTGGTTGTCACGAGTTCTCCAACCTTCATAAGTAATGTAATTGATCCAAGGGCTCTTTCTCCCTTTTGGTTGATCCTCTTAACATCATTTAATCGGGCATAAGCTCTTGAGCTTCAATATCCAAATAGGTCAATGTTCATAGGCTCATCAAGTTAAGAGATGATCTAGGATCTACTAAAACTCTGGACAACACAAATCTGTCATTGCTAACGGAGATGTAGAGTGGACGATTGTGGTCGGCAGTATCGAGCAGCTAGTCTTCATCAGTGAAGGTTACCCCAAGATGTTCTTTCAATGAACAAACTTCATCTGAGGATGTGCTAGACAACTGAGCTAAGCAAATTTCTGGGTCAAGCAAAGCTGTAACCAGAGACTCTCTCATCTCCTTTGACAGGATCAGAGCATCATAGATGCTTAATTGGGTCGGCAACTTCCTAAGATGAGCTAGCACGTTGTAGTTTACTTTGTATGATCCTTTGATTTTGTCTTGATCATGTTGTTCTTCCACTGCTGGAGGTGGAGGTATCTCTGTTCTTCTTGAGTCATTATCTCCTTTCCTTTATCTGTTGGAGCTGTTCTTGGTGGTAACACTTTTCTGCTCCTTAAGTAACCTTCTGTGATTTCTTTTTCTTGAGATATCAGATATCATTGTTGGATCTTTTGATGTCTCTTCATCTTTGTCGGATAGATCTAAGTTGATGGTAAGCGGTGTACCGTGATGCTCAAGAATTGGCTCCTTGTTATCGCTGCTATCGTAAGCGGTGTCATTGATGTCTTATTGGGACTTGACAAAGAGTTCATCAGACTTAAGTACGATTTGAGGATCATTTTGGGGATTGAGATCGAAGTTAGATTGGTCATAATCAATTACATTATCACTAGAAATAGTTAAAACGTAGCCAAAATCACAATCATTATATTTATAAGCCCCTGAAGGGACAAAAAGATAATCATACAAAGTCAAGGGATTGAGGATTTTGTTTCTCAAATCCAGGATAACTAATCTAGTAGAGGCATCCCCTATCCTAGCCCCTGTGCTATCAATCTTTGTAGTGATGCATTTCTTCTTCTTATTTGTCCTTGATGATGATGGCTCTCCTGACGAAACCTTCATCTCAGGCTTGGTATGTTGCAGACTTTGAATGGAGGCTTATTTTGATGCAGACTTGATCTTGTTCCGTATTTTCTTGGATGATGTACTCCAGACCTCATTCCATTCTTCATCTCTGGTATACGCAGAAGATTGTTTTGATGGTTCCTTTATTTGATTGAGGACCCTTTTGAGTTCATCCCAAGTTGTACTCCATCCTTTTGTTCCAGTATATGGATCAATTGGGGAGATTGCTTGGTCGAAATTATATTTATGGAACCTTTTTAAGGTTCTTTTAGATATTCTTTCAAAATTGTTATGTTCTCTTCTTTAAGGTTCATCTCGAGCTAGTCTTTAAAAACGAAGCATTTTTCTATAGTGTGCCTAAGCAACTGGTGGTATGGGCAACAATTTAGTTCATTCTTCTTATCCACCTCTTCGGGCTTCTTCGGATGTGTTAGTTTGAACTTCAGCTTCTTCATCAGACTTCTGAAAATTTTAGAATTTTAGGTATAGTATGGCTTCATTATTGGAAGAATACACAATTTTACTTCATTCTGACAGGGACATTTTCTTATCCCCTGTTCAAAGTGATCCTTCTTGAGGCGGTCGCTGGGTTGGTGGTTTTCTCGGATTGACTACTCTATTTCTGAGCGTACTATGATGAAGACTGACGAGACTCTTTTGCATATATCTTTATCGACTGCTTTCCTTTGTAGATGGTCGCTACTACTCCTGATTTCTTTTTGAACGCTCTGGGCACCCTAGCCCTTTTGGGGGGCTCCATGCATGTGGCTCCATGTGCTTGATTTCATCTTAAAGACTACTGGCGTTACTGAGTAGCTTCTTGAAGGATTTGATAGTGAGTCACTTGAGCATGAAAGCTACTGACCCGTAGATTCCCATGAATGCTCTTGAGTAGAATTTCAATTACATGATATTCCTGTTGCTGAGGTTCACATTTTATGCTAAGGTTTCTCCAGCTCAAAATATAGTCCACCAAGTCAAAGTTTCGCTTAGCTTTTGTTTTTCTATCATGAGCTCTCCAATAGACACATGGTGTTGCGCCCCGATGAATCTTTTCACAAACAACTATTCCAACTCAAAAAATATTTTAACTGACCCGTTGGACAAGTCAGCATACCAGTCGAATGCAAATCCTGACAAACTGCTAACGAACAGCTGGAAGAGTAGAGTTTCATTATTTGTCGTGTTGCCACAGCTGGCTCAGAAATGTGCTATATGCTATCTGGGATTTCCGGTCCCATCAAATATTCTGAAGTTCGGAGGCACAAAACCCTTAGGAAAGGGTACCACGACATCAAATTCCTCCAAGTAAGGTCTACCCATTAGAACCAATGCACCACCCTTAGATTTGGTTAAGGCATCCCGCACTTGTTCAACCATTTGCTTAAATACCTTTTTCTGATATAGCACCTGATGGAGAATCCTTTCTATGTTGCTTGTCTCTGTTTGCTGAAGCAACCTCTCTCCTCTCTTCTTTCATCTGTGATGTGCATGAGTTCTGGCTGAATGATCTCTAGAGAAGCCAATTGTGGTGCTTGTGATTGTCCCTGAATAGTGGCCATAGTGGTCATGACTGCGATCATCTCTTCTAATATTTTCTCCAGTAAACTAACTTGCTCATCCTTTAAGAGGACAGCCCTACGCAGCTCATCTGTCGTGTTCGTTTTGGTGTGAGGTTAAGCCCCGTGTGCAGCTGTGGTGGTTTTGTTTCAATTACATGGACATCCATGAAATCTTCCTCCAAGTAATCATTATAATCAAAATTTTCATTGTCGCTATCTACAAAAACTCCATGTCCTCGAGCTAACTCAGAAATCTCGATCTTGAGTTTCTCAACTTTTTCTTCAATTATTGATTCCTTGATCACTTTAAGATCTGGACGACCCTGATGGACATCCTCTACTTGCTCCTCCATCTCGCTGCCTATTGTTGCGATGTGTCAGATATTTTAGACCCTGGTTTCATTCCATTTTCTTGTCTCCTCACCGGACTGTATCGGTGCAGCGACCTTGGTTACCCATACCTTTTTTTTGTACTCGGGATGGAGTTTCTTAATAGTAACATTGGTATATTGAGGGAAAGTACACTCCCCATGGTGTAGACAAACTACAGTGCCAGGTAATCGTCTTGTCTTTGCCTTTGGGATTGTAGAAATGTCTCCATAATGGGTGACAGGTAAGATTTTCAGACTCAGTCTCGACTTAACCTGTCGACAACCTATAGTCTTAGTAGCGGTATAATTAGTAGTAATTACTACGGTGTCAACTCTGTTCCTTAAACAAAACCAAATGGGGATGCGAGTAGGTGGCACTCAAGTTGTCTTATGAGACTATCTGTCGACTTGACATCCCTCAAAATTTTCTTCTTCATGTGAGGGGAAATTGCATGTCCCACTTGTTTAAGTAACTCGCTAACCGAACATCCTTCTTTGGTAGCTAGCCTTCTGAATACTGCACTAACTTGAGCGATAGAAGTGAACTTATCTCTCTCCTCACCATGTCCATGAAGTGGTGGTATCGCGGCGGTGATTGTCCGGATACTCTCATAGTCATCGGTATCTGTCAAAGGATGAAATTCACTCCCTCGTAGGAGTGGGTAATTTTCCAGTGACACTTCTTCAACTTGAAGAGGTTCCTCCTCAACGGATGTCTCCTGTGGAAGGGGGATTTGATGGGCTTCTCCTTCTTTCACTGTGGTGAAGGTATGGGTGAGTTTAATTTAAGTTTGATGGAATGTGGAAGTGTGGTGAGCTCTGTCCTGGTTTTTTATAGAAGTTTGAGCTCAAATTTGAGCTCCCACGGTGGGAATCTGGGGGGAAAGAGGTTGGCTTGAGCTAAGGAGGTATCAAAGAGTATTTTGGAACAATTTGGAGGGGTCTATCTAAGAAATTTTTCAGCACTACCTCCATGGCCGTGGAGGTGAGATTTTTATAAAAATGGGCTTTGGATTGCTATCATGGTCAATTGGGGGGGTGATAATGCTTGCTTAGGTGGAGGGCAGAGCAGCCCTAACATTTGAATTGGGTGACTGGCCTCTGGGTTTGAATTAGGTGAAGTTTAAGAGGGGGTGGCCTTTAAATTTTGTCTTCTCCGGTGACTATCCCGACCGGTCAGGCTAGGGGAGGTGGCCAGAGGGCTCAGGGACCTCAGAAGAATATATCACAGCAATTAAATGGGTTTGGGCTTTGTTTTGGCAAAAAAAATCTTAAGATTAAGTAATTTTGGAAACCAAATCCCTTAATTTAGGGGACCTTTGGTCCATTTCTTAGTTTAAGTGATTTTATGGAGTTTATACTAGTCACTAGGGTCCAACTAATGGCTGTGGAGTTATAAATTTGGTGTCATTGGGGTGGTTTGGCTAACTTTAGTGCATGGGTCCAATGTGGGTTTAAATGATCAAAACTTGGGTTTGGGCTAGGATGACCTTGAGCCCAATTGATTGATCAAAATTGTGTAAATGATTGTAATGAAGATTTTTTGTGATGGATTGAGATGATTTTGAGTTCAATTGGAGGGTCAATTTGGAGGATTTTTGAAATTTGGTCAATTTGGGCATGTTGGGCTAGACTTGGTTCTAGATTGAGCTAGGCTTGGGCTAAGTCCAAATTTATTTTTTACAATGGTCAATAGGAATTCCATGAAGAGTTTTCAAAATAAATTGGGTGCCAATTTTAGGGCTAAGTTATTCAATTTGGTGGACCTTGGAGACATAGCCGTATTGGGGCAAAATTGGGTATTTTTGGATTTTGGTTAAAATTAAATGAAATTGAGGCTTCACCAAGGCCAATTTAAGACCACGTTTGATGTTTAAGATTGTTATGAATAGTTAAGGATTCAAATTGAGCCCAATTGAGTAAGCTATATGTTCAATTTGGTGAGATTAGGTCATGTGGCCAAAATTGGGGGTTTGATTTAAATCAAAATTGGGCTCAAATCATGGGCCAATTGGGTTTAGATTTGGTTTAAGTTGGTCATATGAAGGGTGGATTCGAGTTTAGAATTGAAATTTGGGGAGATTTGGCCCAAATTGATGGACATTTGAGGTAAATTTAGGGAAATTGGGCCTTTAAAGGCAATTTTAGGGGTTTTGGTCAAAATGATCAAGTTGGTCAAATTGGGTCATGTGGTAATTGAAAAAAATGAAATTGGGAATTTTCGGAAGGTTTTGGGAATTTTTGGGATTTTTTTGGATTTGTTTTTGAAATTTTGGTTTAAGGAGGGGCATTTTGGTAGTTTGGCAAATTTTTTTGTGATTTTGGGTAATTTGTATGTTTTAAAAAGGTTTGAAATAATTTTTTTAACAAATTTGAGCATTTTGGATAAATTTGAGAATTTTGGCCAAATTTAGGGTCCCAAGGGTATCTAGGTAATTTGGGGCAGTTTTGGAGCAAAAGGCTAAGTTGGGTATTTTTAGTAAAATTGGGGGTTGACCACCAAAAATAAGCTATAGACCAATGGAAACCCCAAATAGGTCCTCTATGTACTGGTCTTATCTAAACCCTAGCCTAGGGCTAGTGGGTTTAGGGGACCATCTACATGATTATCCCCAAAAGTATCAAGGGATCAAAGTCAAGAAATTTTGGTTTGTGCTTGTGAGTGGTTGTGAGTGAGGTGATTGCTGGTGAGTTACTTAGCTCTAGGCCAACACTCAGCGCCAACCCTAAGGTCCAACATTTCTATGGGAACTCTCCATGACCTCCCTCATTGTGATCCCACCTACTAAGTGCTAGAGGTTAGGATCAATATGTAAAGCTTCAAGTGGAGTAAAGAGGGGTTTAGAATTTCTAATTGTGAGGGTTTCTTCTCTAGTTTTCTAAGAATAGCCAATATGAAAGTTTTATGGCTAGACCTTATGTTACTAAAGAGGAAGACTAAACCTCAACCAAAAGTGAGGTCAACAAATGGACCCCCAATAGGTGTGGTGTGTTGGGCAAACACACCGCGCGTATTGGCATTCACCAATGGGATCAAAAAAACCAATACAAACTCCTAAGTCAACAGATATATAAGGGGTGTAGAATTTAAGAGACAGTTGTTTCCACTGGGGAATATAGCAGGTGAATATTTGATCGAGATCAAGAGGTAGGAACTATCGCTGGGGATTGGAGAGTGGGTTTTGAGTTTTCAAATTTCAGGTATTTATAGAAGATGAGAATCAGCGTGTAAGTGCTGACTAGGGGTGAGATTTGAAATTTAGGTATAAATTTTAGGAAAGTGTTGGCAGTCAGGGATCGAACCCAAAAGGAAAGGAATCAGAAGTTAAGGACTGATCCCAGAATCAGAAGTTATGAATCAATCACAAGAGAGAGCATCAGAAAGAAAGGACCAACCTTAAAAGTAGTGAATCAGAAGTTAGGGACCGATTCAAAAATGAGAATGGAAAGGTAGGAATCAATCTCAAAAGATGGTGTCGCAAGGTAAGGATCAACCACAAAAGTAGTGAATCAGAAGTTAGGGACTCATTCAAAAATGAGGATTGAAAGGTAAGATCAATCTCAAGAGAGAGTGTCAGAAGGTAAGGATCGAGCTCTGTTGACCTCATTTTTGGTTGAGGTCAGAAAACTTCTTTAGTAGCCTAGGTCTAGCCATA
>NW_018164444.1:63454260-63481660 GCF_001263595.1 Phalaenopsis equestris | reverse complement strand
TTCTTTTTCATTTCTTTATTCAAGCCTCATTCGTTTTTATTTTCTTTCTTCAAATCATACATATTTAACATTTCCATAACACTAACCACTCATTTAATATTAAATATACTATCATGATCTAATCTTTACAAACATGACTAATTTTAAAATTGAATTTAGTATTGGTAGAAAAATGATTATTCGATCATATAAATCCTTTTAATAATGATTAGGATATGATTAAAATGATACCATAAAGAGGGAATGGAATTTTTAATAAATTATAAAATCTATATTAATTGGTTAAATAATTCCGCTATTAAAAAAAGAAAAAAATAATAATTTGTTATTAGAGTTGGGCGTGCGCATTAAATGGGTTTTAAGGGATGTGAAATTGTAATTGGAGAAAGATAGCAATAATCAATTAATATATATGACAAGGGGAAATAATATTAAAAGAGAATCAAGTCAATCTTAAATAAATGTTTAACGTTGTATAAAAGTTTCATATGTTAGATTTGCACCAAATGTTCAAACATATATATAATAGTAGATTATAAGTTATATTTATTTTACAGTGCGATGTATTTTCATTAATGTTATTTAAATGGTATAATTACATAGATTATTATGTTATTTCGATTTAGTTTATTTTTCTGTTACCATACTTGTTGCCGTTGAAAGAATTATTTGCTTTTAACATAGTGTTATGTATTTACATCTCTAAACACTTAAAATTAATACATATATTTATAACTTTTTTATGTGGTAAATCTATGCATTAATGTGCGTACTCCACTTTAGAAATATTATGTGATTTTAAAGTTTTGGATGCCATACATATAAGTTTAATGTTAGATATATAAATATATAATAATTGGGTGACATGTATGTAAAAACCAAAAATTTTGGTATCGCAAAGGGATCAACTTTCAGAGTCATACTTTATGAGCCAAAATAATCAAAATCTAATAATTATGAGGCATTTCATAATCTTCAAGTAATAATATAATAATGATACTAAAGCTTTCTATATTATAACCATGCTTTGTTTGTTCAGGCTACACAAACAAAGCTTCGATTTTCTTCAGAAATTGATGGTTTTCTATTTTGTATTTTAGAAATAGAAAATATAATTATATCCACTTCAGTAAAGCACAACTCAGCAAAATAAAAAAATAAATAAAACTTACAGTTTTAGTTTTCAGTGAATTAAAGCAGCCTCTTTTGGCCTCATTAGAACGCCAATGCTTTCCCACCCGAAGCCACAGATTATATCCTGCAAATAAGCAAGCAAAAGCAGATCAAAGGAGAGATAATAGTAGTAGTACTAATAATAATAATATATTAGAGCTTACAGATGGATTTTGTGGATCGATGTCGAAAGAGTTGATGGGACATGCCTCTGCCAGCAGTTCAATAGGTGGTTTGCCTAAGGATAGAAAGCATAATGGGTAAAGATAAGCTTTAGGTCCGAATATTCTAAGCAAATTTTGATCATACTGGGTCTCTAAAGCATTAAATTTATGCCAAAATTTACATACCAAGCAAACAATTTTTTATGTCTTTACATACATGATCTCACACAAACTTTCATATTTACACACAACACTAAACCCACAAATCAATCAAAGTTTGTATTACCCATAGATCTTATACTGTTTGCGTTTCACATGCAGACGAAAATGTAAATATATAAGAATGGTGTGGTCTGTAACCAAATTTATCAGATAAATAAAAAAATAAATAATCCTAGTGAACCCATTCGAACTCATGTGATTAAAACAAGCAAAATGAATCATGATTAACAAAATTCAATCAGTTTGATTCCGAATAAGATAAACATCTATAATCTAATTAGACATTGTACAAGACATTATCCATTAGACATTATCTCACCTTAAAAAAATGCAAGTTCATTCCGAGTGAATACTGAATGCACTGAGCGGAAATCATTATCTTTTTTCAACAAACTAGTTCCAAAATACTGTAAAGGATGGTTTGATGCTTGCAACTCATGAAATGCACATAATAAAAAGGCAAATTTACATACATACCATACAATTCTTATGTATTTACATATCAAATACCAAAAGTTTGATATTTACATTTATAACACTTTGATGTAATAAACCTACGAAAGAAAATGTGTGTTTTGTTTTTGAAAGTTATTATCAGTGCTATTTTGATATGATTTCAAAGACTTTTTCTTTTTCATTTCTTTATTCAAGCCTCATTCGTTCAAATCTTACATATTTAACATTTCCATAACACTAACCATTCATTTAATATTATCTATACTATCATGATCTAATCTTTACAAACATGACTAATTTTTAAAATTGAATTTAGTATAGGTAGAAAAAATAATTATTCGATCATATAAATTCTTTTAATAATAATTAGGATATGATTAAAATGATGCCATAAAAAGGGAATGGAATTTTTAATAAATTAGAAAATTTATATTAATTGGTCAAATCATTGCACTATTAAAAAAAGAAAAAAAATAATATCCCCACGTAGTGGGATTAAGGCTTTGTTGCTGTTATTGTTGTCGTCGTCAAAGACTCAAGTGATATGCATGTAAATATGAAAGTTTAGCTGTTAAACATGTAAAATTATAAGAATTGTGGGGTTTACATATAAATACCCCATACCTTCAAGAAAGCTGAATAAATTGTAATTGGAGAAAGATAGCAATAATCAATTAATATATATTACAAGGGGAAATAATATTAAAAAAGAATCAAGTCAATCTTTTATATATATATATATTAATGTGCATTTCACATGATATGCCTGTAAATATGAAAGTTCAGGTGTTAAATATATAAATATATAAAAATTATGTGGTATGTATGTAAATGCACAACACCTTCAAGAAAGCTTATCATCATCACATTTTCAAACTAAGGACAAGAGAAACTACAGCTAATGAATCGACAAGTTAACTTTCAAGTAATTTTCACATCTAGTTTTCAATTAAAAGGAAAAAAAACACATATTTAAATTCCAAACATGAATGACAAAGAGAAATTTACATACGTATCACACAATTCTTACGAATGGTCATATCTAACGCCATACCTTCAAGAAAGCTTATCCTTATGACAATTACTACCTTATGATAAGAGAAACTACAGCTTAATCAATCAACAAGTAACTTTCAGGTTATCTTCAAATCAAGTATTCATTAAAAAATAGCACATATTTCAATTGGAAAAATAAAAGAAAGTGGCAAATTTACATACGTACCACACAATTCTTATGTATTACATATCTAACACCTAAATTTTGATATTTACCTTTGATACAACTTGGTGCTACAAATAAAAAGGTGCATTTCACTTTTAAAATTTAGTAATAGTCACATTTTCTCTACGATGCTAAAGACTTGAGTGCTATGAACATAAATATTAAATTTTAGGTGTTAGATATGTAGATATATAAAACTTGTGTGCCATATATGTAAATGCATCGCAACGGGGAAAACTACCTTGTTCAACAACAACAAGATTTCCATCTTCTGAACAAAACATGACGGGTAAAATCTTCGTGGAAGAAGCTGAGCTGATGCTTGAGGACTGAGCTTGGATGTCATATTGGATCTCCCAAATCTCACTCTCAAAGGGGGATCGTCCTGCTGCAGTTGCTCCAGAAAGTAAGATCGGCTCCTGTAGCCACCTTAGATCCCAGGCAAAAACTGTGCCTGATGAACCACCCACCTTCAAACATTAAACAAACAAATAATCAACAAATGGAATGATAGCCACAATACTAAGGGATGCAAAAAATTACATTTAGGGATTAAAATATTTAAGGATGATTTACAAATATACCACTCAATTTCTATGTATTTACACATCTAACACCTAAACCATCATAACTGTGCATAAATAGGTGTATTTCAGTAATTCAAATTCAAAATGGTGGTCATTTTGAGAAGATATGAAATATTTGGGTGGCAAAAATGTAAAAAAGTAAAGTTTAGGTGTTATATATGTAAATACATAGGAATTGGGTGTTATGCATGTAAATGCCCCTATATTTAATCTGCATATATTAACAGATAGTGCAAGGAAAAGACCTGGATGACAATAGTTTTAATAAGTTTTCCAACACAACTGAACTAGGATAATCAGCTAGAAAATATTTTAGGGTAGGCCAAAATGTTTAGCCTAAAATTAATTATAGTAACCAATATTTGGAACTTAGTTACAACTAAACCAAGCTATTTAGGTTAACGAAAAGGGTACACCACATTGGTTAACCAAAATCCATTTTTGGTGCAGGCACATCAAAATTAAGAAACCATGGAAAAGAGCCAAAATGTATTTAATATTAATAATAATAATAATAATAATAATTCATCAAATGGTCAAATATTAATTAAATAATAAATTTACATGAAGAGGACGACTGCCATGAAAATAGAACCAGGGATAAAAGATACTGACATGTTAAACCTACCTGAAGGTCCTAAACGTCGCACAAGTCTAATATTTAATTTGGCTAAAAGATGAATCATGGTTTTATTATAAAATACAACCAAAAGATTCCTGATTTATATTTGAAGAACAATTAAATTTATCTCTTTAAGTTTATATCATTAATATGTGAATTTGATAGTTACTCACAATGATCAGATCTGATTTGCATTTGAGCTCCTCATCCTAGATCAAAATGCTTCATTAAATAGCATATTAGTTGCAGAATAGAACCTTATCGTTTGGTAAAAAATTCCCCTGAAAAGCTTTCTACAGATGCAACACCATCAATTACTATTTCAATTAAGGTGCAGCCAACTCTTATGTATTTACATATCTAACCGCTAAGTTTTCTTTTTTACATTTACACCACCCAAATTATCATATCACAAAAAATAACACTATTTAACTTTTAAAAGGTGAAATATACCTCTTCATTCATAGGTGAGGTGGTCTATATGCAAAAGTTGAAGTTTAGATGTTAGATATGTAAATACATAAGAATTGAGTGGTATGTATGAAAAACTTTCTTCAAATAATTTAAGAATATGTTTTGAAGAAACAACTATTAGTAACCAAGCAATCCAGCACAAAAAATAAAGAATAAGAACCGATGAAATAGAGTGATTTTAATGTACTTATATTGTATAAAAAAATCAAGAAGATTACAGGGTGATAACTGCACTTCTCACGACAACAAGCATATTTGGTATAATGAGAAATGCATTGATTCAGAACAGCTACTCTCATAATGGTTGGAACTGGCATACTTCTAGACAGGTTAAATTGGGAAAATATCAATACCATACAATAGTTAAGGAAATGATCTGAATGTGATGCCAAAATAGAACATGAAAAATTTAATATGATGTTAGTTTGAAGGGAAAAAAAAAGAAAACTTACAACAGAAATATGCTTTCTGGAAGGATGTATGTCAATTGAATGCACAATGCCTGTCATGTTTCCTTGAGCCCTACAAAATCATGATTTCCAAAATTAACAACTTGGAAAAGTACCAGTTTCATAATTTCCAAAATGAAGAGAAGCTGCGAATTTTCCAAATTTGCATTTTACATAACTGACATGAAACACAAAGGAGATTACAATTGTTATTCCATGTTTCTTTTTTTTTACACCTTTTTTTAACTATATAAATGAGTAAAGAAAATTAGATAGACTTGCAAGTGGGTTTGAGAATAAATAAGAAGAAAACAACTCTCTATCCTCTCCACACAAAGGATATTAAAATAACTTCCATCAGCTGCACCTTCTACCCCATGGTGCATCAGGTTCAATACAATGGCACCGAAGTTCGTCCAACCACTCGAATGAACTGACAGACCTGCCCCAACTCCCAGAGTACAAAAATTTGACGCCGGGCTTGACCTGGCTGAACCAGCCCAACCGGATCAGCAGGTATCTCGGTCCAGCAGGAGGCTGGACCGGTCGACTGTTTCAAGGGGTGGGAACTGTCCTCAGTGCTCTGGTTGTATATTGCTCTAACGGGGTAGTTATCTCAACAATCCCTCGCCGTACGTCGCTTCCTTACTGCCGCCCAGCCTTCCTGCATCTTCCCTGCTGCCGCCAAGCCCTTACAGGATCAGCAGGGATCTCAGTCCAGCAGGAGGCTGGACCGGTTAACTGTTTCAAGGGGTGGGAACTGCCCCCAGTGCTCTGGTTGTATCCTGCTCTGACGGGGTAGTTATCTCAACAATCCCTCGCCGTACGCCGCTTCCTTACTGCCTCCCAGCCTTCCTGCATCTTCCCTGCTGCCGCCAAGCCCTTCCTCACGGTGCCGCCAAGTCCTCCCAGTGCCTAACCAGCTGCCGCCAAGTCCCCTACACCTACCCTGCTTCCACATCCTCCCAGCCCTCCACTTCCTTGCTGCCACAGCCTCTCAAACCACCCCCACACCAACTTTCCAGCCAAAGTTCATCACCTTCGTCCCCAGCCATAGGGACCCCGTTTGTACTCGTCTCATTTTATTTTCAGTTTTATGAACCATTCTTGAGATTTTTTTCTGAATTCCAGCAATAATAAATCGTACTTGCTTATTTTCGGATTACTCCGGTATCAAATTTTCACTTTCATCGCTTGTTATCTCGAAGAATTTATTGTCAACCTTTCTTTATACTTGATGCAAACTTAAAGTCTACGAATGCTGTAAGAGATGCAAAAGAAGTGTGAAATTGTAATTAAGTCAAACATGTAGTTTGTAAATGTTTAAGTTTACATAATTTTTTTTAAACATTATTACAAATGCACATCACAAATATGTATTGTAATTAAGTCAAACATGTAGTTTGTAAATGTTTAAGTTTACATAATTTTTTTAAACATTATTACAAAGGCACATCACAAATATGTGTTGAGGTTGATGGATCTTTCTCATTCAAACTATTATTGTGGCTACTATTGTTCAAAGTACCTCATGAGCTCATATTCATGTGGTACTGTCAAATTACTACAGAGGAATTCTCTACAGTTTCCACCATGGTTGACTTGCAAAGCATCTGAGATTTACCTGCTCTAACAACGAAGTTAGACTGTTTGTGAGATCCTCACCGAATGAGGCATTTCACAAGATTATAATCCAATGGGGCTGCTTCGATTATTAAACAACATAAAAGCTTGTTGATAGAGAGTACCATGGCTTCTACATAATCCTTGATTGATACAACCATCTCTAAATAAATGTTTTTGAGGTACATAAGATAATTTATATCATAAATAAACTATCTTTTGGAATCTAAAATTACTACTCTTCCACAATTAAAATGAAAGTCTTCAAATCTTCCAAGAAAGGCCGTCTTTGTGTTCAAACATGAAGGTTTCTTGTTTGGTTTAGTCTCTTCTCTCTTATTTCTTCTTCGATTCCCTTACATTATATGTGACGAGATCGATTTAGACCTATTACATTCCTAGTTTGTTTTATGTGCATAAAATCTAAGTGTCTATTTTGGACTGTTGTAATTGATTGAAGCGGCAGCTGTGAAGCTGCGGTGACTATTACAATTTTTTTTTAAGTTGGACCCCAGTTTTCTAGCAGTCATCGCAGGTAGCCAAATTATGTGAGAAAAAGCAGCTTTCAGCTGCGACCTTTTGAGAACGCATACAAAACACAGTTTTGCCAAACAGGAAAAACTACAGTGTTGCACTGCACTGCCGCCCAAAAATCACCCTAAATCAAATATGTTTCTTTTATGAATTTAAGTTGTTATTATTACTTTATACTAGGTGATAAGGAACTGATTGGTAGTGATTAGATGGCAGTTATGTTAGATTATTCATCATTTGCAGGATATTAATGTTTGTGCTAGATAGATTGCTTCCCTATGAGATTAGTACGTTACTTCTTTCAATTGTCTTAATTTTTCAAATTACTTAAATATGCTCTTAAAACCCATTAAAAAGTAGGGAAATTTACATTCATACCACACAATTATTATGGGTTTACATATCTAGCACCTAAAATTTGATATTTATATTTATAACAATTCGGTGTTATAAACCTAAAGCACTCAATTGAGAGTTAAAAAGTTTGCAAAGTGATAATTTTTATTAGGTGTAACAAATTTGAGTGTTATGAATGTAAAATATTAAAGTTTAGATGTTAGATATGTAAATACATAAGAATTGTGTCGTATGTATATCAATGCCTCTAAAAAGTAATGCATATCCATTAATGTAGCATAGCGTTACATTGCATATCAAATTTCCAGTAGAAACTACAGGCACCAGCACTAACTGCATCATAATCGTAATCAAAGCTTGAGCTTAAAAATTAAATTACAATGTTTACTTGAAGTTCCAGTGACTCCACGTCAAGCTTGTTTAAGGGATAAACAAGAGGATACAATTTTGGTAGATCTACAATTAATCAGAATATTACTTGAACAAAATCAAACGAGATATGACATAATTAATCTTAAAAATATGGCTAAACACAACTATAACCAACTAACAATCTCTCTATAATGTACCGATCCTATGAATGATCATGTTAACGTTAACCAAGGTTATCAACTTATGATGCTTCCTTATCATGGTAGAGATATTTAAAAAACAGAGTAACAAACATTATTAATGAATTTTATTTTAAGAATAAATGTCATACATTAGAAGACAAAATATAACCTATAGTTTTTGTTAAGTTACAAATATATATATAACTTATTTGAGTGGCAAACTACATCCAATGAGCAAAAAACTAAGATTGCTTATCAACTTAAGAACAAATCAAAATTACCCTTCAGGGAAACTAACTTCCATTATCTTAATATGATCAATTGTTTGGTGATCTTAATGCTTTGAAGAAGCATAAATATTATTGAATCTATAAAAAAAAAATTTGGAAATTCATTAATACATCTAAAATTGTAACATATACCAAGAAAAAAAAATTATTTTAGAATATGTTTAAGTGTTGATTTTAAAATAAAAGTAACAAAATTCACTGAACATGTTTTTCAACTTGCTAATTTTTTTCCTTTCATTTCATTATTGATAATAATGTGGTAAAAAAAAATTTTATCCATCGAATGTATTTTTCAACTGGTAACATTTTTCCGTTTGTTATCATAATTAACAATAAACTACTACTTTTTAATACAAAAGATGATATGGATTTCATTTATCTGTTGATGATAAGATACATCTCAAGTGAAACTTTTGAAATCTTTTAGCAATACGTGATCTCAGCATTTGTTTAAAATCCAAAGCAAGTTGAAAAACAGCAAACATAATAGTTTTCTTTTTGTGTGCTAACAATAATTAATGCATTGTTATTAATGTAATTAAGAATAAGAACAAAGTAAAATAGATTACAATGAGGATGGAAATTGCAAAACCATTAGATGAGTAGATTATACTAGTGCAAAAAATTAGTTAAGGAAAACAGGCGACTGAAGACAAATTGGATGAACTAAAAAATATCAAAAATAATTCTGAAAAAAAAAATTAGCATCTTTCAGGACTCAATCAAAATGAATAGGAAACCATGATTCATTAAACCCCCCAAATAGATGTGATGAAGCTAATGAAGCGAAAGATGATGAGTATGTTTTTCAACTTATTTTAAATTTTAATAAATGATGAAAACTCAGCTTAGAAGATTACAACTACACTTAAAATTTGTCTTATCGCTAGTGCACACAAACAAGCTATTACACTACTTGTATAAAAAACTAGCAACACTATAATTAATAATCATAAAAAAAGAATATATTGCAAAACAAATCTACCTAAAATATCCATAAGTCATCATACAGGTATTTGATAGAGAAAAGAACAAAAATAATGATACCCATCTACTTGATATAAAAATTAAGTGATTTTCACAATGCTTTTTAGATATTTTTTTAAATGGTAGAAGTAAATAATTAGGACTGAGATTTATAATTCAAATTTGTAAGAAGGATTAAATATGTGATCTATCTTTTACAACGATAGTTTGATGAATGTTGTGGCTATATTGACTGGAGAATGCACGAAACTAAAACTATAACCATATCTATGGGTAGAAAAGACTTCAATTTTTGGCAGACAGAGAATATTAGTATCAATTAAATTTGCTATATGTCATGACGGTAACCTAATAACATGATTTATATGAAACAGATATTATTCCGAGCAACCTAATAACATGATTTAAATGATAATCGTCTAAAAAAAACCTAATTGTCACAAGCACAAAAAGCAAAGGAAAAATTTTTTAAAACATATTAAACCAAAAACTTTTTCAGGTGAATAGTGTACCTAACATCCAACCAAAATTTGAAAACAAAATCTTATTTCCGCTTTAATAACTCTATATTAAAAATAACATTGTTAAATTTATGAATTTGCATAATGTTGTGAGCAAATATGATGTGATTTTAAAGATTTATATGAAGAGAATCTTTTAAATTAACCATCATCACTAAGAAAATGCCTTCAACATTTAATAGATTTAATCACATTTGTTTAGCCTTCCACATTAAAAAATGAATACAACTAAGCTTACTAAGATCAAAATATAGGTAGACTACATAATTAAAACAGCCTAAACTTTAATAGTTGATATCTTTTTAGGAATTACAAAATAAGACAGATATGAGCTCATAAAAATGCTAAAATATTCTCATCATATTTATTTTAATTTTTGAAATATTTTTACAAAAATTAATTTATATTATTCTTTCATTTTCATGAAAATAGCATTTTTGAAAATTTTGATCATTTGTAGTTTTGGATTGAATGAACATATGAGACTTAATTGGATGCAATGGAGAAAAGAGATTCATGTAGCCAACCCCATTTAGAGGGATTGAGGATTGTTGTTGACCAATTGTATTTAATTAAGCCTAATCCATTTCATCTAAATTCCAATTGAGTATATTTATTACTTCATTAATTAATTTTCATGCACAAAAAATTTTTTATCCATTTATTTAACATGTAATACAGGTTAAATTATCAAAATTACTCATTTTCTCTCCTCCCAATAATTTCAATTAATATTCAAAATCTTCACAATATGGTTAAATTTTCATCATTTTGGGATATGAAATTTAAATAAAAAAATAAATTATTGATTTTATCATAATTCAAATTTATTTGAATTTCGAAATTAAATGAAATAAAAAATTTTCCAATAAAAATCTTTTAAATTTATGGAAACTATTAAGGTCAGCCTCTTTTTTTGAATTCAAAATTATTTAAAATTTCAAATAATCTACAAATCATCCTCTCATGATTTAATTAAATTGATTTGCAATAAATAAAAGTAATTTGAATTAATCTTAATAAGAAAAAAATTGGGTTGTCCCATATATATGATTTAATTCAATTCATGTGATTTAATTAATTCAAATTTCTATCAATTCGTAATATTAATTAAATGATTTATTAAATCCATCATATAACCCGCATTAATACTTGATTGAACCATTTTTGGAAAATTTTGGGCGTCTCATGCATGGAGAAATGTTAAAGTGATTTATTTTTAAATCATATTAAAATTATTCTTTTATTAAACATATATTTAATTAAGTCAGTTTTCATTATTTGAACTCAATTTTTCCTTCCTCTCTCTCTCTCTCTCTCTCTCTTGGCCATTCCACATCATAATTAATTTAATCTAACTTATGAAAATTAAAATTTGAAAAACAAACTATTGCTTTAAACAAATTTCCCTCTCTTTTTCTTGCCCTGGCCGAACCCTACATTCTCTTCATTTTAAATTTATTTAAGTGGCCTTGTAGCTTGCATAATTCTCTCTTGCCCCCTTGATCTTACACCCTCAGGCAATATTTTGCTGCATTCAAAATTGGTGTTGATCTCTTGCTTCAAAAATCAAGCTCTCTCTCTCTCTCTCTCTCATTTTGGTGTCAACTTCAAGTATAGACAAGGGAGATAACTTTTCTAAACCTTTTTCCTTCACCTTCATAGTTTGATTAAATCACTTTGAAATCTAGAGTCCTCAAAGAAGATTAAATGATATCACTTTATTGTGTTATGATATTTATTGATTTTTTTAGTTTCATAGTTTATGGTGGTTTAACAAAAATTCTAAATTTGGCTGTTAAATCGATATAAGATGTGTCAATATCCTTCACTAAATCCATACATATAACATCAATCTTAAGGCATCAATAAAATTTTGATGGTTCACTTCAAATCATCGGCAACACCAATCCCAGAACCACCTTTATAGATCTGATTATCCAAATAAGATCTTCAACATTACCAATCTTGAAATATAATGCCTCCTCTGATTTGTTCATCATCCAAAAATATATGCATGATGATCTAATCCAAATTTAAGGAGAACATAGCTTAACTCTTCAAACTTGAATTGGCCAAACGACAAAGATTTTTGGTTCAGCATGGATCTCAAAGATGAGCTGCTGCATCCATCCATCCATTATAGGCTTTACAATGAGTATCAAAGCGCCCTTCACCTAAAAAATTATAAATACCCCGCAAGAGAGAGAGGAAGAGAATTCTTCACTTTGTTTTAACTCTCTACAAAAAGGCTACATTGAGTTGCTTTCAAACTTCTCTCTTGTCTTCAAGCTTACTTATTGAATAAGGCATCAAAATATCTTCCAGATAAAACATTCCTTAAGACAGATTTATCAATTTTGGTAGTGTGCTGGAGGTAATCTTGTACTATAGATCAAATGAATCTTTCAAGAAACTTGATCAGCTCAAGATTGTCTCCAACACTCAAAGACAGATTTATCAATTTTGGTAGTGTGCTGGAGGAATCTTGTACTATAGATCAACCAACACTCAAAAAACCTAATCTTGAAAGACTAATAGCAGTTATCATTGTAATATCCTCATGCTATCTTCTCTATCTTCTTCTTCTTTTCCGCTAATTTTTAGGATCATTTAGGCTTAACACCACATCCTAGCATAAATTCTATTATTCTATTTTCTCATATAAATTTAAATACAAGATTCTAACACATAAAGAATTAACAATATACCAGGATGTAGCTAGATTTAACAGATTCCATACCGAAAGTTTTTTTCTAAATTCTGATTCTCAAACTTCACTGAATCCTACTTTTTAGTTGTTGCCAAACAGCTCTTCAGAGTTTAAAAGCTCTAATACACTAAAAAAAAGACAGGGAACCAGAAGCACTCACCAATTTCCTTTAAGCTGAGAAACTAACCCCTCAGGCTTCCTCAGATCCCACCACTGCAACCCGAAGCCAAATCCGCCAGTGGCAAATTCCGCCTGTGACCCCCATTTCACTGCCGTATAAGACACCAACCCCCGATTGTCATGCACCTTCTGGTTATCAAGCCTTCCTTCACCAACCGAAACCAAATTCACCCTCCCATCCTCACCCACGCTCAGGCACCTATGCCCACCATCCTGGAGATCCACAACAGAAACCGATCCATTGTGCAGAGGCTGATCCTCATCAGTCGATAGCTCCAAGTCCACGGACCCATCTATCGGATCCACAAATATGAAGTGAACGGATCCAGCGCATGTGGACAGTGCGGCAACAGCCCGCCCCTGAGGGGTCTCTGAGGTTCGTAAGGAGGAAATTCGGGATGGAGATGGCCATTCGGAACGAAGATGGAGAGAAGGCTTGCTGCGGTTAGGGTTTTCAGTGTCGTTGTTGCGGCGTACAGAATGTATCTCAACGGATGAGGATGCTTCGTCGGTGTCGTAGACAGCGGCGGCAATGAAGCCGTCGAAGGCTGAGACAGGATGGAGCCACCGGACGGCGTCGACAGACTTCGACTGCGGATAGCGGTGCAGTTGGACCTCGCCGGAACCCGCCATCCCACTGGTTTCTTTCCTTCCGGGTTTAGGTTTTAAGAGTAGTAATAATGATGGTTAGTTGCATGGCACACTATTCTTATGATTTTATATGTTTAGCACCTAAAATTTAATATTTACAAATATATCATTTCAAAAATTATTATAAATGTAAAAATAATAATTTAGGGTTGAGATATATAAATACATGAGAATTATTAGCTGCATATGTAAATTTTCCATAATAATAATATAATAATAATAATATTTTATGAGAGAATATTGGATTAAAATACAGTTTAAATAATAACAGGAAGATTTACATACATGCCACTCAATTATTATGAATTTACATATCCACTAATAATATTTCTCAAGGTCAAATAATAATATTATGTGGCAAAGTGTAATTTTTTTTTTTTATATAGCACTTGTTTGTGATCTTAAAATATAAACTTTTTTCAGCCTTGATGTCCAACAAAAATCTCACAAATGAAAATAAATTTAAAATAATTATGAGAAGACCTAAGAATTTTATAATTTAAATTTTAGAGGCAATTACGAAATAGCACTCGAAATATTGTTATTTACGGATCAAGCATCGTCTTTTATCCCTTTCTTTTTTAAAATTCTCGCTCAAATATCAAAATTCATGATAAACCCCAACCAATATTTTTCATTCTTTTAATCAAATTCTTAATGGTTTGATTGTGGCCCGTATAAATACAACGATTAGATAGTTCAAAAATATCACATGAGTGATATAAATGATCACTTAGGGTGCCTATGTAAGTAATTATTCTTTAAATTTATTCACCCAGGAAGGTGGATGCCAAATATCAAATATCTGCGTGTTTTTAGATTTTAAACATTAACAAAGGTCAAATGACAATCAAGTTATAGTTGTTTGAAGAAACAGTTGTGAAGCTATTGCATAAGAAACAGTTTTTCAAAAATATACGGCAAATATTACAAATTCATTTTATTTTCAAAAAGTTATACCGTAGCTTTCTGTCAGCCGCCACATTTTAAACAGCTCAAATTGAATAAAACTGCTTTTTATCACACAAATTTCTAAAAAACAACAAGAAAAAAATTCCTCAATTGGATACATCAAACATTAAGATTATGACTTGTCTCGCTTAATCATTCTCATAATAAAACAAGAGTGTTACAATTAGCATGAACGTCTCATGTCTGAGAGTAGAATACAACCAACATTAAAAGGCAAACAATAACAATCGAATGGGGCCACAATCACAAGGCAATAGTTTGCTTGATCATTCTTTCAAATAATAGGATACTGAGGAAAGTGAAGTGAGTTTTTTACCAAATAGCTATTAGATATCAAACACTAGATCAATAGTCGAATGAATACATCAAATATTATGAGAGAATTATAGCCGTTTGAAAAAGCAACTGTGAAACAGTTGCAGAAGAAGCTGTTATTCAAAAAGCTATTGTGGCTATTACAAATTTTTTTTTCCAAAAAATTCGACAACAACTTTCTAACATCCACCATACTTAGCAAAGTCAAGTAGCAATTGATAGTTGTTTACTGATTGTTAGATGGGAATGTCAAAAATTGATCGAAAATCAATGGTAGGACAGATCAAATTATCATGAAGGCTAGGGAGAAAATCAATTAATATACCAACCCTTCAAGACATTTTGCATTTTAAGACGAGAAGAAGGCATTAAGGCAATTTATTTTATGAATTTTTATTTATTATTTATGTAATTTAAATGCTGCAGACAATTTTACTAACTGAAACTATAATTAAAACATATAAAAATTTAAAAAAGAGGAGCGTTTATGTACAAACCACAAAATTCTTAGGCATTTGCATATCTAACCTCTATATTTCATATTTACAAGCACAGCATTTAAATCTTTAACATCATGTAAAAAATACTAGCATCAATAACTTATATATATATATATATATTTGTGTATGCCAAATAGAATCAATAATAGCTATAAATATTATTTTGAACCTCAAAACATAGTTTGGCAGTAACAATAAAACAATATAATACTCACTGATGGTCTAGAGAGTAAATTAATAAAAAAGGGCATTTACATGCATACCACCCAATTCTTATTCATTTACATATCCAACACCCAAAATTTGATTTTTTTTTTACATTTATGGCACCAAAATCTTTTACATCAACTCAAAAATACCACTATTTTAGCTTTAAACTGTGAAATACATCTTTTTCCTGCAAAGATAAAGTGGCATATAAGTAATAATTGAAGTTTAGGGGTTAGATATGTAAGTAGATAAAGAATTGAGTGGTATGCAGATAAATCTTCCTCAAGAAATTATTAGTATAGATGGAATAGACATTCAAACTTCTGGTTATGCTGAGTTCTGAGAAGAACAAAAGAGTTAGAAAAGCTTCAACTTTCCTTTCTTTGGTATCAGCTTCGCCATGCACAATGCCTTGTCTGCACCAGAGAGTCCAGAGCATGAATCTGTGGCACCTAATGTAACTGCGAAATAGAGGTAGATGGTGCAGAGGAATGCCAATAAGGCCAGCATTGTCAAGAGATAACGATGTCGCTCGAACAGACTCGACCAGCTTCCCAACTCGTCTCGATGCTTTCGTGACGAAGATGATGAGAACGAGAATGGGCTTTGAGATTTCCTGTGCGGAGATGTAAGTGCGTCGAGAACCATGGCCATATCAGCCGGTTTGTAATAAGCAAATACTGCATCCACAATCGGAATATGATCATGATCCAGCAAAAACATTCGGTGTCACAAATGTTGGTATTGGCATAACTTATTGGAATATGAGGCAAAAAGAAGAGAAAATAGAGAAGAAGATTAATTTGCAAATATTCTCGAAACACCCTCGATGAAATAATCCACCTCTACAACTACGTGTCTCTTAGGGACAGCTAAGTCTTTTCGTAAAGGTGATTGTAAAACTATTGTGGAGAACTCAATTTCTTAAAAAACTGCGGGTGTTAATTATAAATATTTAGTTTTTCCTCAAAAATCAGAGAAGTTTCTTACAGCCACTATACCTTACAGATCCAATTGCAAAATGCAGCTTATCACAAAAAATTTCTAAAAACAGCTAAAAGGCAGTTCCTTGAACAGAACTGATGTGGAAGTCAACCTCAAAGCAAACAGAAAACAGTCTTGAAAAAGGCGATAAGCTTGCGTAGACATTTTTCCGAGTAAGAAAATAAATTAGGCTCCACAACTTAACCCCAACTAAAAATGATTGTAGGATGTATTTCATCACAGAATCATTTTCTTCTCCAAATCCCATATTCTAATTTACAGCTAATATATATATATATCTATATATATATATATATATATTCAAAAACAAAAAGAGAAATAAAAATGAGTCTAATATTCTAATCACATCAACCCTGCCAACAAATTACACTGCCCAGTCATATAGAATCGTCACTTTAGGAAAATTTTTTGATCATGGAGCTTCTCCTAAACAGAATCAACAAAAAGGAAAAGGTCTTCTACTAGTTTAATGAAATTATAATAAAATGAAATGCAAGCATGTTTCTTTCTGCAGGATTTGGACAGTTCCAATTGAAATAAGAAAAATGAAGTAGAATTTCTCATCTGCAATACTAAATAATGGGATCACAACAGATGCATTAGAGATGAGAAATAACAAGAATCAACCGATATTTCAATAATATTACAATAGATGAATCAAAGGGTGTGCATTAATTGGTTTAAATTAAAAAAAAAAAAAAACTGAAATAGATCTAGTATATTTGGTTGATTTGGATCATTCCATTAAAGGGTGATTTGGTTTTTGGTTTTAAATTAAGAGTGATTTAGATTTTGATTTTTGGTTCAGTTTTAGGAAAAGCACTTTAGTTAAACCAAAATATAGGTAAATCAGAACCAATAGGTACTCAATTTGATTTTGGTATTTTCATATATATAATTAGGTTTGGCCTCTCTCCTATTTTTTCTCCTTATATTTCATTTGATTTTGGTATTTTCATCATCAAACCAATTCTTGAACATTTCTTTTTTCAAATTCAGTTAAACGAGAACCGAACCAAATATACTAAGCTACACTATGGTTTGATTCTGTTTATCATTTGTTCAATTTTGTTTTGCCTATAATTTAATTTAGTTCAATAGGTTTAACAAATCTATCGACCGAATCCGATCTAACCAATCAAAAATACACCCTAGGTGGATCTAACATTCAGTCATTAAATTAGTTGCATTAGCTGAGCTCCAACATTCATCCAGACAGGTAATCTATTGCCCGCAAAAAGAAATTATCATCATTATCACCATCATTAGCCTAATCTCACTAATTACGGGTCAGTTACCACATTTAAACAGGTGAGACAGAAAATTACATAGAAAAACAAGGCATACGACAGGTTCGGTTCCAATCCACCCTGAATGGATTAGCACAGTCCGCAGCTATTGATATTCAATAAGTTCAATACCGCAACTGAAAGATGCAACACACACCAAAATAAATAAAAAAATAAATATAGAAGTGGCATTCGAATAGATATAAAATCGCTTGCTTAATGAAAAAATTTTAAATATATATTTTTCACAACTACAACAAGATAAAAATATTTCTATTATCAATAGCATGAAAGACGTAAGAAATACTCATTCAAAAAGCACTTTAAATAAGAAATGGTAAAAACATACAAGAGTTAATCAATGCAAAGCCATCAGCAAGTACACTTATATAAAACTATGCAATTCCGGAAAAAAAGGCTTAGGTGCACAATTCCGATGAAAAACGAGTTGAGGTGTGCGCCTTAAGCGGCTCGGGCAAGACATATGCCTCTCATTATTGAGGTCACCTCGCCTTAATATGGCTGAGACGTGCGCCTATCGCGTTTAGATTTTTCCCTATCTTAGATGATTCTAATATGAACCAAAGACGTAACGCTCATGCACAAGAGCTCCTCTCTCCCTAGTTGAGCTTCCCAACATTGCCTCTTGCTACCTCTTCCATCGACATTGTCATTACCTCAAAAAATAATTTCCTGCTATAATTTTTTTTAGAAATTAGTAAGAAAATAAGTCCCCAAATAGACCTGTGGTGATGTTCTGAAACACAACGCAGTCAAAAAGATGTCCTAAAGAGACCTGTAGTCTCTACATGCTTTCTTCCTCATCGCTGATGGATTTATGTTGGATTGGTTAAATGGGTTAATTTTTTGATTAGTTCAATTGGGCTTGAATTGCTTTGATTGGGTGAAATCAAATCACAGGTAGGTCAAATACACACTGAATTGCACTTGGTCACTTCTATTCGATTAAACACACTGAATCCTAACAAAGCCTTCAAATTTTGAAATTCATTCAATTTATAAAAATAATTAAAATAAAACTCGCTCCTAAATGCAATTTTTTTCTAAATCTGAAATTCCTGTAATTTGTTTAAAATAAATTAAAATTAAGTTGTCTTATACTTACTAGTAGAGTATTTGTTGAATTAGTCGAGTATTAGTAGAATCCAAAGTATTTTAACACCACAATGTGCGAATTCCATAGGCAAAATAAAAGGCAATATTTGCTCTTTAAATTCTTTGTAAATCCAAGTTTGTGAATTACATTGCATTATTTAAAGTTAGAATCCTGCTATTTGCATTTTTCATACATTCATTCTATCAACAGAAAATATTGACTATTCTTAAAGTTTGTATAAAATTTCTATATATGTTTGCATTTCATATGAAAATGGTACGCCTTGAGGAAGGTTTTTGTGTTGTTTTGCAGGTTGCAGCAAAAACAGGATCGAACGGGCTCACAAAGATTGAAATGAAAAATGTTGTGGTATGGCGTCTAGGCGTCGGGCCAATGGAGCCAAGGCGTCGGACACAATTCAGAGAGCATGAAAATATGGTGTCAGGCTAGCGGCGCATAGGCACCCAAACAGGCCAAAACTTATCCAAATTCCCGAAAGAACAGAAAGTAGATGCTGCCTATGCAATGCCTAGGCATTACACACCGGCACCTAGGCGCTAGAACCATAATGAAAATCTTCCAAAGTGGTGCCTAGCGCCAACCACTGGGCGTCTTGGTCAGAACTGAAAATTGATAATTTTGAGCAGTTTGTTCTGGAGATGAAATATAAAATATTCATGATGAATTAAGATGGGTTTTTCTTGTTCTTTTTTTTTTCTGCAAAACTGGAGAGGAGAGTACTAAAGGAGAAGGCCAAAAATTCTACAAGAAGATTACAAGAGCAAGAATGATTGAGAGATTGAGAGATTGAGAGAAAGTTTCCTACTTGCTATTTAAGATTCATCGCATCATTTTCTTTGGGAAGAGGATAAATACAGTCAAGTTTATTTTTTTTGGATTTCTTTGTAAAAGATTTGGTGTATGATTGTTTTTCTTAATGAAAATAATTGTGTTGATGTGATATCTCATGAATAGTGAGTAATCTACTTGCTCTCTCTTAAATTGAGATGGTGATTGGATAGGACTATGGATTTGAGATTGTTTGGGGCTTTGATCGGTATTAAAAGTGTTGTGTTAACATGAGAACTTAATTTATTTTCTACTTGGTCGGTTGATTGCTAAAACCTATCGTGAATATTGATATATGGAAGGATTATTTATGAAACGAAAGAGTTAACCGCATCAACTCATTGAAATAAGGACATTGTCAATGGATTTATACAATTTTCTAGGAGATATTTTCTTTTGATCAGATCAAGAGTTTTAGGGATCTAAACTTGAGACTGCTAATCTTCCTTAGACCATCGAAAGGGGATAAGAAAAAATTTTTCTCTTAATTGAGACTATTTTTTAATCTAGTCCTTAGTTTTATCCATCACTTGATGAATTAAAAAGGGAAAACTCTTAACATCTGACTTTTAAAAAGAATATTTTTGTTTGTTGGGATATACCTGCTTTTCACAGATTTAGGATAGGTTTAAAATTGAAATTGTTTTTCGAACCTTTCAAGCTAGAACTAATATCTATAGGCTAGAATTTTTCCTAATAGAATTCATCTCGTTCCCTACGGGATCGGCAAACGATAGAATTTTTCCTAATAGAATTCATCTCGTTCCCTAAGGGATCGGCAAACGAACTACAACCCAGTACTACTGATACGCCACGTATACTTGCGTGAGCCGACTATGTTACATAGCACTTGGTGTGTGTCACATATCATGCTAGTTATATCATATTCCTTATTGACAATAGGATGGGACAAAAGAGATTAAACTTGCTCAGTCATATTATGCAAATGTTGATGATTTAAAGAAGCAAACAACAAAAACAGCAATGTCACTACACGAGATGAAAATTTAATGAAATTTTGGCCAAATAAGACATCCTCATTGGCCGTGTACCGATAGAAATTTAAGCAATTAGAGAACATTCATAGACTTTTAAACAAAATAGAGATTGTACCTCTCAAGGCATCCTCTTGAATTTGTGTTGTGCCTTTCCTCACAATGTTACTCTTTCTTCATTAATCATTTTTGCATTTCATTTACATATTGTAATGAGGCTTGTGCCCACTTTATGAATTATATGAGAGCGATATCTATTATTAAAAAAAAATACTTCACACTTCACACTATTATGAACCAATCAAAGTTCATTTAAAAGAAAATCCTATAAATAGGTACTCAATTTGAATCCTAGCAATAATCTTCAAAATGCACTGTATGTCGATGATTACTATGATGATACCTTGAATCATGCATTTCTATAACCTCCTCAGGATGGTAACCAAGGGGGCATGATGATTAGTTTCATAGTGAGAGGACTTGAGAACGATGTACAATCTTTTAATGATAAGCATGACCCTAATGCCTACTTACATTAGTAAGCTGAGTAAGAAGAATTTTTCATCGATCTCATTTATCAAATGATGAATGTACAAGGGTTTTTTAATTTAAGCTAATTGGCGCCATCGAAAGATAATGTGAGAGGAATTTTGATTGATATAGGTCATTGTTGTTGTGACCAATTGAAAACTAAATAAATAAAGAAAGAAGATAATGAAAGGTGGAAAGAAATAATTAGAGCTTGAGAAAAAGAGCAAAGCGAAACTCCATTAACCAGAAACCTGATGTCAAGCTCATATAGGGTCTTGATGATGGAGAGGCGTAACTATTTCTTCCCAGGTTTCTTAATCATAAGCTAACCTTTTATTAAAGGACAACTTCATTTTCTACAATCATTTGACTGAGAGATGTCCTCGTAGCCATTCGAACCATACTTGATGTAATATGTTATCAAATATGCAACTAGCGCCACCCCCCCCCAAGAAAATCTAAGATTTACTAAAATAATGTTATCCATCATGAGAGAGAAAATAAGAGCTTATATTAGATGACCTCCAACTGGTTAAGAAAAAATTGAAGAATAAACGCATTACAAAAAAATGGTAATGAACTTGTTAAATTAAAATGATAAGTAGATGCATTTCTACCTGAATATTTTCTCCATGAGAGCCTATATGTTGTCCACATAAAATTAAAATCTAATAAAAAGTTTATTGGATATATGTCCTGATAGTAGAGCCAACAATAAGAAAAGGTAAAATGTAGGAGTTTTTAATACGTTAGGATAGTATGCATTTTAAAAAATAAATCTTTGCAGAGGTTGCCATTAGATTCCTTTCACTTAATTAGGAAATTATCTAATATGGGACCTTTATGTGGGTATTGGGGAGAAGGGGGTGGGGTGGAGATTATATATATTTTTTATTAGAAGATATGTTATACGCGTGCTTAACAATAGCTGAAGACAAACATATGATATTAACAAAGCAACTAAACAAACTCTTGATCATTATGCATCTTAGGCAAAACATTAGCATAAATTTTATCTTAAGTTTACCTAAAACACCTAGATTTAGTCATCAATAAGTTCTTTAAAATGGATTGTTTAAAATAATTGATGGCTCTCACGTAGCTTAGTTATTCCTTCAGCTTCACGGTACACCCACTTCCTCATTTTGTGAGATTTATTAGTTAAATTTTAGAAGACTCTTCCAAAACCTTTTAGCCCTATGTTGACCTCCTTTTCGGTCGAGGTGTAGCTTTCCCCTCCTTAGTAGCCTAAGATCTAGCCGTAGGACCTTTCTGTCGACTACTCCTAGAAAATTAGTGAAGGAGCCCTCCCCATTAGTAATTCTGAACTTTTCTTCGCTCGACTTGACGTTTCATGTGGTAGTCTTGACCGCTATTGCTTAGCGGGTAAGGCTACTCCGAAGGAACTTAGGGAGCATTACTATAGGACTACCGGCCTTAGGATTGAATTTACTCGTTGATTGGGCGCCGCTGCGCTCTTCGCCGTCCTGGTTAATCAAATTCGAGCCGAAATTTTGATAGGATTCGGACCGCAACGCATTTTTAACCCGATCGACGACGAGGTTGTTTGGACAACTCCGGATGACGAAACGGACTGCGCCGATGCGTCCGGAATATCGATTTGCCTAGGGGGGCATTCGTTTCATTGCGACGGCGCGTCTGGGGAAAATACATATTTAAGTGTTAATTATAATAATAAGTAATATTTTATTATTATTATTATTATAATTAATAACTTATATTAAAATCCTTAACCTAAATCCATCTCCCTCCCCGCCTCATTCTCTCGAACCCGTGGGCTTGCCTCAGCCCTAGGTTGGCTCGTTCAGTTGTCTGGCCCGCTCCTTCTTCGTGTCGTTGGAGGGATTCGTTCCCGCGTTCGCCTCTCGCACGCGAGACAAATCTCACTGACACCCATTCCTCGTATCCTATCATCTGCGTTCTGAGTTCGATCTTCTTTGTCGTGGATCGTATCCTCTGCGAGGATCTAATCCTCTGCCTCTCGCACGCCCGTATGGGGGCATCTGCTCCTCTCGATCCTTCGAATCGTATACGATCTCCTAATCATTCCTTCTCCTGTTCTCTGGTCTAGAACTTTGCTTTTGAATGATTTTAGAAGGAAGATTTCTGTGGGAGCTTTACATTTGCATTAGAGATGTATCTCTTCTCCCTCCCCTTTTTTCGGTCCCTTGCTTCCTTTCGATTTTCTCTCTGCCGAGCCACTGAAAATGACTCTGTTGGATGGTACAACATGCTAATTTATTATTGTGCCTATACTGGAGATATTTATTACTTGAGCATGTGAAAATAGAATGACAAACATGTTTTAGGGGTTGGGCATGGTTATTTGCTTAGGATAGTGAGAATGTGGCATGTTATTAGCTTCTATCTTTTTTTTTTTTACTTAAAGCAATTGGAAATGTGATAAATATGGGCTCTGAAATAACATATGCTCCTTTGGAATACATGTTGGGATGCACTACAAGACTTCTTTTTATTCACTCTTGCTTAGCATGAAATATTAAAAAAAAAAAACTTGTGTGTTGTTTTTCATACATGTATGGGGCTCGGTTTAGCTCCTGTGGCTTTCCCTTACTCGAAACGCATGCTATGAGAAAAAATATTTAACTTGGAAAGCTTTGTAACTTGTTTTGAGGGCTTAGTTTAGCTCCTTGTGAGGCATCTTACCTGCTCAAATACTTGTTGGAAGTTGTTTCATGTTTGGAATACTCAAGTTGGGGGCCTAAATAAACTCTCTATGTTATTGTTCTTGTTTGAGGCATATATTGGCTCTATATCTTGATACTTCAAAAGCTTGTGAGTTGTTCCTTGGCTTTGAACGGCTCAATTTTATCTTGAAAAGGCTGGAACTTTAATTTCTGTTAAAGCTTAAGTTTCTATCCATGCTTGGGCCCTATTTTAGCTTTGAGTGGCTCGGTTTCTGGCCTCCATTAGGGCTCGGTCTTACCTGCTCCAGCTCTTGATTCTTGCCTGATTATGAGGCTTATTTTCGTTTGATTTGGGGTGTGGCTTTATCCTTTTTGCCCCTGCTAGTTTTCGATTTGCATTTAAAAAAAAAAAAAAATGGTTGGGTTTGGATTTGCTATCATATACTGCATTTGATTAGCCTTTAAAGTTTTGATTTGATCTCTTTAGGGGCTCAACTTTCATCTTGGAAGGGTTGGAGGTTGGGTTCTGGATTGAAATCTTGTCTTGGGTATGTGAGCTTTACTTGTTAACCTTGAGGGATTTATTTTGGCTTGATTTGGGAGCTCGGTTTGCTTGTTTTAGCTCCTACCCGAGAGTCAATTGCGGTGTTTGTTCCTACCCCTGCTCAAGAGCTGTGGGAGGGTTCAATTTTATTCGCTTTAACCCCTATTTGGGGCTCGGTTTTCGTCTGGTCCTGCTCCTACCCGAGAGGTAGCTCGAGAGCTTGATTTGGTTTGTTCTTAGTCCTACCCGTGAGATTGTTGGTAGATCATTTGGTTTGGCTTTGGCCCCTGCTGAGCTCGGTTTTGGCATCTTGTGGTTGTTTTTGGCTTAAATATGCATATTGTGGAGGAATTTATTTTGATTTGGAGGAGTTCCATAACTATTCTTGTTTGAAACATATGGTAGTCCTATATTTTGATGTCTTGAGGGCATAGAGATGTTTTCTACCATTTTGTTGTGGCTTGGGTTTGATTGCCCTTACCCGAGAAGTGGTTTGAGTGTGGTTTTGATAGCTTAGTTCCTACCCCTACCCATGAGCTTGCTGGCAATCCTTTGGGGTTGTTTGGCTCTTCCTCTACCCCTGCCCGTGAGCTTGTTGGTAGTCCTTTGGGGTTTTTTGGCTCTTCCTACACGAAGTGGCTTGGGTGTTGATTGATGAGTCAAGTTTGTCATCCAAAAATGTATGTCTTTGCCCTATCTATAAAGTGAAGTGATTGAAGAATGGGTTGAACAGTTTCCTTATGTCCTACTTGGTGAAATTGGAGTCGGTTTGGAGGCTTTGTGAAGGCTTGTCCATTCACTCTCTTATGTATATCAAATATCTTCATATAATTGATTCGGGTTGTCTTAGCCGTGAGCCTCCTCTCCTTCTGTGCCTTGGGTTGCCTTGGCCGCGAGTCTCTTTGGCCCTATTTTGCCTTGACCAAAAGTCTTGGTGGCTATATTCTCCCCTATTGACCCCGGCCGTGAGCATTTATTTGGTTCTATGGGAAAATTTCATGCATATTTGATATATGAGGCCATTGATTAGTTTGGAAGTTGGAAGAGCCTGATTTTTGCTTGGGTTAGGGAGTACTAGTGATGGCATTCTCCGAATTCTCCGAGTTATTTTTGAAGATTGGGAGATTTCTAAGTCTCATTTTTTAAAAGCATTTGGTTGGAATAAATTTCAGACGTCTTTGGGAGCTGAGCACCGATGTTAGGAAGTCACTAGTGTGTGAGACCATTTTGACTCAGATTAAGCCACTTATAAAAATGTGAGAAAGTGATATCCTTCTGGATTGATTCAAGGATCTTTGGGTTTTCCTTTTCAGGTCTTTTCGTTACGAGTTTTGAGGGCTGATTTGTCCTCCGTCTTTTCGATGTTTTAGGTGAATGAGTCCCTTCTCTCTCTCACCCCATTTTTATTCTTTTTTTCCTTGTTTTTTGGTTCGGTTGTTGATGCTTATGTATGATACATAAGTGTCCACGTATAGCATTTTGCTATACGTGAAACCATCAAGCAAGGTCGCAAGTAGGTCGATTTTATTTTGGGGCTTAGAGCGGTGATGACAAAGACACACCGGAGATAGAACAAAATGATATGTCATCCTACGACATCGGGATCCGATTCAGGAACCCAGTGAGCTGTAGGATGACAGTATCTCTAGCGGGAGTTGACCCGAAACTTCTTAGGTTGTTGGTAGCCTTATGTCCGACAGCACGATCGACTCGTGACCTTCTTAGGTTGTTGGTAGCCTTATGTCCGACAACACGATCGACTCGTGAACTACTTTTTAAAATTGATAAAAACAAATTCGATAAGAACAAATACACCATTTTTTTTCTAAAACATACACTTTTCGCTACAAACAAAATTGATACAGCCCACTTTTTGCATGTTTGAAGCTTATGTGCATGTTGAAAATATAAATTTTAAATACATTTAAACATCGGTTGTCCACCTGTTGATAACCTGTTTAGGCTGAGTACCCTCCTGCGTTAGGTTCGATTATGACACCCTTCCAGTTGAGTAGCGGGCTTTATACATCCGGGTGACCGAGTAGCCTTCGACGACCCTCGAGTACTAATATATAGTTGAGCCTAGCCCCGACCCGAGTGCTTGCGGTCTCCCTCTTTTCGGACTTTTTCATATGTTTTTCTTGGAATTTTTGGACAAAGCTCTCGTGGTCACTTTTCGGGATTTTCCCGTGTTTTCTACAATTTTAATTGATTCGTTGATTCATCGATTTCCTCGCATTTCTCTTGTCGTGAATCTTTTGACGATCTTTCTCGAGATTTCTAGACGAAGTTTCCTTGTTTTTGTTTATATAAAGCATTTCAATCTCCTTCCTCAAGTGTTGTTGCTTGTACCAGTATCTCTCAGGTATACATGTTTGTTTTATGTTTACAGCATGTTATTCTCTTATAATCATTTCCTACTGTACCTTTTAATTTTTCTTTACACTGCATGTTGTACTGCTTTCTTCACTGCATACCCTATTGCTTGTTCTGTGCTACATGTTCTACTGTTATGTTATACACGATACACTATATAACTTCAACATGTTATCCATAAAATATTTGAAGAACTACAAACATAGAGCGGTTGGATTTGATATTATAACCTGACACGCTAGAACAATT
>NW_018164444.1:63432396-63454250 GCF_001263595.1 Phalaenopsis equestris | reverse complement strand
GAACTTGGAACTAGCGCGGTGGGCAGCACGACCATCTTCAACAGCAGAACATGTCTTCCCCAACTAAATCATTTATTTCCTAAAAATTAAAATAACAATCCATAAGATTTCGAGGTTGTTTGCCTAACGCAACATAAATCCTCAACTTTTCGTTAGACATTTGTGTAGCTCTGTTATACGATCTAAGCCCTAACTCGTTTTAGAATTTTGAGGTTGTCGTTCGTTATGACATAAATCCTCACATCTATCGGGTCGTTTGTAGGATCGTTTCACACGAATGTAAGCCTCAATTAAATAAAATTGGTAGGATGAAACATTTGAATAATTTCTCCTCGAAACTAAAGTCAAACCATAGGGTAGACTGAGAAGTCACCGAGGATCTCCTCCAAATTTGTCGCATCCCCTAGCTCTTACTCATTTGGATTCTGTAATAAATGTTCCAAATTTGAGTCATTCCCCTTTTGCACACCTCTTTGTCTGATTTCGTTAAAAAGTCCTATTCTTTTGAAACCTATCCTTTTGAAATACTTGAAGATAATTTTTCTTGATTTTTATCGAGAGTATTCTTAAGTGATTTCGGTCATTTAAGATGTAATTAACTATAGGGATTTGCACTTATAGAGAGATAAACACAAAACTTGAGGATAAGACTCGATCAAATAAGCTAAGAAATACATGACGTCCGTTTTAACGGCAAATAAAAGGGTTTCGCAGACCAAACGGACGTTATGTATTTCTTAGTTTATTTGATCGAGTCTCATCCTCAAGTCTTGTGTTTATCCCTCAGAATGGATACAGGATTTGAGGCAAAACGCTCTTTCATTTAAACTATAAAAAATATAGGATCAGTTTGATTTTCATATTTGATTTTAAACTCAAATCTATATGTAAATTAAAACGTCTTTTGGAAGTGAGCGACGAGATTTCGATTTCAGTGGCCGACAGCTTCCTACGGGCAACTCTCCCCAAACCCCCACTTTTTATCGCCGACACCCTAACTTAACCATTTCAACATCCTTCTGTCGACAAGTTAATGGATAAATTAAAATAATAAGCAATAGTCCTGAAAATGTATTGTCTTATAGAAAATAATTCATGCATCGAGAATTATAATCTACATATGATTGAATCTTTTCTACAATATTTCAGAAAGCATATTGGCAATTCCCTTTTTAAGTGATTAAACAATACTTAAGTTTGCAAATAAAGCTCATTTCCTTATAATGCATGCATCGTCTTGTGAATCAATTGCATCATTTGAGGTGCATATGCAAAAGCTACATGTTGAGTGGAAAATTTTCATTGCCACGGAGGTAGTCAAACAATAATTTTACTTCTTTTGAGTTACAAAATGAAAGCTTAAAATAAAAAAATAAATAGGAAATTTACATACATACTACACAATTCCTATGCATTTGCATATCTAACAGCCAAAGTTTGATATTTACACTTATAACACATTGGTGTCATAAGTCTATGCATCAAAAAGTGTATTTCACTTTTAAAAATATAGTGATGGTGATATTTTTAATGTGACATTAAAGAATTGAGTGGTATGAAAAGACAATATATTTTAATCAAAATAAAAAATATCTGTTTTGTTGAAACTGCCCGCAAGAAATTGCATGCTTGATCATCAATCATGTGGGTTTAGTGCCACATGTTCAGCAATACTGATAGTGGGTTTAGCCCTTCCTCTAAAAATGGGTCATGTTTCGAATTTTAGTACATACTCTTATATTCTCCCTCCCTCCATGTCAAAAGAGTATCATTATGACATCCCAACCCAATTTCAATTCTATCATCTCCTTGATAAGATTATGTACAATCACATATATGCACCATATAGCTTCATTGCTTGGACATATACATGATATCAAGAAAGCATTACACATTTTGCAATGAATCACAAAATTTACCATTCAAATACTATCAAGTTCTAGACATGGTCTGAAGTCTAATCACACTCCTTTTACAGGTTGAAGAGTTATTTCCGAATATTTTTTACAATAAGAATGATAATAGTCCAACATATATTAAATACACCCACCCCAGACTAATTTAAATAAGAATTGATTGGTACAGAAATACATGTAAATTTTTTAAAAAATGAATAGATGATTTGATCCACTTCCAACTTATCAGAATGAAACAAAGTGGACCCAATCAATATTTCAAAGTGCCATACTAAAATTTGACGCATAAATGTATGTAAACTAGCTAGCCAACTAAATAAATGTATAGATATAAAGATCTAATACTTATGTTCACCACCTCAATATTTGATAGGACAATCTGGATCAAATCACTGGCATAATTAACATTAAACTAACCATATCACCCCTCCTTTCGTCCTATACCCATAGACAAAAATGTTGTCCACCTACTTGCAATCACCACTTTAACTCATTTGAGCTGCTATGTAAATTTTCATTCATCTTTATGATCATTTTGCTGTGATCCCTTTATGCAGCATCGCTCTCATCCTTCCCCATCTAACATCTCTCCTACCCCTCTCTATCACCACCAACATCGCTCACAATTGTGATCTCAATGTCAACACCATCATGTTTCTCCATTGTCAACCACCATCACCTTTTCGTTTTGAACTTTATTTGTAACTTGTAATTTAAATATTCACATTTGATTAAACAATATATATAAAAAATCTAACCTATTCACACCTTGGAAAGCTTCTTACCAGTTCTACAAGCCTCACCCTCTCTCCTACATTGTTTTGATAGCACACTTAACCCCGCCTCCTCACCATCAACACCACAAACCCTCTGATTTACTAGCATCATTGCCACCAATCTCCGTCAATCTGAAGCCATTCCTTGTTCTGTCAACATTGCTACATTCACCTCATTTTCTCTATCACTAGCACTTCCGCTACCCTTATGTTAAAACCCCGAACCCCCTCACAGCTACCAATGCCATCTTTCAGAATTTCACTTCCACCTCCTTGCAATCACCACTTTAACTAATTTGAGTTGCAATGCTAATTTTCATCCATCTCTATGGTCAATTTGCTATGATCTCTCTATGTCAACATCGCTACGATCTCTCTGTCAACATCGCTCTCATCCTTCCCCATCTAACATCTCTATTACACCTCTCTATCACCTCCAACATCCCTCTCAATTGTGATCTCTCCCCCTTTCTCAATGTCAACACCATCACATTTCTCCATTATCAACCACCATCACCTTTTTGTTTTCAACTTTATTTGTAACTTGTGATTTCAAATTTGATTAAACAATTTATATAAAAAATCTAACCTACTCAACACTTTGGAAAGCCTCTTAGTTCTACATGCCTCGCTTTCTCTCCTACACACTAGATCGCAAACTTGCACCTGCCTCCTTTCCATCAGCACCACAAACCCTCTGAATTACTAACATCATTGCACCAATCTCCATCAATCTAACGCCATCCCTTCTTGTGTCAACTTTTGCTACATGGGCCCATTTGTCTCCATCACAAGCACTTTCACTACCCATTTGTTACAGAACCAAACCACTCTGCTACCAATACCATCTCTCAAAATTTCACTCCCATCATCCTCTTTATCAATTATGAACTATCACCATCATCTTTGCTGCCAAATACATTTGTCTCTCTCCAATGCTAACACTATCACCATCTGCATCTATCACTGACACAAATATCACATGCATTAGGCCCAACTTTTAAACTCTTCCATCATCAAACCAATCATCCTTCCATTCCCCCTCTTGATTCTATGGCCTATCATGAAGGGGTGCAATAATAGATTGAACATAAGGATGATTGCATTAGAAAGAAAGAACTACAAAAATAAGGGCGACAGAAAGCTTGGTTCCTCTGTCTCTGTGATCGTCTCAATTAGTGTTTTGGTTCTATTTCATTCAATCACCAATACCATGGCCACTATTAATGTGGAATGAACAAAAACCTTATCCTCTTGCAAAAGAGATTGTTTATTTAAATTCTATCAAGCTCTTAGGTAGACCAAAGGGAAGGAATGTCAGTTACTTTGGATGAAGTGAAGTAGATTGGAGATAGGCAATAACATACTAGGTCATCTTTTGATTCAAAGCAGCTAGAATATCATGCAATAGCCCTTATTTGATACAATGAAGGGTCAATATTAGTCAATCCCAATAAGCCTTTGATTCGAAGTTAATTATATCAATTCATGACCCATTTAAATGCCTACTTAGAATTCTACAAGTTTATAAACTTTGCTGTCAACAAGATGCTGAAAAGGGTACAAAAGGAAGCACATCAACAAGAAGTCGAAACTTGTTAATCAACTATGCATCATGCACCAATGCACGTCACATTACAGTCAGCATGCTGCTATATGTAGAAATGGTACTTAGGCTCCCTTCTTTTTTTTTAGTGGTTTTCTATGTGAGCATGAATCTACAAAATATTATAGTATTATATGTATCAAAGGAAATGAAATAAAATTCCAATCAAGTAGGTGTTGATAATGAATTTCTATCCATTACTTTGAGCTTCTCCATCCTTTTTTCATTTCATTCCACTAGAATTCCGAAGCAAACAAAGATATTCGATTAAGCATACAGGACAAAAAATTGTCAAAGGAAGTTGAAATTCATTCCCTCCAAACTTCAAAAAAAGAAAACGTTTAATTTTAACAAAAAAATTCTCAACCAATATCTCAAATCTAAGGAATAAGGGCATGGTGAAAGAATAAAAAACAATTCTCTAAGTAAGACCTGCTTCCGCCTTACGAATGAAAGGCTGCTTTATCCAAGACAAAATACTTGAGGGAAAAAAAATATCCAAGACAAAATACTTGAGGGAAAAAAAAAAATAAAGCTACCAGGGATGAACATCCGCACAAACATAAAGCATCAAGACACGTTACCATTAAACACATATAAACGTTTAAGAAAAAATGATTAAATTAGACAATAAATGCTCCGAAATTTCTCACAAAACCGATTTCCTAATCCATTATACACCCCAATTCAAGTATCCGTCCACATTGATCACAAAAGAGACAAAACAAAAAAAGGGGAAATAAGAGTAGCATTCCTAAATCACAACCCTATCAAGAGGTTAAACCCTAGCATCAGAGATTCAAAAGCACAACATACTTGTCGTAACAAGAAGCCCACGCTCACTTTGTGGCAAGACCGATTTACAAGCTTACCGGTGATTTCTTGGTGGTACAATCCCGCAAAAATCCGACAACTGTTCGCCGGCGAGCGGTGAGAAAGCCGGAGAAGGTGGAAGCTCACCGGCGAAAGGGGGGGAATGTGAAGCTAATTTTAGGCTCAGCGCGCCGCCCTGTCTTAAGGTTAAAGACCTTAAGCATTTTTTTTTTTTAATTATTTTTTCAGTTTTTCTTGTTTGATGGGATGGTTTGAATAATGCCGAAAGGTGTAATTATTATGTTGGACTAAAAAGTCCAATCAGCTTTGAAAATAATATTTTTAAATAAAAAGTAGAAGGAAAATTACAAGTACAATTTGTAATATTTGAATGGATGGAAATGAATATTTTTTGCTAATTATGAAAATACATATTTTTGCGATATATATATATATATAAAGATGGTTGATAGTCAAAACCACCAACTACTTAGGCTAGCAGCTTGTCAGGTCTGAGTTGGACTCATGTGAATAACCATTTGAGTACCACCCACTTATAGCTGATATCTCACTTGGGGAGATTCAAATCTCAATCCACAGAGGAATTACACCGCTGAAATAGATGAAGGAAAATTACAAGTACAATTTGTAATATTTGAATTGATGGAAATGAATATTTTTGCTAATTATGAAAATAAATATTTTTGTCAAATATATATATATATATATAAAGATGGTTGATAGTCAAAACCACCGACTACTCAGGCTAGCAATTTGTCAGGTCTGAGTTGGACTCATGTGACTAATCATTCGAGTACCACCCACTTATAGCTGATATCTAACTTGGGGAGATTTAAATCTCAATCTACAGAGGAATTACACCGCTGAAATAGATGCTCTACTAACTAAAATGAGAACGCGAACTATTTTTGAGACATATATATAACAACTAAAACTTATATGACAAATACCACATAGGAATTAAGTGATAGGTATGTAAATCTTTTTTTAATATTCTATATGTAAATTTAAGAAATTATGGCTCATTTAATTAAAAATAGTAAAAAAAATAATAAGAAAATTTCAATACATAACACATAATTCTTGTGTTATTTATATAAAATGTTTTGCCAAGTTAGACATGAAAATGGTGTATAATGATGTTTTTATGCAATATTAAATATTTAATTGTCATGAGAATAAATATCAAATTTTATATGTAAGATATGTAAATATATAGAAATTGACGGGGCTTTTATATACATATCATTCAAAACTTTCATATTTATTTATCTCATACAGTCATACTTAACTTTCATGATTTCAAATATCATATGAAAAATAATTGTTATTGTCACAATTTAATAGTCAAATTCATCTTTTCATCTATAGTTAAAAGACCTATGTATATAATTTTTTCAAAATTGGTTGATATTTCTGTCTATGCACGTAAATATAAAAATTTTAAGTGCTAATTAATGTAATTTGAATAATACATGATGTATGACCATGCATATTTTCTCTTTTATTTGGTGAAGTACTACATATTATGACCTTATTGCAAGATTTTAAATTTATGTTTTCAAATACAAGAATTTTACACAAATAATATATAAAATTGTCAAGCAACGATATCCATATCACTAGGGCTGTCAAAACGGCTCGTTCGCGAACAACTCGTGTTCGGCTCGTTAATTTCATTCGATAAGTTAACGAGCCGAACACGAACTAAGATGTGTTCGTTCTTGTTCGGCTCGTTTTGGCTCGAAATATTACTCATCAAGTTTATATATATATAATTGTTGTGGGAAAAACACTTTCTTTCCTCAATCTTGGCAAGAGAACAAACCACAAATCACAACAAAGAAGATGCAAACACAGGAACACAAGCAAACAAGAAGAACAAACCACAAATCACAATAAAGAAGATGCAAACGCAAGAACACAAGCAAACAAGAGGATTTACGTGGTTCGGTCCCTCGGACTTACATCCACGGGAGGGAATCAACCAAATCCACTAAGATAATAGAGAAGAATTAAAAGACTTCTACACTATTGAGGAATATGCTCCAGATCTCTCTCTCGACTCACCTCGACCCTAGATCCCCAAGATTCTCCCCTCAATCCTTGAAGCCTCTCCCTTTCTTCTCTACTTCCTCCTAGTTCTCACTCCTTGGTTCCTTTCCCCTCAACCCTCCCCTACAAGCCACCTCTTCTATTTATAATAGAAGGGGCCTCCCCTTGTAGACCGGGTCTACCTAGCCTAATAATTGAGATTCATTACAACAATAATGTTAAGTTTAATATTTACATACATGACTAACTTTATCACTACTACCATTTAAAAGTGAAGTACACTTTTTCATATATATGCTAGTAACTTCAAAGAGTTAAGCATATGAATATCAAACTTTAGGTATTAGATGTGTAAATAAAAAAGAATTATGTGGTATGCATGTCATAACAACAAACGACGGACCGTAAAAATCGATCTTAATTCCGAACACATCCATGATATTATCATCATTACAGCCTAGGAAAAAAAAAAGGGAACCCCAAGCTCTTATTCCAGATAAAAAATGGTGAGCATGAGAAAAGTTCAGATTGTCATATGACAGGAGAGGAGTTCAAATTGTCATTTGGCACAAAAATATTCGATCTCGGCTTCTCTGGCATCTGCGCCATCCAGACTATGGAAGACAGACGGCTTTTAGAACTTCAAGCTTTCCTAACACAACCGTCAAACAAGAATAGACTGGTAATCCAACAAAAATTTTTCTCAATATGACACACATGCTATCATTTTTTAAGGGTGTGTTTGGGGCAGCTTATCTGTTTTGGCGGCGTTTTGAAAACGCCGCCTCACCGTTTAGAAAAAGCGTTTTGACAGCTTATCCAAAAACATGATTGGGTTTTTACATGAAAAACGAGCCGAGGGTAGAGCCCCGTGGGTCGTACTTCAGGATAAGCTGCTTATCTGAATAAACTGCAGTCAAACACCCCAAGTGCCATAATAATCAGAAACAAGTGCAGACCAATTGAAAGAACAGGATGAAATCAAGCCATGCATTCCAGCCTTAAAACAACATTAAACAACCCATAATTCTCCCGAGCGAGAAAATTTAAAAAAAAAAGAAAAATACATGGATTATGGGCACTGAATTTAACAAAGAATGATCTCAGATAATCCACGATGAACAACATATAAAAATGTTAATCTGAAGGGCACGATATGGAAGTGATTTAAGAGAAATTTTCAGGTTTTGCAGTATTTTGATAGAACTACAAAAATCTTACTCTTTAAAAATTATCACAAAATAGTATTTGTAATCTATACCGATCTTCACAATTTACATATCATTCTATCTTAATGTGAACATGTCAAACTAATGGGGGTGTTCGGTAACAAATTGTTTAGTGAATTTAGCCATGGATTTAACTTAAGCCCAGCCAAACATAAAAAATATATTAAATTAAATCCAAAGCTCAGATAAATCAAAATTTCTAACGTTCGTCTATGCTACTCGTGTTCCGTTTACTTTACGTAGGAAATCCGGATTCATTAAATCCAATTACAAGGCGGATTTACAGGATTTGTTGAGTTGTCGCTTGCGAGGTCAATCTCCGCCTGCAGAGAGTTTAATAAATCCAAATTCACTAGAGCTGATAAATCCTACTCAATGTAAAACCAAGTCGTAGCCAAACACCGCCCAAGGGGTTGTATGGTAACGGCTTTAGCAACTCTAATAAATCCTACATATTTGGATTTTTCAACTCCTGCCAACATAAAGATTTAGTAAAACTAGGAATTAAGGCAAATTAATTGGATTTAATAAATCCAATATTTAAATTTGCCATTTTTTCAGTCCGGCAAGATTTAAGTTAAATCCTGCTTAAATTCGTTACCAAACAGTCCCTAAGAAAATCATCACCCATTCTCCAAGAAAATTTTATGCAAATAAAAAGATGTGCAGCACAGCTAAACAATCTAATTAGTATTGAGTTAATATACTTACATACAAATCAAAATAGAGGAATAATCAAGAGCTCTTCTGCCTGCAAATAGATTATTCAATCACTTGCACAACTGTAAGATCCTTCAAAGAGTGAAAAACAACATAATTAATTGACATAAGAACCTCAATGAATTACACAAACAATAGAATTGAAATGCAGATAAAAAACTCAATTTGATAATGATTGAAAGATGAATATGAAGCTTAATATTTCTGTATCATTGCTCCTTCCCAACATTCTCCAAGTACCACCTGTAAGTCTCTATAAGCCCCTCCTTCAATTCGATCTTCGGCTGCCATCCCATGGCTGCCAACATAGAATTATCCATCAGCTTCCTTGGTGTTCCATCAGGTTTTGTGGAATCCCACACCAACTCTCCCTCAAATCCAACCACCACTTTCACCAACTCAGCCAGCTCCTTTATGCTCACCTCTCTCCCACTCCCCACATTAACATGACTTAGCCCTGAATACCGATCCATTAAGAAAACCACTGCATCAGCAAGATCATCTACATGCAGAAACTCCCTTAATGGCGAACCGGTTCCCCATACCACCACCTCTTTCGCCCCACTGGACTTAGCCTCATGGAATCGACGAATTAAAGCTGGTAAAACATGAGAGTTCTCAGGATGAAAGTTATCATTAGGTCCATACAGATTAGTGGGCATTGCAGAGATAGCATCCCATGAGTATTGGATTCGATAAGCCTGACACATTTTGATGCCGGCGATCTTCGCAATAGCGTACCACTCATTGGTAGGTTCAAGCGGACCTGATAGAAGTGCAGATTCAGGTATGGGCTGCGGGGCGAGCTTGGGGTAGATGCAGGATGAGCCGAGGAAGAGGAGCTTGCGCACAGATCCGCAGCGGTAGGCTGCGTGGATGACATTAGTCTGGATCTGGACGTTAACGGTGATGAAATCGGCGGGGAAAGTGGAGTTCGCGTGGATGCCGCCTACCATGGCGGCGCAGAGAATGGCGTAACGAGGGCGTTCGGCGGAGAAGAAGGACTCGACTTCGGACTGACGAGTGAGATCGAGCTCCGTGCGCGAGCGGAGGAGGAGGTTTGTGAACCCTAGAGAAACCAGACGGCGGAGGATAGCGGAGCCAACCAGACCGCGGTGTCCAGCTACGAATACCTTCGCCGACTTGTCGGAGAAGAAGGTAGTTTCCGGCAATGGGGTTTCTGATGGGAAAAAAATTAGAATTTGCGGCGGAGAAATTCGGAAGAGAGATCGGAAAGTTATGGATTATTACCATTCGCAGCGTTTTCCTTTTCGCCGGCGGCCATCGCCGAAGAAGGGGAGCGGAAGGAGGAGAAAGATGGGAGTTTTGGAGGCCTGTGTGCGCGGCGATCTCGTCTTGTCTTCTCGGCGAGCGTTCGGTTCGACGTAATTCGGCTCTCTAATTCGGCGCACTCGGCGAGGTGTTTAGGGTTGGAGAGGAAAAAGTTTGCAGCGCGCTGTTCGAAAAAATATTAGCTCAGGAGAGCTGTCACTTATGATCTCACCGTACTATCACGTGATATCTCTTTATTTGAGTACTTATGAATTAATATTTTTGAGGTAATATTTTTTCAGGATATTGAGGTTAAAGGGGATTATATCTACGGTATAATCCCTTATAACCTCTCTGTAAACTTTTGTAACTTATCTATAATCTCCTAATAAATTCTTAATATATGATAATAGAAACGTGAAATTTATTTTAGGTTACAGGTAGGTTACAGAAGGTTACAAGGAGGTTACAAGGGGTTATACTGTATATACAACCCCCTTGTACCCTCGGTATAACCTCAATATCGTACGCAGCGCTGCATACGTCTATCACACGCAAATTTTTTCCGTTGGAGAGAGCTAGGGGGAAGATAGTCTTGTGGTTTTAATTTCATTTTTTATGCTAATTTTCATCAATTTGAGATTCATAATTAATTATTAATTAAGTGCTTACTTAGGGTTTATTTTATTTTTATTTAATTTTTAACTCATATTTATTTGATGAATTTTTTGTATTTTAAAATTTTAAAAATAAATTAACTTATTTTGAAAAACATTCAAAACAAACATTAAAACATTATGTTGAGTATTTTAAAAATAATTAAATTTTTTATATCAGATTAAAAATGTTTTACTTTAAATTAAAATACAAATAAAATAAAATGAAACAAATTAAAAGTTTTTATTTAATAATTAATTATTAAAAATAAAATTACATATTAAATTTTAATTCATTTAATAAAAATAACTAATTATAAAATAATTTAATCAATAAATAAACATTTATTAATTAACGAATATTAAATTATTATTTAATATAAAATAATTTAATCATTTTACTATTAATTATTAATTATTTCAATAATAATCAATAATTGATTAGCTTAATTCTAAATAAAATTTTTAATTAATTTTAATCAGATTTAATAATTATATTAATAATATATGATTTTAATTTAGTTTTAATTAGATTTTGCAGTATTTAATCGGATTAGATATCTATAAAACTATACTACTTTTTGAGATTTAAATGCTAGCCTAGAAGATGAGGGTTATGCACTTTAAAAATATTAATATTATTGTATTAGTTAATATTAATTAACTAAAAATATATAGATTAAAATTATAATTTATTTTAATTGATTGTAATTAAAGTAATAATATTATAATTGATAAAATTTTAATTATTTAATTAATTAATATACATATTAACAAAATAATTAAATTTATCTTTATAATTAATGAAATTATTTTAAAACTTATAGTCTAAATTAATTATTCATATTTTTATTTTAACGATTTACATATATATCATATAGTTTTTATGTGTATATATATATATATATACATATCTAATTATAGCATATATTTTAATATTTCAATTTTTATGTATCTACATATCTAATACAAACATATTGCTTGAATGAAGGGCTTTTAGTATTATATAAATATATACATCTACATACCATGTGTCTCTTGTTTTACACTATTAAGATTCATTGAATCAAGTAATCACAGGAGGGAAAAGTCAACTATAAAGATTTAGGATCTGTTTGGGATAGCCAAAGCTTTTTAAAGTAGTTATGAAGTTAATTCAGAAGAAGAAATGATGTTAAAAATGCTAAAGTGGCTCATACAATCTTTTTTTTTCTTAATATCAAACTTCTTTCTAACAGCCACCGCACATAGTCAGGTCAGATTGCAAAACACGATTTTCCACTATAATTTTTTGAAAAATCAAAACTGCGGTGTAATGCCACCACACCGCTACTCCAAATGCACCCTTAGATGCTATAGTCACTCACTACCTCTCCCTAACTCTACCATTGACTAGGTTTCAATGAGAGTGCAAATCCAAAAATGATTTTCTTAAACTATCGAAGAAGCCCACATCTAAATGGGCTTTTTGGACCTATTGGATCAGGCCCCTCAAGCCTCCTTTCTGAAATATGAACGATATCATGCACCGAGAGCTTATGGCTTCTAGATTGTATTCGCTAATTAATTTCATCAAAGTGATAGCTACTATAATTATTTCTCAAGAAGATCTAGCAAGCTCTTCCTCCAAGCTCGCCCATACTTCTTAAGCTTATCTGCATTTATCAAGCTTCATTGCGAAGTTCATATATCGATCCTTCAAAATTATCTAGAGGGCAGAAAAAATGAGGCTCCAATCCATCATTGTCTATACCCATTTATGAGCCCCCTTACACGCGTGATGATATTTTTTCTATAACAAATCTCATCTATGCTTTGTAGAATACAACTTATGATATAATATTTCTTTATTTCTTTTTTTCTTATAGCTCTATGAGAATAAGGACACATCTTAAGCAATAAAATTAGGAGCCCTTATTCCCTTAAAAAAAATAAGAAAATAGGGGGAACATTAGGCGTGGCATACACGAGCTAGAGTTCTATCCCTTTTCACAGTCTCCACTCATATTTATATGGTAACCCCCAAATTGTATGAATTGATGAACTTCACAGAATCTTATGTCCTAAAAAGATCTAGCAGAGACATACCAACTAGACAGTAGTAATGTTCCCTAACTCTACCATTGACTAGGTTTCAATGAGAGGGCACGTCCAAAAATGATTTTCTTAAGCTATCGAAGAAGCCCACATGTAAATGGGCTTTTTGGGCCTATTGGATCAAGCCCCTCAAGCCTCCTTTCTGAAATATGGACGGTATCATGCACAGAGAGCTTATGGCTTATAGATTGTATTCACCGATTAATTTCATCAAAGTGATAGCTACTATAATTATTTCTCAAGAAGATCTAGCAAGCTCTTCCTCCAAGCTCGCCCATACTTCTTAAGCTTATCTGCATTTATCAAGCTTCATTGCGAAGTTCATATATCGATCCTTCAAAATTATCTAGAGGGCAGAAAAAATGAGGCTCCAATCCATCATTGTCTATACCCATTTATGAGCCCCCTTACACGCGTGATGATATTTTTTCTATAACAAATCTCATCTATGCTTTGTAGAATACAACTTATGATATAATATTTCTTTATTTCTTTTTTTCTTATAGCTCTATGAGAATAAGGACACATCTTAAGCAATAAAATTAGGAGCCCTTATTCCCTTAAAAAAAATAAGAAAATAGGGGGAACATTAGGCGTGGCATACACGAGCTAGAGTTCTATCCCTTTTCACAGTCTCCACTCATATTTATATGGTAACCCCCAAATTGTATGAATTCATGAACTTTACAGAATCTTACGTCCTAAAAAGATCTAGCAGAGAGATACCAACTAGACAGTAGTAATGGACGCAAGTTGGATATTTATAATGTGGGCATTTACATGCATTTCATACAAATTTTATATATTTAGATATCTAACACCAAAACTCTAATATATTCATGCATACCATTCATATTTGTAAATCAAATAAAAAAAATATGTTTACCAATAACTTTTTAAAATTGAGATACACATTTTCATGTATAGATTTATAAAACCGAAGTGTTATAAATGTAAATATCAAAGTTTAGTTGTTAGATATAAATTCGTTAGAATTGGGAGGCATGCATGTGAACTTCCCTTTATAATGAAGAACAACTAGTGATCACTAATCATCAATAAGACCAAACTTTAGTGAAGTTAGTCAGACATAATTTGGCAAGGAGAGGAGCTTAGTTTGGTTGGGCATATTCTAGAGCTCCCATAAAAAAAAAATCCAAAAAAAAAGCAATCACAAGAGGAATAGTTGTAGGACTCTCTAGTGATGGGTGATTGGTAATAATTGAAAGATATGAATATTTGCATCATTTTTTTGGCTCATTTTGATGTCATGACTTTATGCAAAGTTTAGAGACCTAACCCATCATTCCTTGCACACATATTTTAAATCATTTGCTAGGAAGAATAAGGCACCACTACGTTGCAAGGCAATGTTAAGGCCATGTCAGCATTGTCGCGTCGTTAGGCAAGCGCCAAGATATGGAAGCGCCAAGATATGGAAAGATATGGAGCTCTTTACACCATTCTATCTTCAAGGTCGAAGTCGTGGCGTGCTCATGTAGCGCCTCCACACTCTTTAGCTAGCGCCTAGGCATTTTGTGCTCAGTTTTGAGAGCACATTTCAACTCTTGGAGCATCGTCGCAGTGCTTCTAGACATCGTTGTAACACCATATATGAGAGTTGTGACGTCATTGTCTAGCACTTGGGTGCTCAATATTAATTGTTCACTGTGTGAAATGGTTGATTTTTCATTGTTTACCTAGACGGTTCAAAAATCTAACACGTATCATAACACTGCACCGTGATACTCCATCAATTACATTGATAGTGAATCGATATATTTGATATGAACGGACCCATTAGCATCACAACACTCCATCAATTAGCTAGGATGAATGTGACATTAATCAAATCAACAATAACCATTTATAACAAATTGGGATTTTATGGCTACGCATTAATATCATTATTTAAAGTTGTAGGTCGCATGTTGGCCTAATATTGTTGTGCTCATTACCACGGTTGTGGTGCCACACATGGTTGGTGGAGTCAAGGCCCCAACCCTGAGGTTGGCTCACGGTTACTCATTTTGACTTACTTTATGATTGTTTCATAGACCCTCTTTTTTTGAGAGGTGACTATACATTGAGTTATGATCATTCATCATCTACCCGATAACCTAATTTAGCCTTGACAACAGGAGATTTCCCCTATTGAGATGAATAAAATCTCATTGATATCCTTTTGAATGGGTTGCATATAAAGCAACCACAACATCTTTTATCAAGAGACTTCCTGGGCATCTTCGATGATATATATAATTGATCATGTGGATATGTTATCCTGGGAAGTATTATCATTGAACCTAGCCAGAATAAAAAAAAAAATTTATTTTGCTTTTGTTTCAGATGCTATCGTAAGCCCTTTCGTACATATTTTCTCCGGTTGAACATGATCTGATTTTATTTGGACCGCACTTCTCCAATTTATGTCATGAAAATCACTTTACAAGACGTCTTCATATCCGCAGGCCTATCCATGTTTTTCAGTATTTACCAAACCTATTTATTTTCCTCTCTCGATCATTTCCTTCAACCATTTCATGTAAATAATAATAATAACTTTTGTGATGAAGAAAGAAAGATCAAGCAAGCGCACAGTTTCATTTCAATCTCCCTCATTAAATATACTCTCGCATTCAATCACAATGTGATTTACTGGGGTACATGTGTAAATTTATTAAAAGTGCTGATATTTAAGTAAAAACTTTATTCCTCCTCTCTGCAGCAGAGAACCTTAAATTGCTGTTTGGCACTTCAGACCCTGCAAAACACAGAAAATGAATCTAATGAAGCAATTCGTAGCAGTTGTTTATTATTTTGGCAACACTACAAAAAAAAAAAAAAAAAAAAAAAATTGGCCCTGCCGATAGGATCGTCGATCGGCTCGTTATTCTCAAACAATTCGTGTTAAATAGCTCATATTCAATTCATTTGTTGAGCAAAAGAGTATAACACGAACAACTCTTTTTTGCGCTCCGCATATAAACGAGCCAAACACTAAAAATTTTTTGTTTTGTTTGTTTTTGTTCGGCTCATTTTGGCTCTAATTAAATAAATAAACATAATATATTTATATATATATATATAGCCACAAAAATTTATAATTAATTAAAATGACTAAATAAAATAGAATAAAAATATATTAAATTCTACCTAAATAAATATTTAAATATAAATAACGAGATTTAAAACTCACTCTATCCTTAACATTTTACAACTATGTGATTAGGGTTGTAAAAATAGCTTTTTTGAGCTCGATATAAGCAAACTTGTCAAATACAAATAAATTTTTTGACTTCCATATATGAACGAGTCAAACATGAACAATAATATTTTTAACAAGTCGAGTCTGAACTCGCTCAAGCTCGGCTTGTTTACTCCTCTAACAGTTGTATGCATGATTAGGAATGTCAAAATGGTTTCTTTTTTTCGTGTTCGTGTTCAGAACAGTTCTTGTTCAGCTCGGTAAGCAAATGAGCCGAACACGAATAAATTTATTGTGTTCGAAATATGAACGAGTCATACACGAATAGTAGTATTTTTTAATGAGCTGAACAAGCGCGGGCTGCTCAGACTCTTGTGTTCTGCTCGTTCACACTACTAGGTGCGTGTGTGTGTGTGTGTGTGTGTGTGTAATTTTATAAAATTCTTATTGGGATAAAAAAGAAGCAAAATTAGAGAGACGATCTTACTGAACATAATCTACTTTAACGACTCCAACGTCTTGGGAGGATATGAGTTCAAAAGCTTGCAGAGAGAGAATAATGGAGTCGGGGCAGCCCCGGCAAAGTTCCACAACGGTAACTTCAATGGCCGCCAAACTTTTGCATTTTGAACCCTCATCAATACATTTTACACTCAGCTTCTTGCCACAAATACCTCCATTATTCCACATTGAATCCCCCACTCCGACGATCATATTCCCCATATCCTTGCTTCCAAAACATGCAGGCGCTGCATGCAAATTCCATTTTAATATTTGGAAATTTACGAACATACTCCGACGATCATATTCCCCATATCCTTGCTTCCAAAGCATGCAGACGCTGCATGCAAATTCCATTTTAATATTTGGAAGTTTACGTACATACCACGAAACTTTTACTATATATATATATAATAGAACTCACGAATATAAGGTGGGAGTATGAAGGTGGCGTTTGTTTCAGCTGTAAAGGCAGGAGATAAAGAGCATAATAACATGGCAGCGGCCAAAGCAACAGCTGCATGATTCATCTGATACATTCTTAGTCTGTTTAATTGATGTGCTTTGTGTTTGTGAAGACTCATAATGTTGATTTATAGTAGAAGATTATATGAGTTTTAATTATAATAATTGATTGTGAGGAGGTATGTTTATGCAAGAAGTAAGACAAATAATTAGAAAAAAAGGCATCACACCCCATTTCAAGGTGGAAAAATGAAAAGAAGAAGTAAATTAATTAGTATCTTTAAAGAAAAATTATGAGTCTTTTGCGGCTTCAAAGTGGTAGGTATCGTCAAAAAATTGAAACGAATTGATTGGTTTGATCGGTTCAACTTTGAACTGGTTCTCCGAGAGGCCCGTTTTAATTTTAAAAAATGGTTAGTTTTTATTAAGAATTGGAAGGAAACACGATGAAAAAAATTGTGTCTGGAATTCCAAGCAAAAATCTTCATCAACTGGTACGAATCTTTGAGGCTTGTGCGAACTTTGAGGCAATTTTTTTAGTATGAAATATTCCTACTTTAATTAAAATCATCAAAAACTTTGATTTCAACGAACTTACAGTAGTTTGATGAGACGAACATCAGTGTCTAATTGGAATGCCAAATGGATTCCAAACTTGATAATCTTCTAGTCGAATCAAGCATCTCAATGAGAAGAATCATACGAGTCAAATATCACTTAATTCTGACAATATTAAGATACTCAAACGTCCTCAAATAGTTGCTCGATTAAGGGGTTCTCTCTAGGTTATTTGATGGAGTTGTTTGAATTCCTTATTTATTGGTAGCCCTCTCCAAAAGTGGATAAATAAAGCCCTTCCCTTCTTAATAAAAGGGGAGAAAGAGCTGATCCTTGAACTGGAGGAAACTTGGGAATTAGAAAAAAGGAGCTGAGATTATCACAGCTCATGCAGCTCCTAACTCCGGCCTATATTGCCTATGTAAGTTATCACACATTGTGCAGCTCTTTATTATAAATTTTGTGGTAAAATGACACTACCAACTACAACCACAACTTTCAACTGGGACATCTAAGATAAACTGACACACCAACCACATTTTATAACATTCATGTACGCTCTATTACGACTATTATTGTTGAAATATCATTGTGCATCAATTTTATAATTTCATCTTCCCTATCTGAGAAGAAGAGTCGACACTGTACTGAGCATTGCATATTGGATTATTTCAAATGGGCGCTCTGTGAATTTTCCCTTTTTTTAGGATTTTCCACTTAAAAAGTTATGATATCTCTACTTGTCACTTTAATTAGTGTGTGTAGAATCTTTGTTCAACTTTAAGATGCTAAATAATTACTCTACTACCGCGAATCTTCCGACATGCATCAAAAATATTTATTAATTATCACACATCATGCCACTCATGCTCATGAACACATCATGTAGAAAATTTAGACCTTGTACAAACACCAACATTTGGTGTGATTTTATTGGAATAAAAAGTCATATCTTTTAAATTGTTCTATACATAGTTCTATATAATTTCATGCTTAAATTTAGAGCCAACATCCATAATTTTGTGAGGACGAGACCATGCAAGGGGAAAAATATGAAAACTTATGCGAAAACAAAGCTTGAAGGCGTGAAAGAAGATTTCTCACTTTCGGCATGGTTGGCACGATGAATTCGACCTGAAATCGACGGAGGAGCTCGGAGGCAACAGAGGAGCCGAATGAGAACAAAAATGAGATTGAGGCACGAGGTGGAGCGGCTGCTCACGGGAGACCTATTTTGGCGATCTTGCATCTGCCTTAGCGTCGTCCATAGTGGGCGCTAATCCAAAATAATAGCATCATTTTAACATCTTTTTCTCTATGCAACTCGTCCGCGTCGATTTTTTTGGAAGCGGAACCACGTGATGACACTAAATGAACACTAATCGGTCGCTAAATTTATGTTGGAAAGAATTTTGACTCTAATTCAGATGTTAATTCACAGTTTTCCTCTATTGTGAATGATAGCCGATTCTAGGCGTCGGGTGGTATTACAATCCACAATTGTGATCCTTCCAAGTACAACCTGTGGAGGGAGGTTGTTGGATGGAGGAAGAAGTGTTGAGTCTATGGGCTCGAGTCACAGATGTCTGTTTACAATGCTCAATCCTCCACCATTGCATCTGCAGCTTCTACCTCTACCTCACATGAAGAGGTCTCTAGGCATGTTGACACATTCACTGTCAAGATGGAGGCTCACTTAACTCAGATGAGGTCGGAGCTAGATGCAAACATGAAGGTCAAGCTGAAGGCCGAGTTAGATTTGTTCCGGCTGTGGAAGAGGCAGGATTTGAGGAGGAGGTAGAGGCAGGGGAGGATGAGGAGATAGAAGAGGAGGATTAGGGGGGATATTTATCTTTTTTTTGTTTTTATGATTATGTTGTATATTTGAACATATTTTTTTTTCTAAGAAGAGTGATATATTTATGTTTGATTGAATGCATTGTATTTATTTTATTATTTGATTGGATAATTTATTGTTCGAATGCTAGTTTAGTTTGTTAAATGCTTTGACTTACAAATTAAATATTGTGATAACATATGTGGTAATGTAAATAAGAGTGACCTATTTTTTTGTGTTGCTATAGGTTTTTGACAGCCTATCGGCGAGGTTTGACAACTACTTTTAACATAGTAGTCGCCATAACCGACGGCTAGCCGATGGACTCATTCATTGATGCCTAATCGATATGGAATCAACGACCAAACTGCGCCATAAAAAAATAACAACTGCGACACTTTTCAATCGTTTGTCCATCAGTTATCAAAACTAACTCATGAGTGACACCGAACCGATGGTACGCCTATGTCAAAAAAAGTAACAAACGTAACATTTTAATGTCGTGAAAGCAGTCACAATTGTCGACAGATAAAATCGTCGGGAATATGAAGCGACGAAAGCCGAAGCTTTGAAATTACTCAAAGAAAACAATGACACAAAATTGTCAGTTATGCATCGTTAAGTTTATCTCGTCCAAATATCAATCAGTTTGAAAATTACATACAATCATTTTAGCTACGACCTTAAATCCGTTGAAATATGAAAAACGACGGTATTTTTGTAGATAGCCGACAAAATGTGAATGTGACCGTCGGATATGAGCATTGTTCCTGTAGTGTTTGAGCCATATAATTCCGATTTTGAGCCGGAGGAAGGTTGATATATTCAATTTCGACTCGAGCTGCCTCATAGTCGAATATGACGAGTCACGGCCCAATTTTTAGCCGAACTCAATCCATTCGAGCTAATGTCGTGCTGACCTTGTTTGGCTCGAACTCGAATTCTCAACAGCCCTTTATTGTTGAATCTCACAATCTTGACCGAAAATATCGAAAAAATGTAAAATAATATTTGCGTTTGAAGTGTAACACCATTCATCTACACTCAAAATTTATATTATGCTCTTTATTTTTTCCCATATGAAAATTGTAATGCACTATAAACATTATCCAAAATAAGGAAGAAGTGTATTTTAACTTTTATGAGGTTAATTTGGGTATAAAATGTAAAAATTTGGCATAATATTTATTTATATAGCCCTATAATTTAAGTGTATTTTAACTTTTATGAGGTTAATTTGGGTACAAAATGTAAAAAATTGGCTTAATATTTATTTATATAGCCCTATAATTTTAAATTACATTGACATTATCACTAATCTTAATACATTTAATGTAAAATATATGTTATGATATATTTCAAAGTATTCGAGGTATTACGTAAATTATGAATGCAAAAAGATGCAGGCGAAGGTGGTCAGCGAAGACGGTCGGTGATGGCGAGGGCCTCCTGTGGTCGCGATCGGCGGCAGTTATCTACGGTGGTGGCAACCGACGGTGACGATGGCTTGCAGTGGCAACCGGCAATGTATTAAGAACATTATCATTATTCGCGTTCACCAAAGTAGTCTAGCAATACACTGAAACGACTGAGAACATATAGATCTAAGGATATTTTATTGCTGCTTCATTGATAAGTTATGCAGCCGGAGAAATAGAGCTGGAATCTGCCACCTTAAATCCTGCAAACAATATAAAAATCAAGCAAATTATTAAATAAATAATTAAACATTTATTAATAAAACAAACCAAATTAAGTATTAATTAGTGTGGCAGATTGTATAAGAAAAACTTACAGTTCATAATCAACTTTAAGGCGACGACGTGATACGCGGGCAATTGAGCCGAAAGCATCGTAGGAGAGTCTTATATCATTGTCACAGTTTCTGCAATGATGCGTTACGATGACTGTGGCTGTATTTGGTTGTTTACAAATGTGAGGAGAATCATCAATACATTTCACTGTCAGACTCCTTCCACAAAGCGCTCCATTATTCCACATTGAATCTGGCACTTGAACGACCATCTTCCCCATATCTGTGTTTCCAAAACATGTAGAAGCTGCATGCATGCAAAATACAATTGAGTACACTAAAAAAAATACAAGCACAAATCTCGAGGGGAT
>NW_018164444.1:63425762-63432296 GCF_001263595.1 Phalaenopsis equestris | reverse complement strand
AGATATTTGCTCTCCCTTTGTCTCTCCGAATAAAAATTTTTGTAGAGATCCGAATAGAATTTTAGAGCCTCCTCAAAAGAAGACTAATGGTCTGTTTGGGACAACTGAGGATGTTTCAAGAAGCGGCTATGAAACTGCTGCAGAAGATGTTGTTTTTCAAAAAATTACGTTATCTATTACAAATTTATTTTATTTTTAGGAGGCAGACAACACATTTAGGCAGACCGCACATTTTTGGTAAACACCACATTCTAACAACTTAGGTTAAGAAAATAATTTTTTATTACAATTTTTTTAAAAAAAAATAAAGAAAACTATTCCCCAAGCAGAATTGTTGTGGTGGTCTGAAATACAAAACCGGCAGAAAGTTGTTCCCAAGAGACCCAGTTCCCAAGAGACCCTAAGGCACATCTCATCACTAGTTATTTTGCCATTGTAAAAAATTATCCAAGTTGGAGTTCAAATGAGAAAAAAATTTGTAGAATCAAATGAGCTAGGGTATAAATTAAACATATTATGAGCAAAAATTACTGTTAGGTATGACTCATAATAACAGAATTTGGAGTCTCTTAAAATTGAAGAGGTGTGGGTGCATAAGAAATTTCATGATATATTTCTCTTAAAGGGCTGGATATTCGCTAAGGTGGAGATTTGTTAGGTATGACTCATATACCATAAATGGGACATATGCTGAAGTGGAGCAGAAGAATCTGTTCAATCGGGAGAGTTTCATTATGTGGGTTGAGGGTGCGGGGGCAAACCCTGCGGTTTGGTACAGAGGTTTAGTACAAGGGTAATTTAAGTAATTACATATTGTACTACATGATTATATATATGTCATGTTTGTAACCCATATCATGTTGGTAACCCTAGGTGAGCTGAATATTGTATTATACATTCTTTTATGAATATTGAAAAAGAAGTCATCGCTCTGGTCCCGAGGATGTATGCATCTTTACCGAACCTCGTTAAATCTTTGTGTGTTCTTCTGGATTTATGTCGATTCTTTTTTTCCTTCGCCCTAATTTCTCAACAACTACTAAGATGCAGTGCAATCGAACCAAAATTATAAAGATAATTACAACATAAAAGCGTGATACGTCAATTAGTGAGAGAAATTATGAATGGGGACGCAACGTGAGTGCCCCAAATGAGTTTGTTCGTTTAGCTTTTCTGAAGTCTTTTTGGGGTTAATGGCGTGGGCTCGGGAAAGGAATGATGGAGGAGGATGGCGTGCTGGTTTGCATTGGGATCCAACAGTTGCAATTGGCATCATAATTTGCGTGCTTTTTCTCTGCCTTAATTTTCTTGGCTTTCTTTTATTTATTTGAAATATAACATAATAATTTTTTACTTTATTATTATTTGATTAGTTTTGGACTATTTCAAGTTATTTAATACAAGTACAAACCAACTAAGGAAGCCAAAGATGAAAACATTTGTTTGCGCGAGAATAGTTTAAACCTAAAAGTTGAATATTATTGTATGGTACATGTGTCTCATTTATCAGCGAAAATTACGATTATGGCGGTTGAAGTTTTTAGATAGAAAATGTGAGCACACAAATTGAGGTTTTAGAAGGAAAACTACGAGCACACGGATTAAAAGTTTTGATTTTAGATCAAGCTTATAATAGTTTTTAGATTGCAATTTGTGTGATATTGCTTTATTTGCTCTTTTAATTATTTCCTTTAAAGGAGTCTTGCTAAAACTATATATATCATCATTTTGTTTTGTGTGAAATGATACTCTCAATTTGTAATATCTTATTTGATAAAGTGAATTCTCCTCATCTACCCGTGTTTTTTCTCTTTTTGATTTTTTCATATACAATCTGTGTTCTTTCATTTGCTTATTTCATTATTCGTTGCATCGATTCAATACATGTTATAACAAGTGGTATTAGAGACATCTTTGTGATCATAGAGACATGTTTTGTTTTTGATGATCATAACATTAAAGCACGACAACCCTTTGTTAGATCGCAACACCGACTTTCTCTTTTGTCAGATTAAGATGTGAGCTATCTTAGTGCACTGGATTTAAATGATGCACCCCTTGGGTTTGAAAAGATGTCTCATCACGGACACTGAAGGAGAAGCAAAATAAAGATCGAAAGATTCTTTCTTAAAGTCATCTTCATCTATCAAGTCAAATTCTATAGTATGTTTTGAAGAAGGAGAAGCCGTTGTTGTGTTGTAGCTCAAATTAGAGCAATTGTGCTTAATGAAATGTTTGACTAGTAAGTTGCACTTAAAACAATGTTGACACTCTCATAAAACAATAAAAGATACATTTGTTGTAGATCACTTAACTATTTTAAGAAAATCATATCTGATTTGGAAGCCATTAGAGTTAAGTATGATAGAATATTTGACAGTGATTTTGTTGTACTCACAGCCTTCATCATAAACAACATTTAGAAATGTTATCTTGTATGAGCGAGACACACTTACTCTAGATGAAGTATATGTTGTTTATTTTCTAAGGAGAAGATGAAGCAACTTATAAACGAATCAGTTCCTTAAAGAGAAGACCTTGTTGTTTGAGGTAAAACTCGAAGATGATTTTTGATGCTTATACAAAGAGTAGATCGGAATATAGAAATAAGAATTAGATATGCAACTACTATAAGAGCAATGGACATATCAAATGATTGTTATAAGTTACAGAAAAAAAAATAAGAAAATAACCACAAAGTAGAAAGCCAAACAATCAGATCATTCTGATAAAGCCATAGTTCTTGAAGAAGCCATTAATGATGGTGAACTTTTAGTTATCTCTAATGGAAAACCTTGTGATGTTTGAGTTCTTGATTCATCATGTCACTACAGGGAATGTGATAATTAGTGTCAGGTTTTGCGTTGAACATCTTCCGATGCAAATTTTAGCATCAGATTATCCCCTTATTAGCATTAGATTTGTCTGATGTTAATTGACATAAATCCTGCAGTGTGCATGTTTCATATGTTTTCCAGTAGGGATTGATTTTCAACATATGAAACAGTGTCAAAGGGTACCATGTTAATGAGCAATAATGCTCATTGTAAGATAGTCAGGATGTTTTTGGAGTCTTTATAATACTTAAAGATGTGAGAATTGTCTCTGATTTGAAAAAAAAATATAATTTATTTAAGTACTCTTGATGTTGAAGGGTACAAGTACTTTGATAAAGTTGGAGTATTGAAGGCCGACAAAGGCTCTTTTATTATGATGAGGGGATAAACAAAAGCTGTTGAACTATATGTCTTTCAAGGCTCAACTATGGTAGGTGATGCAATAATTACTTCTTATTTGAAAGCCCTTTGTTGGGAGTGTTTCCAGTTTTATAGTTGAATCTCCTTTTCTCTCCCTTTCCAACAACATTCTTGTAAACTTTGACGGGTATCAGTATCACCTCTTACAGCTCCACCTGATAGTCATAGAATAAAATTTTGTTCTTTTGATCTTAGAGCTACCGAGGTCCCCATGGACTATGCAATTCAGAATGGGGATCTTTAGATGTGTTGGGTTGACTCCTTCATGACCATGTAGACTTAGGGTCCTAGTATCTTGGGATGACGGGTTCGTGGTACCCTGACCCATTTATCTCTACCTTCTAGGGATTACTCATCCATTTCTTTGACCACCCCTGTAAAGCCCTATCACTCCTTTTGTGTTCATTGTTATCATCTAGGCGGCTCCATTATCGATGAGTTTTCGTCCATTTGAGATACGATAATTTTTCCTCTACCCATATGATCCAAAGTGCTTTGACATATAAGAATACCCTCGTGAGATGACTCAGCGTATGCTGATGAGTGTGCTACCCATGTGGGACTGTGACCCACTCTACTTCCTGTGGTTTAGCTGGAGCTTTGAAATTATTGGAGCATTTTCATGCGAAATAACCATCCATTGATAGCTCCGCGCTAGTTGTCACTACTAATGTAAGCTAACTTTTTTGGATCAAGAGTATTCCTCGACAACCCCCAAAATGTAATTAATCAGATGAGATACCTTTCATTGAGAGTACTTTGAACTCCAAAACATGAAAACACACCTGAATCTCTAGTTATGAGCAGTCTACGTAGTTATTCTTTCACAGATATTGGTCCAAGGTGCTTCTGCTCGATTTTTTTTGAGCGGACATACTTCACCTATCCTTGTGAGGTTTATCGCACGTAGGCTCCTTACGTTCTTTTTTTTGTTTGTCCACCTTTGTCGTATGTCATACTTTTCTGGTTTTTTCTCTTTTCTTGTTCATTCGTATGATCCACAAGAGTGACTTGTTTTGAAAAGAAAAGTATATGACGATGGACAAATTGATGACTCCTTAAAAAAAGTAAAAAGGAGAAATGAATGACATCTAGTTTTAAAATTTTAAAGGCCGGGAATGTTGTAAGATGAAATTTTTATCCCAAAAAATGATTGATATTAGGGTCAATTACTAGATGAATTATTTAATAAGCTTGAATTAATTAGCTTCAGCTCCTAAACTCCTCGATCTAATGATAACCTTAAAATTTTTGTTTAAGTGAGAAGTTCACTTAGGATCAAGTTGAACCTATTTCTAGATTTAATTAATTTAATTATGGCTTAGGTAATTAACATTAATTAATTAATTTCCGAAACTAAAGTTTTGTAACAAATTTGGAACAAATACTCAAATTGACCTTAAAAAAAATCTAGAAAAATTTCCTAAAGTCTTCATAGACCAAGGAGACTTCCAATAAAAATTTAGGTTCATACTTAGATCTAATTAATTTTTAATTAGTGTTTTATTGTTTTGAGTATTCATCAAATTAATCCCAAATTATACCATATAATTTAGGGTTTTTATATTTCCAATAAAGAGCTCACCGAGACGAACGTTTTATTTTCAAAATTGTATTTTTTTTTATTTATTATTATTATTTTTTTATGATATTTTGAAGTTTAAGGTTAATTAGCAAAGTATTTAACCCCAAAAATTTCTTAGTTTTCCCGCTCGCCACGTCAGCCAGCCATCCTACGTGGCGGCCGCTACTTGTGACATGTGGTTTCAGTAAGTAAATCAATCAGAGCCATCCATTTCAATAAAAGAAAGGGACGGACAGGATTGTTTCTTCTTCCTCCAAACGAGAGAGCTAAAACCCTAAACTAGCCACTCTGGCTGTTAGACCTTGATCGGAAAAGACCAGACTGGTTGGAGCAGAGGAGGATGAAGTTTTAACCCATGAATGTTGGAATTTATTAGTTTATCTTTAATAACTTTGAAATAACCCGGAGATAATCCCGAAATAAGTGTTATTTCTGGGTTATTGAAGTGAAACCGTGAAGGTTATTTCAGGGTTATTGCGGAGTCCGCGGTTCCACTTTAATATTTTTTAAGTGGGCCCGATATAGCATACATGACGTTAATTTATTGGGAGTTTACACACAGAGCTAAGTTCGGAGTCTGGACCGACATGGAGAGCCGAAAATAGAAAAGGTGGCATATATGTAATATTTAGTTTGAAGTTTTATGTTAATTGATATTTACTTTTTAATTTTGATTGAAATTTATTTTTTTTAAGTCTAATTTTGGTTTATTTAACATTGAAGTTATGTTTTAATTCAACTTCGATTAATAATTTAGTTTTAATTTAATTTTAGTTTATGTTTGATTTTAATTTTATTGTTTATGTTAAAATTTTATATTATAACTTATGTTTAATTTTAAATTTAGGTGAAGTTTATATTTGATTTATTTAAGTTTTGAGAATATATTACTTTTAATTTGATTTAAAATTTTAAAATTTAATAGATTCAGGTTAGATTTTTAGTTTTAATTTAAATTTTGTGTTTTAATATATAGGTTATAGGATTTTAAGCTTATTTTCTTTTAGTATTAATATCTTACTTTTCTTTTTTTATTATTGTTATTATTCTTATTCTCTAAATTATCGTGACACCGATGCACCAGCCAAATGAAGCCCGATTCGATTTGCACGAACGAGCTCGGTTGAACGGTTTCGACGATCTGGACGCACTTGTGTATTCTATTTTGTGAAATGACGCTTCGAAGAAAATTTTTTGTATGAGAGAGAATTTTATCCAGGAAAACTTGTAGCGCACAAATTCACGTAAAAATAGTGTCAAAACACTATCGAACATAGAGTATGCTCTTCTAAGCATAATAATGAATCTGATGTAGCTTACGAAATTGTATTCAGAACAATGGTGAGTTGGAAAGATCACGATGTGTTTAGGTTAATTTTTACATTAAATGTAATTTATTTTAATTTTAAATTTAATTTGATTTTGTTTAGTTTAGATTTGAATTATTATTATAAAGATATGTATTATTCTCTCTTTTTTCATTATATATTATCATTACTAGTTCATAATATGTATATATATATATATATATAATTAAAAGAAATGGTGAGAGGCTATTATACGAGCCCAGGGTCACCCTTAATGTGCCTAACAATTTGAGTACCACCCTCCGTAAAGCAACTGTCAGACCTCAGTAGACTTACAACTGACTCGCAGATGCCAACCAATAAGTTGGGGTATCGGCAGTCGGGG
>NW_018164444.1:63424902-63425751 GCF_001263595.1 Phalaenopsis equestris | reverse complement strand
TATATATATATATATAGAGAGAGAGAGAGAGAGAGAGAGAGAGAGAGAGAGAGAATCTTAATTTAAGCCAAGCCCGAATCTATTCAAGGTAAGCCGACCCCAAGCTAAGCCAAGAGTAACCACCTAAGAACACCAAGGGAGAATCTCGGCCTAGAGGGAGAAAATGATAAGAAAAAATGTTGACAAAAAATGAGATCAATACTTAGCTCTTTATAAATTATTAATTAGCACAATATCTTTTCCTTGAAGCTCTTCGTAAATTATTAATTAGCACAATATCCTTTCCTTGAGGATTTAACAAACTTATTATATATCAACTTTGTTTGATGATTTAAGCTATCCACAAAGTCTTAACCATTGAATATATAAGCAAATAACGATGACATAATTCATTACACATGAACCGTTCCGTCCATGTGCATGTCATTAACTTTTAAACCCAGCTTTTATTGTGGCAGAAGTATGATGAATAGCAAGAAATTGATAGCGTGGGGCTAAAACTTAAAATTTTTATGTTTAGTACATAATTAATGTTATATTTACATATATATATATATATATACAACATATTATTCATGTATTTACATATCTACCATCTAAAGCTTGAAATATACAATCATAGCACCGTCATGTAAAACTGTATATGAAAATATGTAATAAAAGTTGTATAAAGTAATAGATGTATTTTTGATGCTGTTATGGTATGGCTCATTGTTGACCTCACTTTTGGTTGAGGTCTAGAAAACTTCTTTAGTAGCCTAGGTCTAGCCATAAGACTTTCCTATTGACTAGTCTTAGAAAATTAGAAGAGGTACCCCACTATTAGAAATTCAAAACTCTTTTTTTTTT
>NW_018164444.1:63404717-63416343 GCF_001263595.1 Phalaenopsis equestris | reverse complement strand
TGCTAACTCGATTTTGCAGAGCTGTCGAAGACAAAAGACAGATGCCACCCCAGATTTACTTTACATGTTATTAGGGTGTGTTAACTCTGTTTTGCAAGGATGTGCATTTAATAAATGAAGCGAATGACGAATCTCATCATTGAAAACAACTATAGGATAGTTTGAGATCTTGATAGGACTCTTTTCAATCTGCAAGCATCCGCTACCCTTAGGATAGGACTTTGAAACTCCTTCCTTGAAAACAATGACATTTTAATTTTTTGAAGATGAGCTACAACATTTATCGAGAGTTTTCTTTAGCAACCCTCAATTGCTTAAGATGTAATTAATTATAGAGGCATACCCTTATATGAAGAAGCGAACCCCAAAACAGGTACAATAACCTGAATCTATGGTCATAGGTTTGCTTTCGTCAGGTCTTCTTCGCAAGCATGCCTTTGAAATTTTTTAAGTCGATCTTACCTCTGACTTACACTTTGGAGTTGTCTACGTGAAGTTAACCTAACGAAAGCTTCCCCACGTATTTATTTTGTTTGTTCCCTTCATGGTATACCTTTGCCCTCCAACTTTTTTTTCTCTTTAGATCATCTATACAATTAGAGAGAAAGTTATTTGGAGAGAGAGAGAGAGAGGCTATACGACAGTAAACAAATTGGCGACTCTACTATGACAACAACAACGACCCGGGTGGTGCACGGTCCAGACTTCAACCCGATCGGTGGCCATCAGGTGCCATTGATTGGAATTTCTGAAATAGAAATTTAACTCTAAGAAAGTCTTTTAGGTCTGATTTCACCGCAGACTAAGGACATTAACACAAGTATTACCTTATGTTTTGGGCATATTTTTTCTTTGTATTTATTTTGGAAAGTTTCTTTGAATTTATATTGATTTTATTTTGAGTATTTTTTATTTAGTTTACTTATGCGAGGTTCATATTAGAATATTTTGACAATTTTTTTGGGAATTGATACCGAACTTATAATCCGAATATTATTTTATTAATGTGTATACTTACGTGATTGACCAATTTATCTCAGAATAATTTTGGGCATCAATATGCTTAGAGAACCCAATAAACATTGGTGCATGCATAATTATAAATAAGGTACACGAGATTATTAGTCACAAAACTATGTTAGGTAAAAGAAAATCCAATCATAGTCACCAACCCACATTAGATGAAAGAAAAACCAACCAACATAAATTGAGAAGTACAATATAATTAGACTTATATATGACAATACTTTCATGTATGTTTTTTTAATAAATTTTAATGCATATTTATATTTTCCTAAGAATTTTTATTAATACAATATTCACATTTAAAAATATATTATCAAACATTTTTTACTAAGCATATAATCTATTAATTCATTAACCCATTTTCTATTTAATAAGAGAGCATACAATGTAATATTTTATGAAATACTAAGTTTTGATATGTTATAAAAAAATTATTGGGTTAAGCATAGTTCTTGATGCCACTTTTTGAACTTATAACTTCAAAATCGTTCTCATTTCATAATTTCCTCAAAACATGACGAGGATCCCCCTTCACAAAATTTTAAGAAATAAATGTCTACACATTTAAGAAGAATTTCAAAGAGTTCTGATACCTAGTAAGCTTTAGATCTCAATCATCCAACACTCGATATCTTATGTGGATCACTGTCGGATCAATGTCGATGCTTGAAAATATCGATCGTCCTCACGACTATCTATCAATCATCAATGGCACCCACCGCCAACAATATCCACCATACCTCATGATTCATCATGGAACGACTCATATGTTCATCATAAACATCAACACCAAAGCCAACATATTGTCACCTCTCAAAATAGCCCTTATGGGTGGTGAGCAGCCCAGGAATTAAAAATTGTTTTTCAGCTCTACACCTAGCCAATGTGAGACTATTTGTCTGTGACATTCTCCTCCACCCAATCACGTGACGAGGGCCACCGAGGGTCCCACTGGACTATGGAGAGTCCACACACCTGACAGACAGTAATCTGCTCTGATACCACTTGTCACATCCCAAAAGAGCCCTTATGGGTGGTGGACAGCCCAGAACTTAAATACTATTTTTCGGCCCTACACCTAGCCAATGTGGGACTATTTGTCCGTGACAATATGCCACCTTATCATATAATAATATCTTCTTTAATAATTAAGGAAAATGTACCATTGAAACTTTTATCCTAAATACTAAAATAATTTTGATAAGCCAAACTCATGATTTTTCCTTCTACTACATTGTGTACATAAAAATTTTTACCTTCAGTAAGTTGCAGTAGACTCAATTAAAAAAATACTATGAATATTTGGGTACATATTCGTTTGTCATTATCTATCTGAACCACATGAGCTCTGCCAACACATACCAAATCATGGCCATGTGGCATATTAATACTCATGATAACAATCTTTATTAAGTCTCTATTTTGTTTTTAGTCCTTGATATAATATTAATCAAGACTTCCTTATTATTATTATTATTATTATTGGAGGGCCTGAACAGATCATAACATACACAGGTCCTCTGATTAGATGCGCATATAAAATAATGTTGAATGCATATTATTTACTCTGTTCGTCATGTCTTCTTTATCTTCAGTAAAATTAAGTTGTACACGTGTCGCATTGTGATTGAAGTCCTGATGCAGTATTACATGAGGACTTCTGATATAATATTTTTTTCTTTAGAAGAATTGAAGGTTGGGTTATTCAAATTTTTATTTACATTACTCCAAATTTTCTCTTCCATCAACTCATCAAACCCATAAAAATTGATCATAAATTTCTTAAATTGTATAAAAACTCTCTATATATATATATGTGTGTGTATATATTAACGGTTCCCAAAATAATAATATTGATGATATTATAACAAAAATATCATCAATATTTACGAAATCTAAACACAATAACCGCCCGCTAATTAGCCGCAACGAAAAACCGCAAACTTCACCGCATCCACAAACCGCAGCAGTCCTCCGCCGGCAGTCCTCCGGCCGGCGGGCGGCAACAGATCCGCCCTGCACAGCGGACAGCTAAACCTCCCAATATCAACCCACCGATCAATACACGCCACGTGGAACTCATGGCTACAGTTTCCCAACACCCGAACCTTGTCCCTCGCCTCCAGCTCCTGAAGGCACACCACGCACGTCGCGCCGCGGCCGCCGCAGCGCCCGTTCCTCCTCGCAACGGTCATGTACTCGACCGCGGGCAAGCGGTTCTTCAGCAATGCGGCATCCTCCGAAACGGACCGCGGCGGCTCGCCGGAGAAGAGAAGCGCTTCGTCGGCCCACGGGCTGAGCTCCGATTCGAAGGACGGGTTCAGTCCGAGGCGGTAGAGGAGAGCTAACAGGCCGTAGTGGATGATGTCGATGAGCTTGAGGAAGGTGAGGATTGCTCCGGGGAGCTTGTTGGCGGACATGGGGAAGCACACGAATCCCATTTTTGGAATGCAATGTTTTCTGATTTGCTTGATTGCTTCCCCCTCTTCGTGTTATATAGGGCTGGGGGCCCTCAAAAAATTAAAGTGGGTCTCGCTCTAACAATAAAAAAAAATAAAAAGATGTATTTTAGTGGTCCTGATCGGACACTTCATTTAAAGGAAGAGGGAGATGGACATTTTCTTTATTTTTTTTATATTTTATTTTGGATTTAAAAATGGAATAGCTGGCTTTTGGTTTGTCTTGTGTTGTGGTAAGGTACAGCTCAACAAAAATTAAGCAGTTTTTGTACTAAGTGGGTATATTTGTAATAGGAAATATTAGTGGTCCGGGGAAGATTTACGTACATACCATTCAATTTTTATGTATTTATATATATAGCACCTATGGTACTTTTGCTAAGCTGTGAAAATTAAAAGGGTTTTACCATATGTCAAAATCATCATACCGCGTAGCAATTTTGTAAAAACACTTTTTTTAAAAAAAAATTTACACTTGACTAGCGCGGTACTGTTTGGATCATGTGTTTTGCCCGCTTATCCGAAAACGCGGTTCCATTTTCACACTAAAAGCAGACCGCTGATCGAACCACGCGGTCGAACCGCAGGGCCGCGTTTCAGGATAAGCTGTTAATCCTGAAACGCACAAGCTGCCCCAAACACACAATAAAAACAGAAATTTTCATTTAGTTTTGTTGAATTTCGTCAGTGTTTGTTGACAGATTCTTCTGATTTTTTGTTTCTTCTTGCTGTAAAATTGGGAAAACCATGAGCTGAAGAAACAAAATTTAAGTGTCAGAAATTATATGGCAAAACTAATCAATGTCATAGCAGTAAAGCAGAGATGTACAGTTAAAGCCACTCAATTCGTATGAAGAAACTTTTACAAATAATACACTAGACCAAAGCAGCATATTACATTCAAGCTTTTAATTTGGAAAGGTATATGAAAATCATAAGATGCTTTTACAGATAATTCAACAACTCTAATGTCTGCGGTGTTTTCTTAGAGGGATAACATGTTTCCCCAGTTTGTAAGATCGAACAATTTGGTTTCTTAAATGATGTCGTTGATAATGTTCCGACAAATGCTGAGGCTGTCCAAATTGTGTCATGAATTGTGCTTGTTGAGATGGAATAGAGGGAGACATCCATAAATGCTCTGTATAAGATGTTTCGAGTGGGAAAGTTATAACTCCCATCCAAAATGAGGGTGAGTTGTGATAAAGTGAGGGTGTCAACAATACCTACTATTGCAGTGGAATCCGAGATGTACTTGTAAGCATCATGCGATTCATTGTCATCATGTGATCCACCAACATCAGGTGATCCATACGTGCTGTGAAATATTGACGGACTTAGATTTTTAGATGTATGTGGTGGAACGGTGATAATATAACGAGAATCAGTTGTGTTTGATGTAGATGGATGTGCTGGACTGTTCTCTATGTGTTATAATATGACTCTTAATTATGGTAATGACATAGATACAAGGGAAGAAGATAGACTTGTAGATGGGAGAGACCACTACAAGGAGAAAGATAGAAAGAAGACCAAGAAAATAAAGAAGATGAAGGAAATTTGTCCAAGAAGAAGAAGAAAGGGAGAGGCTTTAAGAATTGAGGGAGGAGTCTTTAATCGTGTATCGAGATAGTTTCGAGGGTTAGAGATCAAGAGGATTGGTCATTCCTCAATGTAAAAGGAAGCCTTGTAATTATTCTTTGCTTTAGTGGATTGATAGTTGATTCCCTCCGTGGATGTAGGTCCATTGACCGAACCACGTAATTGTTGTGTTCTTGTCGCATTTTCTTCCTACAGTTTTCTTTGAAATTTTCTCTTGGTGTTTGACGGGACAAGAATTCACAACATTGTGCAATAACGATAATTTATAATATTTATGTTTCAACGAAGCTCTCTAAATAAACCCCCAAATGCATCTGTCATTTGTTTTAATAAGCTATTATCACAGAAAAAATGACGTTAACAAGAAAAAAAATTAAATGTTATTTAGTGCAATAAACATAAACATACATCGGATACATGCATATACATATAGATATCCTCTTCCCAATTGCTTTTTCATAATAAATCATTGGAGTCTCAATTGGAGCTTGAAGCAAATACAAAGAAGCCCAAGACATATACTAATGCATATATTCTTTGCATGGTTGATCCACATCAATATCAATGTTCTCATGGTGGATAATGAAAGCTTGTCAATTCTCCCACAATTATATGTAAGTGTTATGGTATGGTTGGGAAGTTACGTGGGTTGGGGTGCGGGGGCAAAACCCCGATGTATGGTACATGGGTAATGTTGTAATTACATATTGTGACTAAGGTTTACTCTTGGGGTTATAAATAGACATGTTAGTAAATTACATATTGTGACTAATGTTTACTCTTGGGGTTATAAATAAACATGTTAGTAACCCCAAGAGGTATCCTGATTTCTGTAAATCTCTTTTCAGAATATCAAATATCAAAAGGAAACTCACCGCTCTGCTCCCGAAGACGTAGGCATCTTTGCCGAACCTCGTTAAATCTCTGTGTTCTTCTGGATTTGTGTCGATTATTGTTTTTCTTCGCCCTAATTTTCTCAACAAAGAAAATAATGGAAGTCACCCCAATCCAAATTTGACTTTCCTCTACCATCTACAAGCTTGAAACTGGGCTCCATTGGCTCCATCTATATTCATTGAACCTTACCAAATTATCTCATAATGTGCTTAGGCAAATGCTACACTACTCGTAGCTAATAGATCAATAGAACACGAGTTTTCCAAATATCCTTCCCTGCAGTGCATATCTCAGCCACTTAAATTGTTATATATTAGCTATAGGGCTCCCATATTACCTAAATAGTATATCATGAACTAAAATTGTATGTTGTATATAAAAAACATTGAAGTAAAAAATATGTTATAATTACAATATAAATTGTACTAGTTGACTCTCGAGCACTCCATCAATAATAGATTCTTAGCTAAGAGATGTCAAAATACCGTAAATTAAGTAGGCCGGGTTGATCCAAATTTGCTTTAATTTGGATGTGGCTTAGCCCAGGTTAGGCTCGGTTAACCCAAGTTTGCTTTAAATTGGATTTGAGTTAGCCCAGATTAGGCCAGGTTGACGAAGGTTTGTTTAAGTTTAATTTGAGTTGACTCGGATCTGAGTTAAATTTAGGATTTGGCTAAGTCAAGTCTAAGTTAATTTAGGGATCCTCACAATGGTTTTCTCGTCCCCATTTCTTTTGTATTTCATCTACAAAACACAAACATGTCAATATGCACCTCAAAATTTACATACACAACATACAATTCAATTGTATTTTCATGTCTAAAAATGGAATCGCCACATTAGCTTCCAAGGTGGATCCACAGGGCAAATAAATCTCCTGCCACGTGGCAATTTAATTTATTTAAAAAAAATCAATTAAACTATTTAAATTATTTAAATTAAAAAAAAAAATGTTATTCCTAAAATTTAGTCATGCGGGATAAGATAATGTTGACTGCGTGAATTAATAGATGAAAATTTTTATTTTTATATTATTATTATTATTATTATTATTATTAGGAAAATTTACATAAATAACACCCAATTTCTATGTATTTATATATATAACAACTATAATTTAATTTTTACAAATAAACCACCTTATTTATATGCGAAAATGTATATTTCACTTTCTTAAACATATATTAGTGATACTTCTTATGCGACAAAGAAAATTTAGGTGGTATAAACATAAAGAGTAAAATTGAGATGTAAATTATGTAATTACATAATAATTGGGTGATATGTATGTAAATTATCCTTAATGTTATTATAATTATGATAATTATGAAGATGCCATATATTGATGTCATTTATTTGAATAATTCTTTTTAGCCTCTATTATATAAGAGGAATAAAAAATGCTAGATTTTTTTAGCATGTGATTCAGAGATTTGTTTGTTTGGGACAACTATCTGTCTGATTTATATTTCAAATTGCCGTCAAACTTTGTTTGGCGAGTTTGTTTATTGCTAATTTTTAAAAATTTTTATAGTAGGAAGCTGTTTTCTTTTAATCTGAACTATTAAAATGGTGTGGCTACGAAAAAGTTGTTGTTTGAGTTTCGAAAATTAATAGATATGCCTTCGCGGCTCTAATTTTCGAGAAATATTAGGTGTGGTGTCCGCATATGCGAACGCATGAGGTGGTTATGAAAAAGCTGTTGTTTGAGTTTTGAAAATTAATAGATATGCCTTCGTGGCTCTAATTTTCAAGAAATATTAGGTGTGGTGTCCGCATATGCGAACGCCCAATGAAATACAGTACACTCTAGGCAGAAATATATTAGGTACGGTGTCCACATGTGTTGACACACAAAAAAGTTAATGGTGTACACTCGAAAGCTTCGTTTGAAGAAGCTTAGTCATTCGACGAAAGTCCTTCAAAAGTCGTGTGTGTCGGAAGTGGCATCATCATCTCCATTCTGAAATGGTGAATGTTCTTCTAATAATGTTTAGAGACGTTCCACAAACATTTTGTTGCCTAACATAGATTTTTTAGGTGGCAACTGAATGGGAATCCACTGGATTCTCAAACGATGCCTAAGCTACTCTCAATGTACTACTCTCTTATTGATTGTCCACACAAGCGACGATCATACCTAATATTTTCTCTTAGGGTCCGTTTCGGGCAGATTATTTGGTGCGGTGGTGTTTTGAAAACACTTGGTCTATTTGGGTAAGCTGCGTTTTGACAGCTTATGCGTTTCACACCGCACCTGTTTAGGTGCGTTGGCAACTTTCTAGCTGCGGTCTGACTTTTTCAAAAAAAAAAAAATTTGTAGTAGTCACCGCACCAAATTTATTGACATATTATTTTTAATCAGTTTATCAACAGATTATTCAATAAGCTGTAGCTGCCCTAAACAGACAATTAATTCGCACCCTTTCTCGCCAAAAGTGTTAAATAAAGGATGTGCAATGATACGTACATTACGAGGCGATCTTAATGTTCGGCCGATATTAAATATAATTTATCACATCAATACTTCAATTTGATAAATTATGATGATGGCAACAATGATGAAGAATAAGATTAGAGATATAATGATGAAATGAGCAATAGAACCTAACTTTTAGTGTGGTGCAAGAACAAATGATGACAAGAAATAGGCAGTGCGGGTAAATGCTTAGAAATTAGAACAAGTAATTACTTAATTGTGGAAGCACGCAACCAGCAACCTTCAGACCTCACCTAAAATACTCATCTAATGCAATTTACATACATATCACTCTAAACTTCAAGTTTTACATTTATACCACTCAAATCTTTCATATCACATCAAAAATACTAATATTTTAACTATTAAAGAGAGAGCTACAAGTAAGAAGGCATGTATGTAAAAATGGAAGTATAGGTATTAGATATGTAAATATATAGAAAATTAGTGGTATGTGTGTAAATCTTCCTTTTTTTTATTTTGTTTTCTCCATTTAGAAAAATATTATCTTGAATAAGCGTGTCTCCAAAAAATTACTCCATACGGACACCGCATGCAGAGATGCATGCAGTGTCCGACCATCACCGCACCGTCGATCACGGCAAAGATGTATTTTAGTGAGCCCCACTTTCTTTCTTTTTTTATAAAAAAAAAATTGGTTGAGTTGAACTACGGTGGAGATCAGACACCGCATGAATCTCTACATGTCAGCTTTTGGGCGAAATCAATTGACAAGTCATGCAATTAAAGAAATTTGCATTTTACATGGTATACCGTTGACTAATCAAAATGTGTAATATTGGTACTTGGACTGCTAGAAGAGTGGAAGATTATTGTTTTTATACGTTTGCTGACAATTATTTATATTTTAATTACTGATTATTGACGACATATTTGATTTCATAAAATATATTTAGAATTTAATTATTTACAAAAATAAATAGATTATAAAAAGGGGCATTTTACTAACATACCACACAATTCATAGGTATTTACATATCTAACATCTAAAATTTCATATTTATGTTTATAACACTTACAATTTTAGCATCACATCAAAATTACCATCATATTATCATGTTTAAGCACTATGATTTTATTTAATAATTAAATTTAAATTTTAAACTATTTATATCTTACTCGTAGGGCACTTGTTTGATGATATGATCATCATTTCATTCAAATTTTACATGTGTGATTTGGTTTTGAAACCTTCCATTTGGCTCTATTAGGTTAATATTGGTTGGAGAATGCTTCACACGCATGGAGGAGATCAACTCTTGAAAAACAAGGTCAAAACATTCATAATTTCATAAATATTTTATTAGATGAGTCTTAAATTTTTAGTTATGTTTATTTTAAAATAAATATAGCATAGATTTCTTATATATTACATTAATCCCAAGTTAAATTTATCATTTTGATATTGTACATCGAAGATGTGACCGCGTTGAACCTGAGGAGATCTAATAGTTTGGAAGGAGGAGGAGAGTGGCAAAGGAAGGCAGGCCGACAGAGGATCGGGAGACCCACTTCTCCCACCGGATGTAGATATCAGAGTCAAAGCAATCAAGGCCAAAGCCGAATGACATGAATTTGAGTCGTAAGGTCAAAAATGAGATAAGGAGACATTCAAACCTTCCGACATGAATAAGTCAACTCGAAAAAAGATATGGCCCCTCAACATCTCTAATCATATTAGGGAGGTTCAGAACTCCATGTATTATTGAGGGCCAGGAGCCAAACTAACTCAGCCAACCGAACTAGCCCAGACACTTTAAGCCAATAGAGCACATATGATTGGCAACGCTGACTAAGCCTAGTCGAGCGAGTCAACCTTGTCATGTCAAAAGCGACTATAAAATAGCCTCATATATGCAAAATACCTAGAATACCGTACACAATCTCCATTAAAGCAGGAATAAAGATGTAACATCACCATATTATATTCTCTCGTATAAATTGAAAGATCATTTCATGTACAAAGTAGGGCAAGTACACCCGACTTTAGCCCAAAATGTTGAGAAAGGTCAACATAATTAATATAATTTTTTGTTCACTCTTTTCTTTGTCTTTATCTCTCTCTTTCCCAGCAGCTCCAAGAGTTGAAGGATCAAGTGTGTATCTGTTAAGAATCACTGACATGCTGAAACATTGTCTCTTCTTTACCAAGCTAAGGATTCGACCCTCAGATGGTTCAACCCATTATCGTCGGGATGGATTGCCTCGTTCTTTGATTTCAAACAAATGGTTGTGGCACAGTTTGCTAGAGCCCAAAAGTCACAAAAAGCTCAAAAACACTCCTACAGATCCAACAATAATAGAACGAGTACCTTCCCTCATTCATCACAAGCTTCCAAGAAGAATAGGTTGGAAATGTGAGAACTGGAGCTGCCATGGCTCAAGGATCGAAGGAAAAACCCTTCTGATTCACGTTAGGCCTGTGGCGACCGAAGACTCGAGCCGAATTGTTGGAGCTAAATACAACTCCTCCCCCCACATCATTCATAACTGAGCGAGCCAACAATCATCCACCAAAGAGAACCGCCAATGGAGGAATCCAGTAGGGTGACATAATATTCACTGCTCATCCCAAGCTCGATTTGAAGACTCGCAAAGACACTCAAATAATCGAGCGACCAACGAAATTCATCATAGATGAAGACAAACCAGATACATATGGCTAAAATAAAGCCTGTAAATATTTTCTAATAAATAATGTTTATGATGCAAACAGCAGAAAACGCGGTTCGTTAGACACGAAGTGCCAATATTAACATGTTTAGGCACTATGATTTTATTTATTATTAAATTTAAATTTTAAATTATTTACATCTTACACGTAGTGCACCTGTTTGATGATATGATTATCATTTCATTCAAATTTAACGTAGTTCGTTGGAGGAAATACTTTTGCCAATAGTCAAACATGTGTGATTTGGTTTTCAAACCTTCCATTTGGCTCCATTACGTTAGTATTGGTTGGTTGAAAACAAGGTCAAAACATTCATAATTAATAAATGATTTATCAGATGAGTCTCAGATTTTCAATTATGTTTATTTTAAAAGAAATATAGCATAAATTTCTTATATATTACATTAATCTCAAGTTAAAGTTATCATTTTGATATTGTACATCGAAGATGTGACTATATGCGAAAAT
>NW_018164444.1:63374222-63402674 GCF_001263595.1 Phalaenopsis equestris | reverse complement strand
CAAGCTCGAAGTTGGTAAAGCTCTAACAGTGATTCCCAACCCATTAATGACAAGATCCTCTGTGAATAGCATATGAATCACCCCAGCAACAAGTATCAACGGTTATCCTAGCAAAGACTGCTACAAGATCCACTTAAAATACCTGGCATAAGGTGCAACCCATCTAAGAAGATAAGCTAACCAACCAAGACATAAAATTATAAGACTTGAGTCGGGGGACAACTCAGTAAACAAAAAAGGAACTTTTTTAAAAAATCGATCCATCCATTATCACAACTAAGCCTTTATCATAAGAAAAATAAAACATACAGTAAATTGGTTTTCTTTCTTTTCACCTTTCGGGCATTACCATTCCTTCATCCTCTTGACACTCCCAAAGGAGACAAGAAGCATGTCTTTGTTTGGGGGATCAACTAAAGGATTTGGCACATTCTCCATGACAATGGTTGAAAGTTGACCAATTCATATGAGAATAGATGCAAATCAAATATAGAATGTCAAAGACTCTCATCTCGCCTTATTTATAAGGACCAAATGTGTGGAAGTCAAAGAAGTTCAATCATTGAATCAATGATTAAGAATAAATGATATATAATTTTTATATTAATTTCTCTAATTTTTATCATAATGTCGCTTTCAAGAAGTGAATTAGAAACTAAACTAAGTACATCAAAAATGTGATAGTGCTGGTCCTGAGGAGATCTGACAGTCCAGAATGAGGAGAGTACGACAAAGAATGACCTACTAACAGAAAATCAGGAGGCCCACTTATCCAACAAGATGCAGCAATCCGAGCCAAAATAAGCAAGACCAAAGTTGACCGAGTCATGAAAGATTATCAAATGACCCAAATCAAAGTAGAAATAAGACATCCAAGCCAACCTTCATGAAGAGATCGACTCAAGAGAAGGCCTAGCCCCTCGGAATCTCCAATAAGAATGGAGAGGTCTAAAAGCTCTCTCATATATTATTAAGGGTTAATAGGCAGACTAACTCAGCTGGTCGAACCAGCTCTGCCGACCTAAAGCTAATCAACTACATCAGATCGAAAACGCCGACTAAGCCCAGCCGAGCAAACTGACCCTGTCAAGCTAAGGCCATACAAGCTCAACCAAATGAGAAAGAGAGTGGTTGAGCGATAGACTCACATCTATGAAATAATTAGAATATTTTGTACAACCCCCATTAAAATATAGGCAAAGATATAATCTCGTCTTTTTTTACTCTCCCTTATAAATAGATGAGATTATTTCATTTACAAGGGAGGTAAATATACCCTATTTTAGCCAAAAAAAAGTATGGAAATGTCAACATGATTGATATAATTTACCATTCATTATTGTTCACTATTCTCTCCTCTCTCCTCTCTCCTCTCTCCTCTCTCCGCTCTCCTCTCTCCTCTCTCTTTATCTTCCTAAGCTATATTCTTTGGGGCGTGATTCATGAACAAATCAAGATTCAACATATATTTATCATTGTCGCATCCTTTTTTGTTTGTGGAATCACATCCATGAAATAGAACTATTCAAGAAGGAAATAGAGGGTGAGTATAATAAGAGAAAAGAGAGAAAAATATTGTCCTACATTTATGAGGCATCCGATACATTGAAAATTGAATCATCAATTTTATATTGACTCCCGCTTATTTAGAGCTTTTTTACTTATATTAAATGTATAAATTATGATTATATACAGATCTCTTGAGACCTCTGGTAGCTCAGGTTTTTCTCTTACTGCCTTAAGTGTTTAAAATATATTACTTTTGGCCTTCTATATTCTACATGTGCGGCATTCAGAAGTCATCTCATCTTCGCATCAAGCACCTAGTCGGCCCTCTTCCCTGAAAATATCCTCCTCGAGTCATGATTTTGTGGACAAGTGGAACGCTGCCCCAAGGTTGTATGGCTATTGTCAGTGCATGTTCCTTATGCTTGAGGCTCTACACACCGTTGTTTGCATTCGGCCCAGTGGTACTTGGTCATTCGCTCTTTTCCATTCGCACTCAAACATCAAATGTCAGAATAAGCACGCCTGTGTTGGATCATCTTTGGCTCTCCTATTCTTTTAGTGTGGATCTTCTCACAAGTTTGGGGTAGTAAAAGAATCCTATTTAGTTGGCCTTTAGTTTTGTTGACCTAGTGTCTTTTTTTAGTTAAACATATTTAGTTCTTCCATTTTCTCATCTCTCTTAAAAACTTGTGTTATAATAAGAATGAGAGAATAAATATATTAAATTATTATAAAATTTAAATGCTAATTATGACGTGGTTACTCCATCATATTCTGGATTTTAATCCTTATAAATAAGATAATGAGATGTCACTAAGGTTGTTTGCCTAGATAAAATTAAATGCATCTCTCTTGGTGCACTCTAAATTCTCCGCACCACCAACTTCCGTGGCAATAAAATTGTATGCGTGTGTTGCTTTGGGGTAGGCATCTCAGACGACTCGCATGGAGATAACAGTTATAGAGTTGGATTCACGGATGGATGATCCCGCTAAGGACACCCTTGCATAGGCCAGAGAGGCGACTAAACTATTGCCTGAGAGATTGTTCGCTCTAGGGGGTGTCGACGAATATTTCACAAATTCAAAGTGAATGTGGGTTAGATTGTTAGGCTCTTTCTTATAGCCAGCTTTCCACAAATGTAATCTTTAACCTTGAGTTTCTTGGAGTTCGGCCAGTAGGTGGTATGATCCTTCCGAACAGTGAATCCCACGTGATGTGCATAGGCACGATAGCTTTCATATGCTTCTTCCTCACTGTGAATAATGCTACTAAGAAACTTCTCTGCGATAGGAATCCTTGCATGATGCGAGCAACTCCGAAGGCTTCAAAAGAAAAACTATATAACAGTAAACACTCAGTTAAAAAACACAAAGAAAAAAAAAAAAAAAAAAAAAAAAAAAAAAAAAAAACACCAAAAAATTGAAGAGAATTTATGTGTTTCCGCAATCGCCCAACAAAACCACCTGATTCGTCCAATCTGCTGGCTTTCACGTGCAATCTACATGATTTTGCATCTTCAATCTCCATAACAGTACAACAAGAGAGTTGAATAACCCAAGAATTGAACAAGAGAGTACAACTAGATAGCTGGTGCTCCGTCACACACACACACACACACACACACACACACACACACACACACACACACACACACACACACACACACACACATATATATACATGATTTTGCATCTTCAATCTCCATGACAGTACAACAAGAGAGTTGAATAACCCAAGAATTGAACAAGAGAGTACAACTAGATAGCTGGTGCTCGTTCATAAAAAAGCAGAATTCTTAAACCATACTAACGAAAAGAAAAAAACCATAATGATAAGCCGCGTTACCAGGTTAGTTGGTGCAGCTCCCAACTTCGAACCATGTAGTTTATGTATGTCATCTTTGTTCACTACTGCAGCCCATGTGACCATCTATAACCTATATAGCTCACAGCTCATGTAGCCCCAATTATGGCCCTTGCAGCCTCCGAATGTCATTACAACTCCCAACTTCAGACCTACAACCTATGAACGTCATCGTAGCTCACCATCATGGCCTATGTAACCAAACTATAGCCTATGTGGCTAACAACTTGTGCAACTCCTTTCTCCAGCCTATGCGGCCTACGGACGCTATCACAACTCATGTAACTTCTGACTCGAGTCCTGCAGCTTAAAGACATTATAACAAATCACAACTACGGCTTATGCGACTCACAGCTCATGCAGCTTCCTATTAGGGACTCTATGGCCAACTGAAGCTCTTGAAGCAACTATCTGCAACCCACACAACTAACCATTACCATGGCTTTTAGCTACAGCCTATACGACGTTACTTCTCTTTCATTACCTGAGTGTATGTTAAGTCTTCATGAAATGTTAAGACAAAAATTCATTACTTTACTGACACGGACCTTCCGACATGCATCAAAAGAAAAACATATAAATTGAGATCTATATCATGTAAATTGATTGTAATTTGTAGTATAATACCAACTGTGTAAATGACCGATTATGTAAAAGAAAATATAAACATATTATAGTGAGTTAAACCATCACAAACAATCTAAATTTCTGATAATTTAAACAGCTACTTATGTTTTAGCATTGCAGTGGTTTAAATTGTTGCAATTCTAAAAATTATTAACAACATGCGGTTTAAACCATTAATAATGCTCATCATGGTTTAATCCGCTACAAGTCTCACAGCACTGTTGTGCTAAACCAAGCTAAAACTCCCACGTTTTGACCACGAATATAGTCCAAGGCATTAGGTAACATTAGTGAATGTAAAGAAAAAGAAAAATAATATATATATATATGCGAGCAATTTTTACACTAATTTTTTGTTTTCAATTTGATGTGTCTAACTTATGAAAAAAATCAAGTGGAGGACCAAAAGTGTCACATTAAACAACAAAATAACTAATAATTTGATAAATTGAAGGACTATATTAACGAGAAGGCATATACATAAATACCACACAATTTTTAGGTATTTACACATCAAAGACCTAAAGTTTAATTTTCATAATTAAAACCCTCAAAACTTTCATATCACAAAAAATTAAAACAGATGGAACTTGAAAATGTGAAATACACATTTTCGGGCATAATTAAAGTGATATAGATGCAAAAAATTAAGTTAGATGATAGACATGTAAATAGATAAGACTTATGTTGTGTGTAAATATTTCAGAAAAAAAAAACAAGCCATGAAAAGATGCACTTTCAGTAATAAATAATCTTTTCAGAAGAAAATTTAGAAATTACCCCAATAATGACCAATGTGCTGTACAAAAGAGCTTGCCCATGTGACCTGAACATCATCAGTAATAATTAACTTCAAAGAAAAGCATCCTTGCTGTCAGGTATATTTACATGTGATATACATTCAAAGATTTTAATCAGAAGAAACCACTAAGATAAAATTTTACTTAAAAAAAGAAACTTTGAAATAAAGCAGTGCACTCTTTCAATATTTATTGTGGTAGAAAAGCTAAAACAAAATTACTATTTGCACAATTGGCCAAGCCTGGACTGGATATAATATTGTTCTGTTTTTTCTTACAGACAACAATGAGGCCAATGAGAAACACGCCAGCTTGTTAGTTGGAATTTGAAGCTGCCATAGGCCATTAGTCCTTCAAAGCATCGCGCAAGGCTGTCCAGCTCGCAAACAGCTGCCTCGACCGGGATCTAAAACCAGGCCTCTCATGTGCGAAGTGGTCGAAGTTCTGAAACATTTGATACAACTCAAGGACATGGCCAAAACAATAACCTGAATGCCAGGAATGCTTCTTTATCAGAGAATGGACAGTAGCCGGAGTGGAATCTCTACAATGGTGCAAGTGGGACACGAACGCTGACGAACCATACACAGATGACCGCTACTGGTGAGAAAGAGCAATGAATCTCATTCTGTGATAGTGATTCAATCGAAAGTTGTCATGGCTTCCTAATTAAAGAAGATGTTTTTCTTTAAATTTTGTGAAAAGGCTCATCTTTGAAGGTAATATTGTGGGATCTTGGTTCACGAACAAAGATGGATCTGAGGATTCCATCATCCGTGTTGTTATTTGAATTATATATTTGTTGTAATGAAGGGATAGTTTTCTAAATTTGTTAATTGTAAATGCAGTTAAGATGAGGTGTGATGAGTGTTACTGTGATTGGAATGTGCCAGATCTTATAAGCTATACACATAGTGCTTTTAAGTGAACAGATAGATAAACAACTTGATAACTATTTGTATACGATTCATTTATGTTTTTATTTCACACAGTTGAACGAATTTGAACAAAATTTTTAAATCTTGATATATAAATGGGAGTAACTTGAAAGTAGGCATGATTCTTTATTTATATTAAAATGACTATTTATTGTCTAATAAGTGGTTTGTGAAAAGGTTATATTTAAAGTTGGTTTAGTTGTTTTCTTATGTTTTTTTAATGCTATTATATCAAGTTTTTCATTTTTTGTGATCTTCAAACGTGACTCAATGAGCCGCCTCAACACTGCATCAAGAATGAAGGCATGATACTTATTTTCGTTATTGGAGGTGGAAGCCACAATTTTTGGGGCATTTACATGCTACGTTTTCTAAACTCATGAAGGAGATCGAACCGAAAATTCATAAATACATAAGAATGCAATCGTATAAAATATGTAAAATATGAAGTTTTATATAATAATATTTCAGGTACAATAATTGAGATGAACAAAAAAGCTTCATAAAGTATTATTTGATGAAAAAATATACCCATTTTATTAACGCTTGGGCATATATAGAGCCTTGCAACATTCATAAATAAATTTCTAGACTTTATTTACAAATAGAACCTTACATTAGATACAAATCTCAATACTCCTCTTCTAGATGGGCAAAAGATATTCACTAAACTCATCTTGCCTCCCCTAGATGGGCAAAAGATATTCACTAAACTCATCTTGTCCACAACCTAGACAAATCTGATGAGCTAAGTCCTTTGGTTAAGCAGTCAGCCACTTGCTCTCAAGTGCCTACATGAATTTGCTCCAGTAGATCGTTATTCAGACTTCCTTGATGAAGAATCCATCAATCTCCACATGTTTGGTTCTATCATGTTGCACCGAGTTGTTGACAATGTTGATCGCTGACTTCTTGTCGTACCACAACTTCATTTTAGCTCCTTGGTCCACCTTGAGCTCTACCAACAAAGCTCTCAGCCACACCATCTTAGCAACTCCTAAGGCCATAGTCCTATACTCTGCCACTGTTGTTGACCTCGCTACTGCTGCCTGTTTCTTGCTCTTCCAAGAGAGCAAGTTGCACCCCTACAAACACGCAGTATCTAGATGTGGACTTCCTGTCACCCATACAACACGCCCAGTCAGAGTCACAATAGCTCTCAATGTTTATATGTTCATTCTTCTCTGATGCACTCTTTAGGTACCAATATTTTATGAGAGCATATCAAGGTGTTCTATTAAATTATAATTTTCTTAAATACAAACTGAATATCATTAAAACACTCTAATTCTTGTCAAATAAAAATAGCAAATGTATTTTAGCTATGCCTTTTCATTATTATCTATTCAAACACTTCTCATAACTGAAATGTAGCATTAAGCAAATTAGAATTAATGACTAAAAATAACATTAAAGAAACTATGTTAAAAATGAATTACAGATATATCGATCCTCTGAAATGTATTATAGAGAAATTCATTACCTAAAGAGGGTCCAAATAAAAAAGGGACATTTACATACAGACCATCCAATTCCTATGCATTTACATATTTAACACCTAAATTTTACATTTTACATTTATACCACCAAAAGTTTTCATATAACATAAACAGTACCACTATTTTAACTTCTAAAAAGTGCAGCACGTCATTTCATGCATAAGGTGGCATATATGTAAAAATCGAAGTATAATTATTAGATAAGTAAATACATATGAATTGAGTGGCATGAATGTAACTCTTCCAATTAAAAAAAAAAAAAAAATACACAGAACATTAAAAATCAGAAATATCAAAGGATGAACATAAAAAGCATGAAATGATAGCTATTACTCAATATTTCTGAAGAAAAGAAATCAAAATAATAATACAATACATGGATGTCACCTGCTCCCATACAGAATGTTGAAAAAACATTTCAGGAACTCCTATCATCCAAGACTACTTTCATCTTCATACCAAATTTAAAATTAATAAACATCCAAAAGAAGAATTCAAGATAAACATGCTAAATATAATGGAAGAATATATAAACATGTACTACATGTACATTATAAATATGAATTATATAACTGGACAGCAATATTATCTCTGAGTTGAATCATATCCTCTGCACCGTGCCCATCAGCCGCGTTTGTATCTGTATTAATGCTCATTGTCATTAAAATACACTCCCACTCTAACATTATGCGCCTCTGGATGAATAAATTGGCCATCAATATCACATACCTCAAACTTTGGATCAAATCATGAATGATGCCTAGGTATGTAGTTATGTAGTGTCATCGTTGCAACCACAATAAGTCGTCGTTTTTTAAAAGTATAATTAGGCACATCTCTAATAATCTCTCATTTCTTCCTCCATACACCAAACACACACTCTATTACAACTGACATCCACATTCAAATTCCAGTATGTGATATATTGTGTCCGGATAAGTTTTAAGATATCCCCTCTATAATGGATACCCAACATCCACTAAATAAAATTTTCATATACATTAAATATGTAAATTGAACAAAAACTAAATTTAAAATAAAAGTGTCATGTGTCGAACCCAGACATTTTGGGGCAAAGAATGTCAAACACATTAAAATCAATTTCAATCATTACATTTTGTGTTTTTGAGTTATGTTGCTCTATCTAAGCTACTTGATCCTCAATAGGAATGTCAGCATCAACATGTGTCATAAATAGCACTAACGCAATCCTAGAAATATGGCATGTAATGTGCATCCTGAAGAATTTCAAATGGAATATCATGAAATTGATTATTTGTAGATCTTAAAGCATCCATTAATAACCTAATTAATGCTTAAAGACTAATACAAAAATTTTTATTTATTATTTCCATTAAGTGTTGGAAACATTCAGTTGTAGCTCTAACATATTAATTATGCACCATAATATCTAATATAATTGAAATGACTTCTATAGAAGTTGTTATTCGTGATCCATTTAAACCATAAGATCATTCAAACAAGTCAAGTAGGTCAATAAATATTATTTGTGACATTCTGAACATATTTTGAAATCTCACTGGATATCCATATAAAAGTTAATGTATCCAATTAGCCCCAGTATGAGTTGATGTCATACATGGACGCTTATTCATATATTGTGCTTGGTGATCAATAATCATACATGTTATTGTGTTATTTAAAATACAAAATTGAGCAGATCTCATTAGTTTATTAGTTGACAGATATTCCTCATCTTAGTAATCACCATCATAATCCTTAGACATTGAGTTATCTATAAAAAATAAATTAAACGTAGTTAATTTATGAAAGATAAAACGAGAAATAAGTATATTACAAATAAAAAAAGAGATAAGAAAGTAAGAATAAAAATAGGAATCAGATGAAATTTGAATGTATCGAATAGAGAAGTGCTCAATTAGAAATGATATAATTAATTGACTATGAATCTCAATAGCATGCTGAGAAGTTACACCATTGTCATAGAAAAAAAGCAAATATTTTGATGGCTCTAATGTCATATCAATTTTTCTGATAAAATTCAACTTATAATATTCATAACAAATATATATGGGATTTCATATATCCCTTAATATGAGTTTAAGAAAGATAATTCATCTGAATAAATCAAACCAAGAACTAAAATATTGTAGTCAATGAAATTATTACAATTTGAAAATAAAAATAAAACTTAGCATATTTTCGAAAATGTGAATACATGTTAGTAAATGAATTTGCAACCACATTATATCGTGTATAATGAGCAAATACATATTTGCACTTTCGAATTAGTCTAAAATCTACAAGTATTTTCTTTTGAGTCACCCTATTTTTCATCCTTGGGAATGCACGTGAAATTTCTCTTTCATTTTTTTCCTTAAGGAAATCCAAAGCGAAGTCGTAAAACTCAACATCGTCGATTATCTCTGATATATTGGCTAACTCCTTTGAAGCTTCATGTGATGTAATAGATTTTCATGAAGCAATCAATGCAGATATAACTTTACTAATAGATTGGGAAGCATTAGGGGGGTCGATTCGGGTCAGCAGGTAAGGTTCGGGTCTAATCTGAAATTGACCCGACCAGAATAGGTATGATTCGAACCCGACCTGAATATTATACAGGTCAAAAATCCCAACCTGAACCCAACGCACATTCAACGTATCGACCCGGACCCGACCCACATAACCCTTTAATATAAGGAATAACTGTAATGTGAGTTAGAATTGGATCATTTTCAAGTCAATTCCGAGTTTACAGAAAAATTTCAAGTCAATTTAAGGTTGGCGGATCAACCCAAACCCAACAGCAACAACAATAACAAGTCTTTATCCCAACAAGTGGGGTAAGCTACTAGAATCTTTTTTCTTTATTGTGTTGTATTGAGTGTCATAATTTCATTTAATTCTAGTAAATTAAGATCATTTTTATACAAAATGCCAAAGCCTTTTTAGGCCTAACTCCATCTTTCTTAGCATAAGTCAAATCTAAAACATCTACTCTCCTGATCGGATCATTAGATGGTCCATGTTTAATTTGACTAAACCAAACCATCTAAGATGACTCTCTCTAATCTTGCTCGCCACTAGAGTTACACCAACCCTATCATGGATATATTCATTTCGCATTTTTCTCTAAGTGTCAAGCCACTCATCCAAATAAGCATTCTCATCTCAACAACAACTAACTTTATTTTATGCTTCTCTTTTAAAGGCCAACATTTTGCGCCATAGAGCATTGCAGGTCTCGCCACCATCGTATAAAATTTTCCTTCAAGTCTAAGCGGTACAGGTACATTTCTATCTCACAATAGGCCCAATGCATTCCTCCACTTCAACCGACCAACTTGAATTCTACTAATAACATACCATCTATATTTCCATCACTTTGAACAATAAACCCGAGATATCTAAAACATTCACACATTTTAATGATTTGATCACCCACTAGAGCTACTACTCTTAAAATTACATTCTATGTATTCAATTTTAGTTCTACTCAAACAAAAGCTTTTATACTCTAATGTAGGCCTCCATAATTTAGAGCTACTACTCTTAAAATTACATTCTATGTATTCAATTTTAGTTCTACTCAAACAAAAGCTTTTATACTCTAATGTAGGCCTCCATAATTCAAGTTTTTCCAAAACTATTTCTCTAGTCTTATCCACAAGAAGGATATCATCAATGAAAAACATAAACCAAGTCACGTCCTCCTATAAATGTCCAATAAGAGCATCTCATAACTAAAACAAAAAAAATATGGGTTTAAAACCGATCTATGATATAATCCAACTAAAATATAAAAATACTCGGTTAATCCTCCTTATGTTCGAACGCAAGTAACAGCTCTAGTATACATATCTTCAAGGACTTAAATATAAGTCATATCAACACATTGCTTCTCTATAACTCTTCAAAGAATTTCTCTTGGAACCTCATCGCAAGCTTTTTCTAAATCAATAAAAAATCATATGCAGATCCTCTTTATTCTCTTTGTATTTAAAACCTGACCTAAAAAATTAAACGAATTAGGATCTTTCACCCGAACCCGACCCAAAAAATTATTGGTGTCAACCCAAACCCAAATTTTTTTAGTCGAGTTTAGGTCAAGTAGGTGTCTCGGGTTAATTTTTGTCATCCCTAGGAAGTATGCAAGAATGCATCCATATTATATAAGAGAAAATTTCTACCAACTTAATTTTTTTATATTTTAGCTTCGTACGATGGGATGGGGCGGGCTTATCTGATATTTTTGTGCCAATTTCGGTCAAACCTTCAAACCCAACAGCATTTGTAATATTGAGCTCTTCATCATGACTTTCATCATCAGATAATGAATCAATCATCCTAAATTTTAGTTCAGAAGGTAGAATACTCGAGCTTAACAGCCAAACATTCTCATCAGTCACTACAATACGACCAAATATTATGTCTAATTTCTCTTCCAACTCTGACATTATTCCACTATAACGAATTTTCTTCACAACAGGATTAGCCTATAACAACTTAGAAAGAAATTATAATCTTGTTACATAATAGTGGAAATTTTATTTGAAGTACTTAAAAAATATATACATTTGAAGTTTATTTTATATTTTTCAATCGATTTCATCATATTTCAGTCCTATGTCATATTAAATCTTTCCATAACTTCAACTCCTTCTTCAATTGATCTCATTTATTATTTAGTTATGCACGATATAAATGTCATACATGTACTCTTATTAAAAATTTTCATAATATTCTCTCAAACAACCTTACTAAAATGGATTGTGCGTCTAATACCCAATTTTATTTATTTATGCACGTCATAATAAAGTATTTTCAATTTCTCATGTTACGGGTCCACCACTATCACGACACGGCCTGATGCTTAAAATTAACAAAGGCGAGAACTACGGTCAAATAATATTAAAATTTCATTTTAGTTTTTCACAAATATATTTTAGGAACTTCCAATATATATAAAAGAGCCACTAAACCACAAAGTGCAATAAAATTTAAACATCCAAAAACAACTAGGGGTGTGAACAATCTGATTTTGAGCCAATCCAGGCCAGCTAGAAATCGGATAAATTTTTTTTAGCCAGATTGAAATTCGATCGTGGATCGATCCTACTAAATTTCAATCTGATCTGGTGTGGGTCAATCGAAATCGGATCAAAATTTTTATAACCAGATCGAAATCGGATCGTGGATCGATCCTACTAAATTTAATCTGATCTGGTGTGGGTAAATCCAATTTTCGAGCCAAATTGAATTGTAAATGAGTCGGTTTGAATGCCATTTTTGGCTCGTGAGCCAAATCAATCCGGCTCGAACCTGCCTTAGCCCGTCCGACCAACTCACCATCAAAAATGCAATTTTTTTGTGAAAGGAGGAGATTCGAAGCCTTGCCACTCCACTCAACCAAAAAATTCCTCACCACCCGAGCTGGCAATGTGTTATACATGTAAAAGTAAAAGTTTAGGTGTTGAATATGTAAATACATAAGAATTTATTTTGATTCTGATCCGAGCCGAGGATGGATTGAAATTGGATCGAAATAAATTCGATCCTTTAATTTAGCTCGTAGCTCGACTCGAATGTCTAAATCTGATTTTGATCTGAGCAAAAATTCGATCTGATTTTCGAGCGATTTAGGATCTTCAAGCCAATTTCACAGCCCTAACAATAACATCTTCTAAAGATAACAATCTCAAATCAACATATAAATTGTCTCCATATAGAAGTAAACAAAAGAAAACTAAAATCACATCATAAACTAATATCTCCTATCAACTACAGTCCTCCTGTAAACCAAATTTCTCCTACCAGACATATTCTATCAACTACAGTCCTCCTCCTGTAAACCAAATTTCTCCTACCAGACATATCAACCTAAAGTTTTTCTTCTCCTAAAAGAAAGCATTAATTGTAACTGTAAATATGACTTAGTGAGAATTATGATCTAATATGCATTAAATTACGATGTTTATGTTATGCATGAATGACTCAAAGAATATACAATTTATTTCATTATAAATTCTTGAACTTTCACTTTAATTTTATCTCTTCCATTCCACTTTAAGTATTTACCACTTGAAAGAATTTAATAATCATCACAAAATTACTGTCATGCCCGAATGTATCCTAAAAAATGAGTCTGAAGACACCTCAAAATTTTACTCGAATGTACCCTCAAATTGTACCCAAAAGTACCATTAAATTATACCTGAAAGTACACATCTACAATTTTCTTTAATGTGCATAAGTATATTGCATCCCCTGCCAGCATAATCTGGAGGTAAATCTGTATGACTTAATCTTTTACTTGACATTTCATATCAATTAAAGTCTTTTAAATTACCATTATATGTAAGTTATTTTCCTCTCATTGTTATGTCATTTCAGAATTTCAATATGCAAAGTATAACTGAAAAACTTATTTTAAATTATTTAATAAAGCAATTATTCATTTATTAAAACAGTAATTTGATGATAATAAATATTCACTCACTTTTGTTTACAAGAAATTTTTGTAATACTTTTCCCCCACTAACTTCTTTGGACAACCACCTATATTAATTATATGTGCAAATTATTATAACAATCTCTTCTAAAGGAAACTTAAATATATCTATCTGCATATCATTAAATTAACACATAAAAATTAACATACTATTCCTTACCTTAAAATGTCTGGTTTGTTTCTTGCATAAGACACCTCTTTCTCCCCTCAAATTCAAAATTATAACTCCCCAACCTCAAGTATTTCCTGATTCAAGTCAACTTTATTTTAACATTATATATATATATATATAACATTTGGATAATTTGCTTAATTTTAATATTAATATTTATATTACAAGTTGTTCGGATCAGTCCTCCCCCTAACTGGCAGGTCCTCCAATTTCTCCTTAGAATCTGCAATCACTTAACATTAGTGTCAATTTCAATAAAATTTACTAATAAAATTATTAAAAATTTTACTAATAATATCATTAAATATACTCAGTTAATTTGATTAATTTAAATAAGAAGATTAGCCTTATAAGTTCTCGAAACAATCTCCTCTCTCACTGGCATGCTCCTTTAACCTTTCCCTTGAATTTGAAATAATTAATTGTTAGAATCCTGAATACAATAGAACTTGCTAATAATACTATTATTAAATACACCCAAACACAATATATACATAAATTTATTTATATAATAATAAATTAATTAACTTATAAAAATCTCAAATATACCTTTTTATAACTTCGACGACCCAAACCTCACGCACAAGCTCCCTCATTGCACGCAAAGATGAAACCCGCAGCCTCCTTCCTCTGCGCGAGCGCACCACAAATCCCTTTTCCTCTCTTTTTACCTTCACACGGCTCTCAATAACCCTGATGCACACAAAGACCATGACTCATCTTCCTCCTCTTCTATGCGAGCACAGCGTCGGAGAGTGCTTTCTCCTCCTCCTTTGGCCTCGGCTCGACCCAATAGGATACGCACACTGCTCCTCTTCTTGTTCTTCCTGGCTTCGGTTGCGGCTCACCCAACACTGTGAGTCCTTGACAATCTCGTTTCCTCTTTCCTCTACACATGAGTAGTTAGGGTGACGCTGAAATTGGTAAGACATACACACAACCCTTTGTTCCTCTTATTCTTCTTCGCAAATAATAATGAAGCTCCCCATGGTGAGTTGTTCGGTCTGATGAACCCCTAATCCAGTAAATTCTGCAGTTGACTCTTCAATTCCTGCAACTCCTTAATTGTCATTCTGTAGGGTGCCTTGGATACAGGCCCAGAACCTAGCAAGAGCTCAATACAAAATCCAATCTCTCACTGATAACAAAAATAATTAAAATTTAGCGGTGCACAAAAAGCAAAGTTTTGTTAATATAAAATAATACGATTACAACAAGACTCAAACGGAAAAGGGATTACGACAACAGACTAACTTCCAGTTAGGGTTGTAGGAAGATATTCGAAGGCGGCGGTGGTGGTGGTGGTGGCGGAGTGGTAGGGTCGGGTGACTGTTTGGGTATGTTGAGGTGGTGTTTGGTGGGTTGTAGATGATCTAGACAGTATGGGTGTAGAGGGAGTTGGGGTGGATGGCAGTTAGGGAGGAGGGTCGGGGAGAAGAAGAGGAGGATATATGGAGGATATAACACCACCTCGGAGCAGGATACAGTCGAAGCACCAACTGTTGTCGGATACAACTCTAACAAGGGGAAGAGGACTCCACAAAGGAAATCTGAATACAACACAGCAGTAGTGACCCACCCACACACAGAGGACAACAGTTTTTAGACTCTCAAGAAAATGGGGTAAAGTAAGAAGAAGCCAGAAAACACTGCAGCAGCCTGCGAAGCTTCCCTAGATAGCGATAGTTCATGCCTCTTCCCACCTTCGCGAGAATTTGCGATCCCAGTCCCGCTTACACTATGCTTCTTCCATCGTGATGCTTCACGGGAGAATTCGGCCCCGCGGGATCGAAGCGCCTCACTTTTGGGCGCCTTCAGCACACGCAACCGGGCACTGTTTTAGCGCCCACACCTAAGCGTTGTTTTAGCTCTCATGTCAACTTCATTTGTCGAAGCTCTAGGCCTTCAAATATGATGTCAAATCAGTGATATTGAACGTGGCTGCAATGTTGCAATTCCCAGTCAATTCAATCTTATAGGCGTTGTCGTTCAACCTCTAAAGTACTTTGAAAGATCCATATACTCTCGGCTTAAGCTTCACGAATGATCAGACAGAAAATCTTCCCTTTTTAAACTGAATCCATATGAGGTCGTCTTCATAAAATGTTACTTTCTTCCTAGGGTTATTTGTCTGTGCCTGATATTTGTGATTCTACTTAGCAATCTCCTTGCTAACTTCTTCATGCGTCAACTTCATTTGTCGAAGCTCTAGGCCTTCAAAGTATGGTGTCAAATCAGTGATATTGAACGTGGTTGCAATGTTGCAATTCCCAGTCAATTCAATCTTATAGGCGTTGTCGTTCAACCTCTAAAGTACTTTGAAAGATCCATATACTCTCGGCTTAAGCTTCACGAATGATCAGACAGAAAATCTTCCCTTTTTAAACTGAATCCATATGAGGTCGTCTTCATAAAATGTTACTTTCTTCCTAGGGTTATTTGTCTGTGCCTGATATTTGTGATTCTACTTAGCAATCTCCTTGCTAACTTCTTCATGGATCTATTGAATCTCGTGAACTCGTTCTGCGACATCCTTACTGCTTTACGAAAATGGCATGAGTTGCACCAATTCTAGTGGCGCGAGCGGATTGTGTCCGTACACAATCTCGAAGGGAGTTCGTCCAGTAGTTTGACTGATAGATCGATTATAGGAGAACTCAGCTTGGGCTAGAAGAAAATCTCACTATTTTTTATTTTTTTCCCATGAAACACCTCAGGAGAGTACCGAGGCTCTAGTTTACTACCTCTGTCTGTGGATGGGCCGCTGAGCTGAATTGGAATTTGGTTTCATGTTTTCCCCACAAAAGTGACTCAGGAATTTGACATCTTTGTCAGAGGTGATGGCCTTCAGAATTTCGTGCAACCGTACAATTTTTTTGAATTATAGATTGACAATGTGAGAGGCATCTAATGTCCGGTGACAGGGTATAAAGTGGGCCCACTTAAAGAACCTATCTACCACAACCATAACGAAGTCCTTATTCCTTTGGGTCCTAGGGAGTCCCACCACGAAATTCATGCTGACATCGACCAATGGTGCCTCTGGTACTGGAAGTGAAGTTGCAATCCTGCATTCTGAGTCCTTGGCTTTGTCAGGTGACAAATCTTACACTGCCGGCATGTCGCTCCACATGTTTCGTCAGTTTGGGCCAAAAAATGCTCCATTACGAGGGTGAGGCTCTTGTCCATGTCGAAGTGACCTGCTAATCCTTCGTTGTCGCTCTCCTGTACAATGACTTCTCTTAGTGAACACTGAGGAATGCATAACTGACTCTGGCGGAACAAGTATTCATCTATTCAGTAATATTGCCCTGTTAGCTGCATCTGACGTAGCTCACATGTCTTTGAAGTTTTCGTCTATTTCATATAGATCCCTTATGACCTTGAAGCCCACAACTCGAGCCTTTGAAATGTTCGTCTTTGAAATATTTGTTTATTTCAATAGATGTCGATGACTAAGTGCATTGATTATGCGGTTCTTGCTTCCCGTCATGTGTTTTAACACAAACAGATATGAAACTACAAATTATACCCAAGCGGCGTGTTAGCCCTTCAGTTTGTTCTGGTTATTGAGGAATTTTAAGGCATCATGATAAGTGAGTAGTGTGAAATCATTCGCTAATAGGTAATGTCTCTAGTGCTCTAGGACCCTAACAATGGCATAGAATTCCTTGTTGTATGTCGAATATTTTATCCTGAACTCATTCAGCTTCTCACTGAAGAAGGTTATGGGGTATCCTCCCTGGCGCAAGATTGCTCTGATCCCTACGTCGGAGGCATCACACTCTACTTCAACAAGTTGGTTAAAGTCTGGTAGTGCCAGCACGGGTGTCTGCGTCACCTTTTCTTTTAGTGTGTCAAAATTGTCCCGAGTTGCTACTATCAAAGCAAACTCCTTCAAAAGTTCGATCATAAGAGAACTCGGTGAACGATTGTGGGGCAGTCCAGCTGATAATGGCCTCTATCTTTACAGGATCCATCTGAATGTCTGCCCCAGATATGACGTAACCTAGAAAGCATATCTAGTTTGTCATGAAATGACATTTCTTCATATGGTCATATAGTTGATTAGCTCGCAGTACCTCGAATATTGTCTTTAGGTGATGCAAGTGATCCTCCTCCGAGTGATTGTATACTAGAGTGTCCTCAAAGTAGACAACGGCGGAGGATTCATGCATTTTATTTATTTATTTTTTTAATGACACGGTGGATATCCAATGTCATTTAGAAATTTTAGCATGTAAGAAGGTTGTAGTGGGGATAAATCGCCAATGGTCTTTAACTTGGCCGAGGTTATGCATCATAGTGTTACTCAATGATGTCAGCCTGTATAAGAGGAGCCAACAGAAGTCCACTGATGACTTATTAACTCATTCAAGGGTGTTTGTTGGAGCATTGCTCGCTTACGAACTTATGTGGAATGGGTCAGGTGTAGTCCACCAAGGACTGTTAACCTATCCATAGTTGTTTACCAGAGTAAAAACTCGACGATGTTAACCCATATGGAAGATGATAGATCAAATCCCCCTGTGATTGATCATGCTCCGACTAAGATACAACCAGAGTTGTGTATTTCTCGCGTCGAGGGAGAGCATAAAGTGACTCGTGAATAAGTCATTATACTTTCTAAAGATATCCTTTATATAAAGGAGAGTAAGTGAATAATATTTGGGATTCATTGATCATGTATGAGCTGCGGTGTAATAACACATGTGGACCACATGACTGAGGTGTTACTGATAGTACTTGCGAATATTTTATGCATTCCAAGTCCGGGGCAGGATTTTTCCATCTGAATCTTTGAGCTTGAAGGTTTTAGACTTGATCATGACAGCCACGATATATGGGACTTCCCAGAGAGGTGATAGTTTATTGCGATGAGGAGCGTAAGACCAAGTCACCGACGAAGATAGGTCAAGGCTTGACTCTCCGGTTGAAGTGGCGAGCAACTCTTTGGCGGTAGGAAGCAGCTCTAAGATGGGTCACATCGCGTGTTTCTGGGAGAAAATCCAAATGTTGTTGGAGCTTTTCCTCGTTGCTATCTGAGACGAAAGTCTTAACTCTCGAGTTTGAAACTGCAATATCAACTGGGATAACAGCCTTAGTGTCGAAACACAAGTTATATGGAGTTTCCCCCGTTGGAGTTTGCGCGGTAGTGTGATAGGTCCAAAGGACGTTGTGCAGCTCTTCTACCCATTGCCCCCAGTCTTCTCAAGACGAGTCTTCAACCCCTTAAGCAACGTCTGATTTGTCATTTATGTTTGTCCATTTGTTTGGGGATGCGCCACGGAAGTGTACACCAACTGCATGTGAAGATTCTTGCAGAATAATGTGAAGACCCTTCCAGTGAATTGAGTCTTACTATCAGTGATAATCTTTACGGGGAGCCGAAAGCGATAGATGATATTTTTCCAGACAAATCGTTTGGCATTTGAAGTCTTCTCAAGACGAGTCTTCAACCCCTTAAGCAACGTCTGATTTGTCATTTATGTTTGTCCATTTGTTTGGGGATGCGCCACGGAAGTGTACACCAACTGCATGTGAAGATTCTTGCAGAATAATGTGAAGACCCTTCCAGTGAATTGAGTCTTAATATCAGTGATAATCTTTACGGGGAGCCGAAAGCGATAGATGATATTTTTCCAGAAAAATCGTTTGGCATTTGTTTCACTGATCTTGGCGAGCGGCTCTGCTTCTACCCATTTGGTGAAGTAGTCGACAGATAAGATGATGAATTTTCATTGTCTGGTAGCTATTGGAAATGGTTTCATAATATCTACCCTTCATTGGTTGAAAGGCCAAGGACTCAGAAATGATGTGAGTTATACCGGCGGCGCATCATAAGATAGGAATGTAGTTGACAACTCTTGTATTTTTGTATAAACTCTAACGTGTCTTGCTTAATTGTGGGCCAGTAGAAACATTATCTCATTATTTTAAAAGCAAGTGTCCTGCCGCCAAGATGCTCCCCACATATTCCGGAATGAACTTCTCGTGGAGCATAATCAGCTTCAAATGAAGCAAGACACTTGAGATATGAACTTACAAATGTCTTCTTATACAGTTCATCCCCTATAAGAATGAAGTTGGCAGTCATGTGCCGGATGTGAATTAATGTAGTAGCATCATCTGACAGTATTCCATCTCGGAGGAAGGAGATGATGGGATCCATCCAAGATGACTCTCTTGAGTCATCTATAGATAGTATCACCTATGGGTCATGAATGCTAGGAAAATGTATCTCCTCAATATATCTTTTATAGAGATCTCCAGTTGTTGAAGCTGCAAGCTTGGAGAGGGCACCAGCTTGAGTGTTATGCTCCCAAAGTATGTGAATGAGCTGACATGTTTCAATTTACGCAATAAGTGTTTCTACCAGACTGAGATACTGCACCAGTTGTAAGTTATGAGCGTCGAATTCTCCTTCTACATGGAATGCGATGAGTTGAGAATCATTATAGATAATCATGTTTCGTACTTCACAGTCGATGACAAACTTTAATCCGACGACAAGTGCTTCATATTCGGCAACATTATTGATGAGTGGGAATTTCAAATGAAGTCTGTACTCCCAAATGTTTTACTTTAAGAAGATAAGTAGTATTCCTGCACCAGCTCTTGAGATTCTGAATACTCTGTCTAAGTATAGTGTCCATTGAGATGACCGTGGAAGAGAAAAGGGTGGTTCATCAGAGGTAGGCACTGTACATTCTACCAGAATATCGGCCAACACCTGTGATTTGATGTTTGGTCGTGGTAAATAGCGGATGTCGAATTCTCTCAATTTTACTGATCATTTAACTAATCTTTTTTATACTTCTAGTTTATGTAGGATAGTCTTCAAAGGGAGTTGCGTGTAGATATTGATAGTGTGAGCCTGGAAGTACGAACGAAGTCTCCTTGCTGAGAATATCAGGGCTAACACAGTCTTGTCCGCCATCGAATAACAACTTTCTGTACCAGAGAGAATCTTGCTAACGTAGTATACTGGTTTCTCAACTGCGTTTTTTATTCTGATAAGAACAGAGCTTATTGCATGTGGCGAAATAGCCAAATAAATATATAACATCTCTACTTGGATGGGCATTGAGAGGAGGGGCGGTGAAACCAAATATGTCTTGAGTTGCTCGAAAACAATCTGACAATCATCTGTCCACTGAAATTCGGTGTTCCGAGCACCTCTGAGTATCATGAATAACGACAGATACTTATCCCCAGAACGAGCCAAGAAGCGGGATAAAGCGGCTATACGATCATTCAACTGTTGTACCTTTTTGATGTTTTTTGGAGGCATAATGTCCCTCAGTGCCTTGATTTTTTCTGGGTTTACTTCAATTCCACGATGAGTAACCATGAATCCCAGAAACTTTCTTGATGTGACTTCGAAAACACATTTAGTCGGGTTAAGTCATAAATCGTATTAATCGTATTGACGAAGAAGTTAGAAACACTTCTTCAGATGAGAAATGTGTTGGGATGCTTCCAGACTTTTTACTTATCCCTAGAACGAGCCAAGAAACGGGATAAAGCGACTATACGACCATTCAACCGTTGTACCTCATTGATGTTTTTTAGAGGCATCATGTCCCTCAGCGCCTTGATTTTTTCTGGGTTTACTTCAATTCCACGATGGGTAACCATGAATCCCAGAAACTTCTCTGATGTGACTTCGAAAACACATTTAGTCGAGTTAAGTAGTAAATCGTATTGACGAAAAAGTTGGAAATACTTCTCTAGATGAGAAATATGTTGAGATGCTTGCAGGTTTTTTTTATTAACATGTCATCAACATAAACCTCCATTGTACGCCCAAGAAAGTTTTTGAAGACCTTCTTCATGAGTCATTGATAAGTTGTACCAGCATTTTTAACCCGATAACATGAATGACAACCTGATAACAATATAAGTCATTATCTGTTTGAAAAGATGTGATCTCCTCGTCCATTGGGTTCATCTTTATTTGATTGTACCCTAAGTATGCATCCATAAAACTTAGCATCTGATGTCTGGAAGTTGCATGAACAAGCTGATCTATGCGAGGGAGGGAAACTATCCTTCAGACAAGTTTTGTTGAGATCTGTATAGTCGACACACACTCTTCATGAACTACTAGTTTTTTTCACCAGGACGATATTGGTCAATGCAGGAAAATGGAATAACCACGGGGTCTGACCCAATTGCGAAAATCCACTATTGAATGATGATTACAGAAATCCCTTGTCCCACGGATGAGAAAGAGTTACTAGATTTTCAGATTATTGTGTTAGCTGACGGCGTCTGGTTGGTGGTGATTGATGATGATTAATGGTGGTCGACAATAGAATGTCTCCATGGAAGTCAACGGTGGTTGACGACGGCGAGCGGTGGTTGATGGAGGCCGACGGTGGTTGATGACGGACGGCGGTTGGTTGTGGTTGATGACGGTTGGCGATGGTCGATGATGGTCAGCGGTGGTCGATGATGGTCGACAGTAGTCGACGGCGGCTGGCCGTGGATGACAGGTGGGCGGTGGTCGCTGACGGTCAGTTGTGGTTGACGACAATCAATGATAGCAGTGATGATGTTGAACTTGAACTCTTTCTCAAAGCCTTAAGTTCTCTCTCAAGCCTCGGTCAGTTGTGGTTGACGACGATCAATGATAGCAGTGATGATTTTGAACTTGAACTCTTTCTCAAAGTCTTAAGTTCTCTCTCAAGCCTCCTCCCCATGTAGGTGGGACTCTATTTATAGTGTTATGGGTGCAATTAATGCAGAAATATGAACCATTTTGATCAGACGGTCCGGAGAGCTTTCCTCGATCAGATGACGTTTGATGGATATTTGAGTGTCTTAACAATGTCGGAATTGAGCAATCTTAGTCTTGTTGGATTCGTCTTGTCGAGACCTCGACTCAACTATAAACTCGCTGAATTCAACATTCGTTTGACTTTTCAAAGGTGTCTGAAAATCTTTCAAAACTAGTTTAATCACTTAATTTGTGCTTGATTTGACTCGGTTTGGACTAACTTTGATATCATTAGATCTGTCTCATCAACTCGGTCAGTTTGACTATAAGTTTGCTGAAATCGAAGTTCCGGATGATTTTTTATTGAGATTCGTGCAGGATGATTAAAATTTGTTGGTGGCGTATCAAAAGTAACCAGAAATAAAACATCAAATTGTCCTAAACCAATTCGTAAACATCTTGCTACAAAGCAGGGTATAAAACAGATCAAGAAACTTCAAAGAAATTCACATATCATACAAAAGCAATTCTGAATGAAGGTAAGTATCTGCATACCTTGTTCTCAAACCCTAAGCAACTGCACCTTGTTCGAGAAAGCAACCCCAATCCAATCCCGATGAGCAGCAGACCATTGCATCTGGTTTATCTCCGCAGCAGCCTGGTATGCGAGCAAAGGATCAACCCCTTCAGGCGGCACAGTTGTCGGAATCTCCCAAATGAAAACCTGCCCATCGTCCCCTGCAGAGCATAGATGGCGAGCTGTCTGCGGCGCCCAATCAATCGCATTTACACTTGCCCCGTGCTTCTGCAACTCGGCCACTGGCAGAGCCGGAGAGCGAATGTCAATGACAACCACCCGGTTACTGTCCATAAGGATGGTAGCCATGTATCTGACATCCATCTTGTTCCAGGCTAGGCGGAGGAGAGAAGTATCGGGTCTGGGACACTCGTAGACAATCGCAGAGTGTTCTTTATCCCTGAGATCAAAGATTCTGACAGATCCGTCGGCTGAGACGGATGCAAAGACAGAAGCTCCACCCCAGGCGATGTCATAAACTTCCTTATCGTGGGCAATGAGCTGCGTCTCCACAACACAGCGCTCGATATCCCAAACAGTGCACGTGGTGTCGATGCTGGAAGTTCCAATGCGGCGGGGTTCCGCCTGGTTCCAATCAAAGGAGGTGAGGGGGGAGCAGAACTCGGTGGACTTGCTGGTGTTGAAGACGGAGCAGAGCTCGGTGGCGGATTCCTTGACGCGCCAGAGGCGGAGGAGTTCGCCGGAGGAAGCGAGGAGGGAATGGGGTTGGCCGGGGAGCGGCTTGGGATGGAACATGAGCTTGGTGGGAGGGTACTGGTGCTCGAAGGAGAGCTGAGGGTCGGATCGGAAGGTGAGAGTCTCTTCGTCAAAAGAAACGATGTCGACGCGGTTATTTATTTCCTCGATGAAGCTACCGAGAGCGAGGCACGGGGAAGGGGAGGAGGTGGAGAAGGCCATGGCATAGACGGGGTGGGGAGAGTCGAAGGAGTAGGAGTGATGGTTTTGTGTCTTAGGGTTTAAGAGCGATTCATGTGCGGCGAGGTTCTCCATCAGCCTTTTGCCGGCGAGGCCAAGGAATCTGTCTCCCGAGTTCAACCTCACTAGAGTGGCTCCCGCCGGAGGGGAAGTGAAGGAGGATTAGGGTTTTAATTTTGGAGATGGGTTGACAGTCACACGGTCTAACGGTCAAAGGCCACGTGCGTGGTGGGGAGAGATTAATCCAAAATAAATTTTTTTAGTTGCTTTTGGTACATTGTAGTAGCTCTCCGTATAACATGCGATTTTGTTTTACTTAGGCTGTACATAACTAATACAATTAAATTATAATAAAATTTATATGTGTAAAGTTTGCACATAATAATTTGTTTATCTATAAATGGTCGAATAAACCTCGTCCTGATATAATATCTTTTCGTGATGTCCCATTTGGGACGACTTCATGCAACACTGTGACACACTTAAAAGTCTCATTTGGGACGACTTCATGCAACACTGTGACACACTATACGCTCAGAATCCGAGAGCAGTCACTGTGTTCACTCCTTTTTGTTATTCTGTTTGGGACCATCCCTTTCATAAAAATGAGTTTAAAAATAATTTTAGGAGAAATAAAGATAAATAACATGTTTTCTAAGATGTGGTTTGGCTTCAATTTTTTTTTTTATATTAAATAGAATTTATTAAATCTGGATTAACATCATAGAAATGATAGCGAATGGCTAAGGAAAGACCGAATGCGAGAGAAATGGATTTAACGGAGCATTAGACTTGTTGATTTTTTATCTTTGGGTGGATTTAAGCTATAACCATACCTAATTTTATAAATAATATGTCATCAAACACGGCCAAAAATTAATACATCATTTGGATAAAAAGTTTATATGCGACATTTCTACCACAGATGACTCAAGTAGTGTCGACGCAAGGTAGCAAAACTGAGGAACACAGTGACAGACAACAAAGCGGGGCATTGCATCCACAATACGAAATGGAGAAAAATACAATTGCGTTGAAAGATTTTTTTTTGGAGAAATCGAACATCCAAACGAATGTCACACATTTCATCGTCTTTTTTGCGGAGCACAACGGAGCCCAGAAGCATCTCTAAATGAATATGTATCTAGGCGATGGTATTCATGTCATGTCCCCCATCTCTCCCCTTATTCAGAGAGAATATTATGTTCGTAGATCGAATTTAGCAAAATATAATTGTATAATTAAATTAAAAAATCAATATGCAAGTAATGATCTAAAACAAAATTTTGTCAAAAAATCATGTAATTCATATAAACAACTTAACACATAAGTAAAATATTTATATTTGATTTCAATTTATTATTGTCCATAATACTATAGCTACCTTCATTGTCATCCATATCTCACTTTTCGTTCATTAAATATTAATTCATAATATTCATATGGTTTACTTGACATTTTCTTACTCCTCCAATTTAAGTGTGCCCTTTCAATATAACTAGAATGTTATAAAAATGGAAAAGGCAATAGATGGGGGGAGTAATTGCAACTTGGGAGTGGAATGCAAATAATATTTTTGGTGGTATATGTTTATGTGAAATTTAATTATATTGGGATTAGGGGTATAAGTGAGCCGAACACGAGGCTCGTTTATATTTCGAGCACAAAAGGTGTGTTCGTGTTCGGCTCGTTTGCTTAAGGAGCCGAACACGAGCTGTTCACGAACAAAGAGTCCTTTTAACAGCCCTAATCACGTAGTCATAAGACGATAAGGGTTTGAGCAAAATTTAAAAATTATTATTTATATTAAAACATCATTTGAATCTAATTTAAGAATTTTTATTCTATTTTCTTAATCAATATTTTAATTAATTATAAATCATTGTAGCCTTGTAGTCAATTAGATTTTTTTAAAATACTACATTTATATGTATATATATATATACTTGATGAGTAGTATTTCGAGCCAAAACGAGCCGAACACGAACAAACACATCTTTGTTCGTGTTTGGCTCGTTAACTTATTTTAACGAAATTAACGAGGCGAATATGAGCTTCTTAACGAGTCGAACTTTAACAAAAATAACGAGGCGAATATGAGCTTCTTAACGAGTCGAACACGAGTTGTTCGAGAACAACAAGCCGTTTTGCCAGCCCTAATTGGGATTCCATAAAGAAAATGATTGTTACACTTAATGAATGATGAAAAGAAAAATTGCAAATCAATAATGTACTTACAAATTCTTATAGTATTGCTTCATTAACTGGAATGTATATGTGCAACATCTCAAAAATTCAATTTTGAATAATAGGTAGTCCCAAATAACAAAAAAATGTTGACATTGGGGCATAAATCCCAAGTAATAATTGTAAGAAAAGTTTGATTTGATGTTCATGGGTGTGATTGCTACCAATGTGTGGACTCTGGAGCTAAAGTCTTGGAGATGTAGTTGGAAATGGGGATTTTGGACAAATTGATTACTCGATCCTTTTCAATACCCCTCAAAAAATAAGGAAGAAGTGATTGAATGAAGCCATTCCAAATGGCAACCTTCTGCTATGTTAGCCGGCTAGAAAAGAATAATACAAGCATGTGAGGTTGGTCTTCGACAAGGTTTGGAGGCAAGCTGCTCAACGTCTAGCATGGCGAGATTGGAGGAGGAGATCGATGTGATGAAGCAAATGACGGCTGGCCTTCATCGAGAACTCATGAATCGGCATGACGTGCTACGTACTTCTCAAGCTTAAACTTGAGCCCAACAAGTTAGATCAGTTCAAGTCTTGGCAGAATTTTTATTTGAGCAGCTACTTCAATTGGGTCATGTGTCACAAAAATTTGCGTCAGACCATTTCATTAGCTATTTTTTTTAATCGGGCAAAATCATTTCGAAAAGCTTATTGTATCATTTTTATGATTAATGAAATAAAATTTTCAGTTTCCATGCTCTTTTTGTCATATAATTTTTCGGAGATTTCCAATTTTGGTATCCTCGCAATGTTTGGGATTCACTTTCACCCTATAAAAGGGGTGTCAATAGCGATAGAAGCACTTTTCTTTGCTTCTTTTCTTTCATAGCCTTTTACCTTCTTGCCTATGTGTTATTGGTCCTCATTGATGGACTCTGATGAAATTTGTGGTCGTTGGCTTTGTTGATTCATCACAGATGATCAAGGATGATGTCGCTGAGTATTAGGAGAGTTTGTTTGACTCTCTACATGGTTTACAGTCAAATTTTGATGCTTAGCTTGATTAATTTCCAACTTGACATTATATGAAACATCCAATGTTTTCTTTTCTTATAATAATATTATAACAAATTTATATGCATTTGAGGGTTTATTGATGTTCTTAAGCTTTTTTACATGACTTGTAATAAAAAGTATGTCCAAATTTTGTAATAATATAGCACATTACTAGCAGTTTAGGTTGTCTTTCTAAGTGGTATATTGACAATAAGCTAACACAATGCACATATTATTTTGACTAATAATATTTAATTCCTTATCTAAAAAATTGTAATATTTTTACGATGCACCCATCTTAGACGCCTTCTAAAATTTTAATGAAGATTTATCCAATCTAGGATTATTTATCATACATAGTGTAAAATTATTGTGCACAAGAACATTCATGATTATGGAGAAAGTTTATCATCTTTGTATTATACAAAATTCCATAAACACATAGATAAAATAAGTTGAAAGTAGCTGGCAAAAGACATAAGATTTAACAACACACCCCACATACGGTTTAATGATGCATTTCAAGGATGGTGTAACAATAAACCACAAAGACAGTGACTTTCTCTGGTCTTCTAAACATGCCGCCCCCGACAATGACCCATGCGGCCTCATACATCATCACAACTCACAGTCATGGCCTATGTAACTAAATGTGGCTTATATGATCCACAACTCATGCAAATCTTGTCTCCGACCTTTGCAGCCTACAAGCGTTAACATAGCTCGCCACTAAGGCCTGTATGACCAACTATGACTCATGTGGTCCACAACTTGCTTTGTTCCCAACCCTGACCCTCTTGGTCTACGGACATCATCAAAGCTTATCATTATGGCATATGTGACCAACTACAGCCTAAGAAGCTCACAGCCCGTGCAACTCTAGACTCTAGCCCTTACGACATAAGAGCGTCATCACAGTCTACACCCTCGACTTATGTGACCAATTATGACATGCATGGTCCACAACTTTCTGTAGCTACTGATTTTGGCCACTATGACTTACAGACGTCACCACAGCTCACCACTACGCCTTATGTGGTCCACAGCTTGTACAATTCTCGACT
>NW_018164444.1:63356768-63371959 GCF_001263595.1 Phalaenopsis equestris | reverse complement strand
TATGAACTTTATATTATTTAATGTAATTGTTTGTCATTGTATCAAATATAAATTATGCTATATTATAGTCTTTTCAAATTATTTCAAATCTTATTCAAACTTAAATAAAACATATTTAACTTTTGATTGAACTATGATTAAATTTTTTTCGAAAAACATTCATAAAATATTTGAATTTTAACTAAACTTTGATATAATGATATTCAAATCTTAATCCAATCATGCTTAAATTCTCTTCAAATTACATTTGAATAATGTTCCTAATATATATTTCATTACTTGAATTTAGTTTTAAGACTTGTTGAACCCTTCTTTGGATCATCATCTTACCTCCACTTTTTAAATTCTCACCCCAATAACAAAATTAATAACAAAAATTTACTTAATAATTTTGTTTTTTTACTTTTGATAAATTCTCAAAAGATTTGATGCATAAATAAATACAAATTAAAAAAGTAAATTGAATTGGTATATTATATTCACTTTTGGTCTCTTTCCCATCCCAAGCGACCAGCTTGGATAGTGTTACCTTCTGGGCTTCACCAGTCCTCGACACCATTGATACCTTCCCCCTCTGCAGCAGTTCGTTCTTCTGAATCCTCTTCCATGGCTTCCGCCATCTCGACCTCCCTATTCGTTCCTCGTCTACCCTCGCCGTCTCCCAAGATAAGCATCCTCTCCTCCTCTTTTCTAATGCCGAAGACCACTTTCCGCCTACTCTTCCACAGAGAATGCCACCTTCTTCCCTCCCGGAGGCCTCTCTTCGTTAAATCCATGGCTCCTCCAAAGGGAAAAGCCAAGAAGGGTACTTTTTGTGCCGAAATTTTAGCTTTTTTGATGAGTTCCTCTTTAGCATTTTTTTTATCTTCGCAGTGGTGGGTGTAATCAAGCTTGCCCTTGATGCTGGAAAGGCCACGCCGGCGCCGCCGGTTGGACCTGCGCTGGGTTCCAAGGGCGTGAACATTATGGCTTTCTCATTATGGCTTTCTGCAAGGAGTATGCAAGGAGTACAATGCCAAGACGGCGGACAAGGCTGGCTATGTGATTCCAGTCGAGGTCACCATTTACGATGTGAGCAATTTCCTTCGCTTTTGTTCTCGGAAAAAAAATCGAGGAAAAAATGTACCTCTTTAATGTTATTTTATTTTGAAATGTTGAGCAGGATAAGAGCTTTACTTTTGTGTTGAAGACTCCCCCGGCCTCAGTTCTTCTACTCAAGGCTGCAGGTTTGAGCTTATTTTACTCATAGTCTGAAGAGTTAGATTGTCTAATGTCCGCCATATATTGTTTCATAGTTCAAAAGATTGTGTTTTGTTTTTGGGGCGTTTGTTCATTTGTAGAGAAACCTTCATTAGTGGAACTCTACTAAGCTAAATAAAAACTATATTTATCATAGTATATGTTAGCGCTGGTAAGTGTTTATTGTTTTTTTTATTAATCATGATATTGAATCCGCATTTTTCTTATAAATAATGGGTTCTCCAAGTGAATAAACACAAGCAAAATATTTCCTCTCTAGTTTAATAGAGCAAGGTTAGGCTGCACCCCTCTCATTCGTTTGACCTATCAATTCCACCTTGCTTTCTCCATATTTGAAATTTTTATTTGGCGTGCACACACATTGTGGAATGCTCCTCATGCTCCACTCTTGCCCTCTTCCGCTCTTGTTCTCACTTCCTTCAATCTTGTTCCCGCTTAACGCAACCCGCTCTTGTTCTCACTTCCTTCAATCTTGTTCCTGCTTAACACAACTCGCTCTTTCTCTATAAGTTTCCACTCGCGTATAGACCCACAAATGAACAACACTACACTCGTCAGACATTCCCTGCAATGATCCTATCCCTTAATTGCACACTGCATGTCACTCTTTCTCTATAAGTCTCCACTCGCATATAGACCCACAAATGACCAACACTACACTTGTCAGACATTCTCTGCAATGATCCTATCCCTTAATTGCACACTGCATGATACTTCATGCATCACTCTCAGTATTTGTTTCAATGTAACAATCTAGTTTGTACCTAATTCATGACCTTGCAATTATCACATGTTAGCCTATTTGTGTTTTATGTGGAGCTTGATTGTGTTGATCAATTGTCATCTCAGAGCCCTCAATTTCATCGATCAAGCTTGACAATGAGTTTGCTGGGGGGTATGGGGGTTTGTGCTCCCTCTTATTTTTCTTTTTGTTTATAGTGCCTCAACGTTGGGGCGCGACACATCGGGGCACCTCGGCGCTCATAATCAATATTGTTAAAGAGGTAAATCTATCTCATTTGAAAGTTTTTGTTATTAATCATACAATTTATCAAGTACACGTTCATTGGATATGACTGATGTGATTTGGTTATAATTTCAGAGATTATCAGAATAAAAAATTTATTAGGAGCAAAGATGTCATTTCAATGAAATGAATATATATAAGGACAAAAATAGAATGCAGGATCGTTCACCAGTTACTCCTAAAGACCCTTCTAAATATGTTGAAATAAAAGACACTAGTGATAAAGAAGATAAACTAAGTAAATGTGTTCAATAGGATGATACACATAAATTTTCTCAGACACCTGCTATTGAAGTTAGGTGGCCCAATAAAATCTCATGACCGACACATATATTCTCCTTTATCGTGTTATTTATTAATAACTGATAATGGTGAATTGGAGTGCAATGATAAGATTTTTTAAATAGATGACTCAAAAGAGTGGGCGTTTGTTATGGGTGATGATATACAGTCATTAAAATCAAATCAAATATAAAAATTGACAAAACTATCATATAATAAAAGGACACTACATAACAAGTTTATTTACAAACTGAAAGAAGAATCAGGTGGTAGCAAATACGACAAGACGATGCTTGTTGTGAAGGGATTTTAATAAAAGGAGTGAGCCGACTATACTGAGATATTTTCTTCTGTGGTGAAAATGACAACTATCAGAATTGTGTTGAGCTTAATAGCAGTAAAAGATCTACAACTGGAGCAAATGGATGTAAATACAACCTTCTTACATGCTGACTTAGAAGAAGAACTGTATATGATGCAACCATAAAGATATTAAATTTCAAAAAAATAAGATGTGATCTGTAGAATGAAGACAAGTCTTTATAATTTGAAGCATGCACCAAAATAATGGTACAACCGATTAAATAGGTTTATGTCAGATAATGAGTATATGAGTGTTAATCATATCATATTTATTTCATTAAATATTTTGATAACTTTTAAATTGTTCTTTTTTTATGTTGATGATACATTGATTGTAGGACCAGATATAGAGAAGATCAAAGACTTGAATGTTGAAATGAAAGATCTTGGTCAAGCTAAAAAAATTCTCATTATAAGAATCAGTATGGATAGAAGTGCTGGTACGTTGAAGTTATCTCAGATAGAATATGCTGAGAAAGTCATACACAAATTCAACATGTTTGAGACAAAATCAATTTGCACCACCTTAGCTTGTCACTTTAAACTATCTAAGGAACGATCACCTAAATTTGAAGCAAAACAAATATAGATGAAAAGAATCTCGTATGCTTCAACTATTGGAATTTTAATTTATGCGATGATATGCACAAGAGCGGGTGTTGCAGGTGTAGTGGGAGGGGCCAGCTGATACATGAGTACTTCATATAAATATCATTGCAAAGAGGCGAGGTTGATTCTCTGATACTTGAGAGGAACATTCAACTAAATACTTTATTTTGGAAGTGCATGGACTAATAAGTAGAATTATATGGATTCAGATCTTGTAGGAAATATTGATGGTAGAATAAATATAATAGGTTATGTCTTCACTATGTGGAACACAACGGTGAATTAGATTTTTAAATTATAGCAGATTGCTGCTCTATCAACTATAAAATTTGAATATATTGCTATCAGTAAGACTAGTAAGAAATCATTTAGCTGCAATACCTTATGACAAAATTTGATAAGGCGCAAGAGAATGAAAATATTCACAGTGATAATATGAGTGTTATTCATCTACCAAAGTATGCCGCATTTCATGTCCGAACAGAACACATTCAACTAAAGTATCATTTCATCCATTCACTTTTAGAAGATGATCAATTATCTTTGGAGAAGATATACACAGCTCAAAATCTGACAGACATATTGATTAAGGCTATGATGGCTAAGAAATTGAAGTTATGCTTAACTTCAGCTGAAGTTCAGGAAGGTTGAGACCTGGATAAGTCACACTACAATTCATAAATATAAAACTGCTGCAGATTTGAATGAACAATTTTGATTGCAACCAGTCTCAAAGTGGGAGATTGTTATTATGTGAAGCTTGATTTGTCAATCAATTCTACTCTCAGAGCCATCAATTTTGTTGATTAAGTATGACAGTGAGTTTGCTGAGGGGTATGGGGGGGGGTTGCTCCAAAATTTTCTTTTACGTAAATAGCACATATACGCCTTACCTGCTGTGCTCCAGTACCAAGACCAATAACACCCTATTTTTCATAATATAACATCGCCTCACCTAGTCCAATTTTAGAATCGAGAGTATGGCACTGCAACTCTCGGATATAGCGCTCATTGGAGCGTTGTAGCACCATATCACGGCGCCCGCTATCGATTTTGGGCATTTTTTTTATTCTATCAGTTTTGCTGATTGGAGTGTGTTGGATTTTAAATTCTCTAATGCAAAGGAGAGGAGTGTCATGGAGTGCTCTAAATTGTGGAGAGTCTTGACTGTAATTTGTACGATTCTCATTTTCTTCATAGTGTATTTCTTAGTGTGGTATGAATTCATGGTTTTCTCTTGTTCTTGGGTTTATTCACAATAATTTTTTGATTTCTATGGTTTCTTGCTATGTGTGCTTCTGTTCAAAGTTTTTCTTTCGATCTCTCGAATCAGTTTACACAATTTACATCTCCCAACAATTTGCATTTTGTCTTGTAATCAAAATCAATTTCTTTTCTCTGAAATTCTAGTTTAGTGATTGCCATTTCCATCTCCTCTTCTTTGATTGAAATGTTTGATACTTGAGATCATGACAAAATATGCAAGTTTTGAAAGCTTTTTATTATTGAAACTAACTCTCATCTTAGATTCTATAAATTTAAGAAATTAATATTGAACTACGAAGCAGTGTCGTTATTATTCTTTCTTTTCTGGGCACTCTTCTTTTGGCATTGTAATTTTTGTTTTGCTTATTGATGACATCATCCTCATTGGCAGTGATATGGGAGTGATATTGAGAATAATTGAAATATGGTATTGACTTGAAATAAACAATTGTTTATGGGGTGGGCACATACCTTCTTGGTTTGGAGTTTTAATATAACAAATAAGGCAATTTTTTCCTCTTTAAGATAATATACATCTTTATGAAAGAAATTTTTTTTTGTTAATTTATGCTTGTTAACTATCGCATAAATATTTTGCAAGCATCTGAGAATAAAGAAATCTTTGAATGTTCTTATTGCTTTTGTCATTTTTTGTGCAAGCTTATCAATCTTCACAAATCTTGAAGATCTTTTATTTTTGGTGTAATTTGCTAGCACATGCAGTATCCTAAAGCGTAAAAATCATGAGGCTGTCTCGAGAATTTTGAAATAGTAAAAAATCATTTGAAAAGAAGTTGTATATTAGAGAAATGATCATGTATGCTTTGAATTTCATGGAGATGATAATTATTCTAGGTTTGTTGAATATAAGAAATCAACTTTTATATACTCTATTTTGTTGGTTGAAATCCTCTCTCTTGGAGAATTAAGAACAAATAGTTGTGGCTAGATCTAGCGTTGAAGCATTTTTCCTGGTCATATGCTTATTTTGCCAATGAAATGATGTGGATTAAAACTCTTCTTGAAGAGTTTGCTTTTCCTATTACATGGCCTACAATCTTAAGCTATGATAATCAATCCACATCTATATAGCTATTAATCTACCTTCCATGAAGACTTGAATATATATCAAGTTGTTACTTTATCAGGAACATTGTCTTGTCAATGAAGATCATCACTCCAAATCTTTACCGAGCCTCTTGGACCTTTATATTTTTTCACAATTTTACTTATTTTTCTATCAATTAGTGAAGAACACATTTTATTAAAATAGTTGCATCTAATATTGAGTTGTGAATTTGATCATTCCTAATGATTCGTTGAAGTAGTATTCTCAATCTTAGCCAAATATAGCTATAGGTAGTTCAATCAAACTTGATTGGAGCTAGCTCATTTGTCTTTATTTGAGCTCGAACCTAGCCAATGATCAATTTAATTTTTGAACCTTAATTTTGTAGGTATCATATATGTCCATAGATGCATATAACATATATGCTCCATAATGTATGCATACATTCATACATAATTTGATTTTATTTTATGCTAGTTTAGTAAGATCTAGGCCCAATTTAGTCTAAATTTGATTCAAAATAAGCTTGAATGGTTGGTTGTCTACTTTGTTTGGATATGTGTTAGATTCGAGCCAAAACATAATCATCCAGTGATCTTTGATTTTCAAGCCAACTCTTGATTTTATTTGATAAACATATTTGACACGTTACTCTATTAAGAGAATGTTTAAAGATTGGGGAGTGAAGGTTAAAAGAGGAGAAAGAAAACCTCTTGATAGTTAGTTTCTCAGAAAATATTATAGAAGTTCATTTTGATCAATTTTGTCCAAAAGGTAGCAGGAGAACATAAAATTCCACATGGTTTACTTCATGGCTAAATTAGTAGTTGGTTGTTACACCTAAGTCCGACCAAAAGATTGAGCTACCTATGACCAAAAATATCTATAGGTAGCTCAATCACGCACGCACACGCACACACACACAGACACAAATATAGGGGAAGTTGCTGTTGGGAAAAGTGTGTCTGTTTGAAAAGTTTAGTTGTGCATCAGTTGTGTTGCAACTATTTATGAAAAAGAAAAAAATTTACTCATATATATTTGTGCTATTTATAAGATAATTGTTACAAGATTAATAACTTATACATGTAAACATAAAATACATTTAGAAATCTCAAAAACTCACAATTTCAAATATTACATCTAAAAATTATATCCCACTGAACTGTCGACAACACAACAATCAAAATAAAAAAATAGACGTACAAGAGCATCAAATAATATTATTACAATATTAATTTGAAACTCCGAAGAATCAATCTTATGGGATAACTTTTTCTGTAAATATACTCTCTATGTCTGATCACTATATGAGGTAGACTCCTCAAACTGATTAACCCACATAAAGAAGTTGTTCTCGATTGATTTGTTTATTGAACACCTATGATTTTTTTTCCCCATAGCTACCCACTCTTCATGATGTAAGTAAACAACATTGTAATGCACAATTATAGTACAAGACTCTAGAAGCAACATAAAGTCCTCGAGCTTATATTTCCTAAAATGTGAAAATCTCAAATATAAAATGAGTTTTCATGGATAGTACAATGATAAAATTATAAGAAAAATTAAGTAATAACAATAATAAAAATGCAATTATAAAGATTTATAAAAAATGAGGTCTCGGAGCAAATATAAACTAATGAATAATCTGTCATTATAAGAAGACAAAAAATTTAAAGAAAGAAGATCTGCATTGTCTTTAACTATGTAATAACGAACTCGTATGTCACAATAGCATATTCGGCACCCTCTAGAAAAACTCTACATTCATTTGGCTAAAAAAGACTTGACACCAAAATCATATATGTCAAAAATTTACAGCAACATAAATGTCATTCAGAAGAGCACTTAAGGTCATAAATCCCATAATAGATCTCCTAACAAAAAAAAAACATGCAAAAAAAAAAGGAAGGATATCACAACCATAGTTGCCTAGGAGATCTTCAAGTGGGATAAATACATGCTGATTGAAAGAAAATAGATGACACAATAAATTATGCAACATTCCACATAAATATTGCTAAAGAAAGAGTTTACATAAAGAGTTTAATGATATGTCCTTATAATAACATACAAGCATCACACATTAACTAATGTGTTTATAAGTTACACTTGCAACTGAATCATATCTCCACCACCCACTCCATCTTGCATGCAAGCATCACCTATATCAGAATCGTTTGGTAATATTAACTCTTCAAAGCGAGACTCATGCTTAAAGAGGAACATTCAATTGATTTTCGTCAATATTAAAATCAATGTCAGATGTTGTTGGATGCCGACGAATATAATAATGAAAAGTCATTATTGCAGCCACAATCTTCACCCTTGAATGGATATGCATGCATGTCTCTAAGAATCACAAATTTCTTTTTTCATGCACCAAATGTTCTTTCAATGGCACATTGAGTGTCTCTTATTAAATATTTCTTTTCTTTTCTTTTTTGAAGTACATGATTAACACATTCAAAATCTGGGAGGTGATATCACGTGTCACGATATGACTTAAGAAACCAACTTTGTAAGGGATAATTCGCATCGACTAGTTAATATTTTCTATGTATAAAAAAAATTCACTTATACACATTAGCAAATAAGTTATAATTTTTTTGTTTAGTCGTGTCCTAAGCCCTTAATGTGAAAAATGAAGGGTTGTGTTAAGTACTCAACAACCATTGTAAAATTTTTTGTTGAAAATTTCATGACATGTTTAAATTATTGGTAAATATTATGGTGCCCCCTAAAAGCGATGCTTTTTAGTGCCTGGATACAATGAAAAGTGTGCAGGGGTTGTTGTACAGATGCTTGTGTGTAGTGTTAAATAAACAAGAGTTCTAACATTTTGGATTAATTCAGACAATTAAGTTAGCTTATGAAACTAATATTAGAATATGATCTTGAATATCAGTGCTTTCATAGATAAATTAATGTAATTAATATATATTTTGGTTCATAAGAATATATATATTTTGTGTATTCAAGAGACTAAATAGGTTGGAGAAAATACTAAGGAGATCGATAGCTTAAATTTTAAACTTTAGTATTCAGGTATGATTTAACACTTGAAATGATGTAGATGTAATTATTGATAAGTTTAAACTATAATATTATAAAAAATTAATAGAATTGGAAATATCATTATAGGTCTAATGATTGTTATTGATGCTACGATTTTTGATGTTATAAGTACTTATACTCCTCAAGTAGGTTTATATATAAGTTTAAAAGAAAAATTTTGGAATGACATAGAAACATTAATACAAATGATACTTCTTGAAGCAAGAATTTTATAGGAGGAGATTTAAATAAACATGTTGTTAGGGTGGTAGAAGATTTTAGAAATATTCATAGTGATTGATTTTGGAGTAATTAATGAAGAAGTTAAAATCATATTAGATTTTTCTTTAGCTTATGATTTTGTTATTATTTATATTTTATTGAAGAAAAGAGATAAACATATTATTACTTATAAGAATTGATATAATAAAACACATTGATTATTTTCTTATGAGAAAAAGAAATCGTTGAGAATATAAATATTATAATGTCATTCTAAGTGAATTAAAGTACTCAACATCAATTATTAGTATGAATTTTTAGAGGAAGAGTTGTAAAATAAAAAATACAATGAAACATAATCATAAAATTAGATGAAGACATCTAAAAGACAAATGAAATTATTTTTATGAGTAAACATCAAGATTTCAAATTTAGGATGTTCATGAAAAACTAATTCTATGTAGGATAAATTAAGCAGCACTATTAAAAAGTGGCAAAAGATGTATTTGGAGAATCGAAAGGAAATTTTTTATAAATGAAAATAGTTGGCGGTGGAATAATAACGTGAAAAAAAAAAAGCTAAATTTAAGAAGTTTTATTATAAAAAATGGTTTAAATGTAAAAGCTTAGGGAACTGAAAAAATATAAGTTGACCGTAGAGAGTCTAATAAAATAATTTGTGATGCTAAGAATTTAACTCTTAGTGATTTTTATAATATATTAGATACTAAAGAGGATGAAAGATATATGTATAAACTATAGAAACAAAAAAAAAAGTATAAATTTAATTCATCTAATGTGTGTTAAAGATGAAAATAAAAAGTGTTTTTCCTATAAGAAGATATTCGATATAAGTGGGTGAGATATTTTGATAAAATTTTCAATGAAATTTTTAAAATATGTTCGACCTTCGAGAGTCTAATAAATAATTTGTGATGCTAAAAATTTAACTCTTAATGATTAGATACTAAAGATGGTGAAATATATATGTATAAACTATAGAAACAAAGAAAAAAAAATATAAATTTAATTCATGTTAAGTGTGTTAAAGATGAAAATAAAAAGTGTTTTTCCTATAAGAATATATTCAATATAAGTGGGTGAGTATTTTGATAAACTTTTCAATGAAATTTTTAAAATATGTTTGACCTTAATGATCTTAATATCATTATTACAAATAAAACATTTTTATGTTTACCACCGCATTAGTAAAAAGAAGTCAATAGAAAATCAGAGGTGGAAAATAAGTCGGACTTGATGGTATCCCATTAGAAGTGTGAAAATATTTCGGTGATTTAGGAGTTTCTTGGCTTACTAGACTTTTTAATATAATTTTAAAAACTAAAAAATGTCTGTGGAGTCAAATAAGAGTATTTTTGTCCTCATTTTTAATAATAAAAGAGATGAACAAGAGTGTACAAATTATAGAAGAATTAAGTTAATATATAATACATTACAATTATGGGAGTGAGTAATCGAACATTAGTTAAAATGTGATACAAAAATTTTTCATAACCAATTTGGATTTATGCCTGACAAGTCTACTATGAAAGTTATACATTTATTGAGAGGTCTGATGGAGAATTACAGAGAGAGTAAGGAGGATCTACATATGATTTTTATTGATTATGAAAAATATTATGATAAGATTCCAGAAGAAGTTTTTTGGAGAGTTTTAGAAAAGAAATGTGTTGATTTGACTTGTATTCAAGTCATTAAAGATACACATATTATAGCTATTGCTCGTGTTTGAATAGAAGAAGGATTGACAAAGTATTTTCCTATTTCAGTTGAATTACATTAGGGATCAACTACAAGCCCATATCCTTTTACTTTAGTTATGATGCTCTTACTGGACATTTACAAAAGGATGTACTTTGTTGCATGCTTTTTGCTGATAATACCCTTATTGTAAATAAGACTTGACAAAGAGTTGAGAAAAAACTTGGAAGTATGGAGGTCTTCAATAGAGTCCAAAGACCTTCGTTTGAGTAGATCTAAAACTGAATACATGGAATGTAATTTTAGTAGTAGTAGATCTAGTACAGAGTTGTAACAATGGGTGATCAAATCATTAGATGGGGTGAACGTATTAGATATCTCGAGTCTATTATTGAAAGTGGTAATGATATATATGGGAATGCTATTAGTGATCAAATCATTAGAAGGAGTGAACATATACGACATCATTTTTCTATAAAAATGTATAGGAATAATACTGCATTTAAGTTTTGGAAGATTTACACACACCACTCAATTCTTATGTATTTACATATCTAACACGTAAATTTCAATTTTTACATCTATGCCACCTTATCTATGCATGAAAAGGTGTATTTCAAATTTAGAGGTTAAAATGATGGTTTTTTTAGTATCAGTATTTTAGATGTGATATGAAAGATTTGGGTTGGACAAATTTAGAAAAATCAAATTTTAGATGTTAGATATGCAAATACATAAGAATTGATTGGTATGTATGTAAATTGCTGTAATGATGTGTGAGTTAATTTCTGATGCGCAGGAGTGGAGAAAGGTTCGAAGGAGCCCAAGTTGCAGAAAGTGGGGAAGGTAACTGTGGAGCAGGTCCGGACCATAGCTCAGGAGAAACTGCCTGATTTGAACTGTACAACCATTGAAGCTGCCATGAGAATCATTGCTGGTACTGCTGCTAATATGGGAATCGACATCGAGCCTCCGGTACTCGAGCCGAAGAAGAAGCAGCTCCTTCTATAGGTATTTAGCCTGGCAATTTTCACTTTTCATTTCATTACCTGTTCATGCTGTTTTTGTGACCTTCAATTATGAAACTTTATGTATCCTCTTCTGTTTATCAATTTTTTAAGGAAGAGTTACATACATGCCACTCAGTTCTTATGTATTTACATATCTAACACTTAAAATTTTAATTTTTTACATGCATACCACCTGACCTATGCATGATAAAATGTATTTACATATCTAACACCTTAATTATGGATGAAAATGCGTATTTCGACGTTTAGATAAAATGGTGATATTTTTGATATGATATGAAAGTTTTGGGTGGTATAAATGCAAAAAAGCAAAATTTATTTGTTAGATATGTAAATACACTGGAATTGGGTGACATGAAATTGTCCAATTTGACATTATATTAATATTTAGTAATAACATCTAAAAATCACCCCAACTAGAATAAAATATCATGTAATTAATCTTTATTATTCTATTTTCTAAATGTTCTCTTCTATTCTAATTTTTCACTCATTTAAGTAGGTTCTTATTAATTAGAGTTTTTAGTTAAAAGCCATTTGTGTCAGGAAGAACTTTGGAAGGAAAAATTATTGCGTATGGAGCTGCGTGCGCTCTCCGATCACAGCTGGATGTGCGGCTTGATCAGAGAGCGCACGTAGCTCTTCGTTCGCTCTCCGTACGCAATAAGCACTCCTTTGGAAGGTTCGTAAAGCAAAATCTTATTGTTTATATTTAGCCGCAGCTTTTATATGCAAAAATATTATTCATATCAATCTAAACATGACTTACTGAAAAATTGAATCAGAATATTCTAATTAAAATTTAATTAAGATATATTTCATTATTTAAATATATATATTTTGTTTTTCAAAATACATTCAAAACTCAATTCTGTGTTTACATATATAACACTTAAACTTTATTTTTTTACATTTGTACTCCAAATCTTCTATATCAAATAGAGAATATCATTATTTTATTTAGGGTTAGAAATGTAAATACATAAGAATTGGATGGTATTTATTGAAATTCTTGTCAAGCTCCAACTTCTTTTTAAGCTATCATTACAGACATAATTAGCGCTGTAAAAATAATCATTTAAATATTAAATCATTCATTTTTTTAAAATAAATATTATTTACATTATTCTATTTTGATCACGACATTCTCACCCTTTTATAACCAATTTACTACATTCTTCAATTTGTAACAAGAGGTCATGCCAAAGTTAGGTGCGTATGAAAGCAGAGCTTGGTTGGTGGAAGGAAAAAAAAATATTACATTTAGAGTCTTGATGCAAAAATGCGACAGGATTCCAATGAAACCCACTGAATACAAAAAACTCAATTTTTATGTATGATATATGACATGGTGTAATTTCATTGGAGTCTTGATGCAATTTTGCTTCAGGATTCTTGATGTAGTTGAAAGGGTTGAGACATGATTCTTGAAACAACTCCATGAAAATGAGATTTGGAACGGGGCAGATGCAGACCTTATCCATTATTATCAAGTGGTTCGACGAGCCAATAAATTGGCCGAGTTAAGTTCGAGCTTTAGGTCGTGTAATAATTTTAGATGGAGCTCAATATTGTGGTTTATTAGGCTCAAATTAATGAGATGATTGATGATTCGAGTTCAAGTAGGCTTACATGTCAAAAATTTTGTATTATTTTACATCGAAGTGGACATAATTAACACTATACTAAAGACCAACTAGATATTAATTGCTCCTAGTTTAAAATAAATAAAAAATAATTAGATCATTATTGGGAAGATTATTTTCATACCACTCAATTCGTATGTATTTAGGTATCTTGCACTCAAAATAGTAGTATTTTTTATATGATTTAAAAGATTTGGGTGGTATATATAAAGGCCCTATCTTTTTGGATGGTATAAATATAATAAAAAAATGTGCAGATGGTAAAGCTGTAAATACACAAGAATTGAGTGGCAGATACGTAAATGCCTCTGCAAGTAATTAATAGGTTTTCCTGCGTGTTCTCGCTCCCGCGCCCGCGCCATTTCAACTCCCTCTCTTCTGCCCGTTGCTACCTGAATCCCTAATGGCTTTGGTAAACTGCAATGTCAGCAGCACAAAGAGCAGTCTTCGTTCGGCAACTTCTTGATTTTCTCGGCCGGAGCCATTATTGCCTGCCTACGGGGTCGCATCTTCCGGCGAGGTGTCTTGGATGTCCGATGAGGAGGAAGAAGACGACTTCCCGATTCCGGGGAATGCCGTGGATCGATATTACAATACTTTTTTAATCAATCTATTGGTTGATGGTAAGTCCTATGTACTGGAAATATGGCTGGGAAATCTACAACGGCTTATAAGGTTGCGGTATGAAAGAGAAGACGATGATGAAGGAAATGGATGTGGCTCTGCGATCTAGCCCCAAACATGGAGCTGTTCAAACGAGCTTTCTGACATAAATAAAAGCAAGTGTTCAGAGCAGAGCGAGGGGAAACAAGATTTTGTTGATAATGTCAGAATCTGTAGTGGGTCTACACTTCTTACCGATCATTTTGGTTGTTTTAAGCTGAACGCTTTACAGGTTACCGCATCTTATCGATCTTACGTAGAGACGACTATCAGGAGTAGGGCTCCCACTTTTTTCAGGAACAAGTTAATTGACGCCATTTCTAGTCCTTTCAGTCAGAGTGAGTATGAGAATCTAATGGTGGTGGCCAGGAAGCGTAGTCCGCAAGTGAAACTGAAGCACCTCCGCAAGGACTCTATACCTTACAAAACAGAACTGTTGGGCTCTTCATATTTCGACTATTTTCCAGGCAAGAGTTTAGGATTAGTGCCATCTCAATGTTTTATGTGGTTGCTGTTGTTCTGTTATCGGATTGCTGCTAGAATACACCCTTTATAATTCTATATGCCCTGCCATTTTAAACTTTAGTGAGAGCTGTTGGATGTACCCTTGTGCTTGTATTAGAAATTGTCTGGTATATATATATATATATATTAAAGAATGGCCGGAGGCTATGATACGAACCACCAACCATCCTTATGTGCCTAACCACTTGATCCCGTACTGCAAGGCAGGTGCACTCAGGTGGGATCAAAGTGTTCCTAGGAGACTTACACAAGATTTCATTACCGAAGAGTCATGGCGAGCCACACACACACTCATTTTAACTCGTATCGCCTTAGATGGTTTGGTCACATTAAACGTCGATCATCTGATTTCCCTATTAGGACAGTAGTCTGGTATATATATATATATATATTAAAGAATGGCCGGAGGCTATGATAGGCGAGAAAATAAAACAAGAAAATTCACA
>NW_018164444.1:63334831-63356729 GCF_001263595.1 Phalaenopsis equestris | reverse complement strand
GGATCAAAGTGTTCCTTGGAGACTTACAAAAGATTTCATAAACGAAGAGTCATGGCGAGCCACACACACACTCATTTTAACTCGTATCGCCTTAGATGGTTTGGTCACATTAAACGTCGATCATTTAATTTCCCTATTAGGACAGTAGATGTTTTAGATTTGGCTTATGCTATGAAATACAAAAGTAGGCCTAAAAAAGAGTTGGGTTGTTGTATAAAAAATGATCTTAATTTATTAGAATTAAATGAAAATATGACACTAAGGACATAATGGAGAAAAAAGATTCATATAGCTGACTCCACTTAGTGAAATATAGGCTTGTTGTTATTGTATTTTAACTCGGTAAATTCAATTGATGTGCGGAATAAAACCTGTTCACAATCTGTTAAGATGCATGTAGTTGATAAACAAAATAGCAAATTGAATTCTTGGAATTAACACTGCGATCGGATCACCTTAACAAATGTTTTGGGCAGTTACAAATTAACATATGCCTACCATGCAATAAGCCTTGCAGTTGCTCATGTTTTTATATTTGTGCATCACTACTGTTTAGTAACATAGGTCTTTTGTTTCTCACAAGCCGTTTTGGCTGGCTTTTGGACTCAGCCGTGAAACGCAAATGCGTTGATATCCTTCCGGCAGTTCATATTTATCCTCTGTTAGTATGCTGGCTTAGCATTTCTTTTGTAGTTTTGTCGGCAAACTTGGTTTAATATATTGCAGTTTTGTTGGCCAACTTTCATATTTGCACACATAGCATTTTGGTGCTTGGCTTGCGGGATTGATTGCAATGTAATCAAGTAATCTATCCTTCTTTTGAGTAGGAGATGGATGTGAAAAGTGGGACAAAGCTCTCAAGTCATCGCGATGAAATCAATCAAATGATTGGCAAACCCAATGATTTCTTAGGCCTTTATTCTGAAATTTACTTGGAGTATATTGTTGTGATATTTTTGGCATTAACTTACTGTGCATCCACAACAGTTATTTATTTTCGTATCTTTTGTTTTGGATTCCTTTTTGTGTGTATGTCATACCAATGGCTATCGTAGTTATTAAGTATAATCAGATCAAATATTCAGGATTGAACTGGTGTATTGTGGTGCAATATTCAGTCGAGGCTTCGTGATGGGAATACAGCTATAGAGTAGAGAAGCACATGGTTGGAGGAAATGTATAGGTCCTAATTCAACTATTGTGTGAGCCAAAACTTATTTCGCTAATCTCACATTTAACCCACGAAATCATTTGTCAGACATGAATTTCGATATCACGTTTCTTTTCTTTCTCTTGCCATCAATCAGTACGAGCTTACTTTTCGATTATTGCCTTTGTTTTTCAACTTCGCATCACCCATGGCCATATTAAAATTTAAATTCAGTAAATAACCATTATTTATTTAGGCATAAAGGGCGATGAAAATGGGACATCCAGTATGACCAATAAATATGGATAATTTAATATCTGTATAAAATAATTTGCGAAGAGTATCACATGCTTATGCGCCTGAATATGAGCGACTTGAACACATGGACATTTAAGTAGATATTTACATGTTCCATTATCAAATATTTTTGCATAAAAAATGACTCATCAATCATTCAACACAACTGATAATAAACAATTTCAGTATATGCATATTTATACATAAAATTATATTTATATCTAGTTGGTTTACTACGACACTATGAAATAAGGAAAGATAGACACCAATCCCATGAAAATCCACTGATTTCTTTAAAGAAGCTATCAGTCTGACTAGCATAATAAAAGAGTTTAATACTAATATAATAATTTATATTTAATACATCACAATCAACACAAGAATATAACTATAAAATGTTTACTGGTATTTATAAGTAATTGTCACATCAAAGATTGGAAATAAATAATAAATATTGAACTCATGAAACCAGAACAATAAAACATGAGGCCAAGTAGAAATAAAATAATGCTGATTACTCATTAATGTCTTCATGCACAAAAATGAAAACTAGTGTAATTATGTGATTAAGATTTGGAAGGTACAAATCACAACCATAAAATGAGCTAGAATTCTAGTACAATTAGCAAGCATAATGTCCATAACTAGAAAGTGCACGCTTATCTTAAAATAAATAATATTTAATTACCTCGAGGCAACATACGTGATATTTTTACGAATCTGACGGTCGGACTGTCGATCCTACATCAATTAAAAAATGAATTTATTCATTCATTAAATTAGGTGTCATCTAATCAAAATTTATTATTACTATTATTATTATTGTACTATTCTTCTTTATTTCTTGGGACAAAGGGTTGTTGTTGTTGTACAATTTTAAAAAAAAGAAATTATCGATCGCATAAGATACTTAAAATAATGCCAACAAATGTGATATTTTTACGACAGTAAATGATGCCAACAGAGGCAACAGACGTGATATTTTTACGAATCTGACGGTCCGACTGTCGATCCTACATCAATTAAAAAAAAAAAAAGATATAAATGATTATGCAATGAATTTATTCATTCATTAAATTAGGTGTCATCTAATTAAAATTTATTATTACTATTATTATTGTACTATTCTTCTTCATTTCTCCATAGGACTTAGTGGGACATTGTTGTTGTTGTACTATTTAAAAAAAAAAAGAAATTATGGATCACATAAGATACTTAAAATAATATATATTTTTTTATTTTAGTTTGATAGCTAGGTAAAAAATTAATTTCTGAATAAGTTTTATTAGAGGAAAATTATGTGTAAAATAACATAATAAACAATAAAAAAATAAAATTTAGTCCTATAAAATTTAGTTTGTTTCTCAAATCCCGTTTCTCCTTCGCTAATTTGTAAAATTTAGTCCTGTTGTTTCTCAAATCCCGTTTCTCCTTCGCTAATTTGTCTTGAACCTCCGGATTTAGCACATCCGGTGGGAGATGGATTCGCGGGATTCAGAGAAGCTGAAGTGCGCGAGAGGTCCTCGAAGGCTGTGGGTAGGAGAAGATTCGGTGGTCTTTGTAAGCTATGATCCCGCCGTCGCCTTCTATGTTACCTCCAACTGACTGTATCGTGGGAAAAAGGGGGTTTGGTCACGAAGGGGATGGTTTTGGGCGAAACTGGGAGAGAGGGAGATCGGGAGAAGAGGGAGAGCAAGCGGGATGAGGCGTTGTAAACCCTACCCCCTTCAGCCTCAATTTACAGGGATCAAATTCGGTGAGATCGAGCAAATAGGGAAGGCGGCAACAGCACATCGAGAGCAAAAGGAAGGAAATCGCGAGCAGTGGAAAAGGAAAAAAAAAATAGCGTACGGCCAAAAAGTAAGAAAAATTTCGGTTCTTACAGGTAGAATCTATCACGGACAGCCAGTCAAAAATAATCCTTTATCTTCTTAGAACTGTGATATCAAAATATTTTAAATGCCCATGTTGGGGATCTATAGCTAGCCAATGCCCAAGCAAAAGAGTTATGATAATACAAAGTAATATGGGTGTTGAAACTGATTACAAATCATTCATTGATTCTGCGCTCCAATTAGAGGAAATCGATGCTGTCCAAGGGGAGTTATTTGTGGCTTGAAGTGCATTGAGCTTGCAAGCTAACGAAATTGATGTGGTGCAACTAGAAAAAATATTTTATTCTAGATGCCAAGTTAGGATAAAGCCTATAGTATGATTATGGATGACAGTAGCTATACAATTGTGGCTTGCACTACCATGATAGAAAAATTTGGATTACCTACTCTCAAACGCCAATGACCCTATAAATTTCAATGGTTGAATGATTGTGAAGATGTTAAGGTGAACGAACAAGTGCTAGTTTCTTTTCTGTTACAAAAATATGAGGATGATATTATGTGTGATGTAGCGCCAAAGCTGGGCATTTGTCCTTGGGTTGGTCAGGGGCAATTTGATCAATAAGTTAAACATGATGGCTATTCTAATAAACATTCATTCACGCAGGAGCAAAAATCTATCACACTGATTCTTATGATACTAAAACAAGTATATGAAAGTTAAGTTACATTACAAGAAGAAAATATAGAAGGAAAGAAAACGATTCAAAGAAGAAGAAAGAATAAAAGAAAGGGGTTGAACCTTTTGAAGTGATTTGAGGAATAACTAGTTGATGGATGAAAAGAAAATGATTTTCATGTGAAATACTCATAAATAAAACACGTGTTTTGCAAGACATATATATATATATATATATATATGTTTTGTTTTTTGTTTTTTTTAATATTAAAAGGCATTAGTAAATACTATCAAACTTGAAACTGTTTTGCCTAGCCCTGTGGTTTCTCTTTTAAATAAATATATGGATGCCTTTCTTGAGGAGATCCTTATCGATTTGTGGGATGTTAAAAATTGATTTCATACCATGTGCAATTATTCCTAACCGACCTGCTTATAGAAGTAATTCAGAGGAGATCAAGTAATTACAAAGGTTGGATAGAGAGTTAATGAATAATTGTACGTTAGAGAAGCACGAGTCCCTGTGCAGTTCTAATTTATTAGTACGTAAGAAAGATGGGATGTGGAGAATGCATGTAGATTGTTGAGCTATAAATAATATCATTTAAAAATATTGTCATCTCATTCCTCATCTAGATGATATGTAGATGAGTTGCACATGTTTACTAAAATGGGCTTATGAAGTGGCTACTATCAAATTAGAATGAAAGAAGTTGGTAAATGAAAAATTGCCTTTAAAATGAAATATGTATTGTATGAATGGTTTGTTATGCCTTTGACTTGATTAATGCACTAAGAACTCTTTTTGAGACTTATGAACCATATTTTGTGCATGTTTATAGGTAAATTTGTTGTAGTTTACTTCGACGATTTACTCAACTATAGTAAGAGCTTAGAAGAACATGCATTCCACTTGAAGTTTGTTTTAGGTGAATTTAGGAAAGAAAATTTATCTGCCAATATGACTAAATGTATCTTCTACACTAACAAGTTGGCATTTTGGGAAAAATAAAATGAAAAGTTGAGGATTTGTCATTAGTACCCAAGGAATACAGATTCATGAAGCGAAAGTACCCACTATTCTAGACTGGCCTAGACCTACCAATAAAAGAATGTTCAAAGCTTCCATGGTCTTACTAGCTTTTATAGATGATTTGTCAAGAAGTTTAGTAGCATTGCTGCCCCACTAATTGAAGTTGTTAAAAAACAAGTTGGATTTAAATATGGAGAAGATCAGGAAATGGCCTTTCAATCAATCAAAGAAAAATTAACTAATGCACTTAAATTGGCCTTAACTAATTTTTCCAAAACTTTTGAGATTAAATGCTATGCTTTGGAACCTAGATTGGCGTCATTCTTATGAAGGAAGGGAGGCCAATTACATGTTTCAGTGAAAAAATAAGTAGGCTAACTTTAAATTATCCTACTTGTGATAAAGGGATGTATGCCCTAGTTCAAGTTTCAGAAACTTGGCAATATTATCTATGGCTAAAAGAAATTGTCATTTATATAAATCATAAATATTTGAAATATCTAAAAATTCAACACAAGCTAAATAGGCAGCAAGTCGATGGATGGATATGTGGAAACATTCTCTTATGTAATTAAATATAAACGAGGAAAAGAAAATATAATACTTGATGCGCTATCACGTAGGAGTACTTTGATTGATACCCGCAACGCTAAATGGCTTGGTTTTGAACATATTAATGAGTTGTATAAAGATGGCCATGATTTTAGTATTGAACATCAAACTAGTGAGAAGGTTGCTAATGGTAAATGTTTTAGGCTTGAATGTTTTTTAGTTCAGTAAAATATATTGTGTATGCTTAATTGTTCCTTGAGATATTTGTTGGTTCCGAAATTCGACAATAAGGGTTTAATGGGACACTTTGGGATTGCCAGGAATTTAACAATTTTACAAGAACACTTTTGTTGGCCACACGTGAAGAGAGATGTTGAAAGGCTCTATGCTAGATGTGTAACTTGTATGCATGCAAATTCATGAGTGCAACTACATGATTTATGCACATATTTGCCAATTTCTAGTGAACTTTGGACTGATATTTCAATAGATTTCATATTAGGTTTATTCAGGTTAAAATGAGGAAGAGATTCAATTATCACGGTAGTTGATAGATTTTCTAAAGTGGAAAATTATTCTATGTCATAAAATATATTATGATTTCAATATTGTTGATTTATTCCTAAAGGAGATTGTGGACTTCATTGCATGTCTAGAACAATTATATCTAATAAAGGTGCTAAGTTTTCGAGTTACTTTTGGAAGACTCTGTTGGGTAAGTTATCTAAGGACTTCATTGTTTGCCTAGACTTTGCCATACGTAGACTGATGGTTAGACAGAGTTCATGAATGTAACATTATCTACTCTGCTATAGGCTGTCATTTAAGAAAAAAATATCAATATTTAGAGGATTATTTGCCACAACTTGAGTTTGCTTACAATTGTTTTATTCATTCTTCTACTGCGTATCACCATTTGAAATTGTTTATGATCAGTATGGTATAAGTGCTTCCTTGTAGTTTCTGATTTGAGTCTTAACTATATAGATGAGGATTTGAGGACAAATTCTTTTGAAGAGGAGGAGAATGACGAGAATAAAGCTAGAAGGAGACAAGCAAACAGTTGAAGGAATGCATAGATCCAATTCAACTATCTACTAGGCCGAGGACGAAAGTATATGCAACACAATTCAAACGAGCACTCTATGGGTTGATTCACATACATGTGTTCATGCTAACACGCGGACACCCCTATAATGAGTTTCACTTGATTAGCGAGCTATTTCATGTCGTTGAATAATTTGCAGACAATTCAGATTTTAGTATTTTGTCCGAGTGTTAGTTTATTAGTGAAACTTGTTAATATGAGTTTAATCTTTTTTTTTTTCCTTTATTTTTATCATATTATTACTTTGGTTCTTTTGAATTACCCAAAAAACTCAAGGCTATTTGGGCAATTTTGTACTTTATTTTGTTTGGAAGCCTATTTATATGCCTTTGATGGAATGAAAAAAGGAACTCAGTTTTTTTATTATTAAACTTCTATATCTTGTGGTTCTTGAAACTCTGGCGTTTCTCCAAGGCGTTCATCCCCACTTATCAATTAACTGACTATTGTTGATTGTGGCTTCTCCATATACCAAAATTTTGGCTTTGTTTGTGAGTCACGGGTTGAGATTTTCATCTCCATCCATTCCTTGTCAAAGAGCAACATAGGAAAACCTGTTCTAGAACTGATTTGTATCACTTCTGGTCTCAGCTATTTGGTTTTTTTTATTACATTAATTAAGTTTTGCCGGTTAAGCAAATGTGTTTAATCACTACTTTCCTGTTCTGATGTGCATTAATGCGATAAGTTTGTTAATTGATGATATCTATGACATCAAAATAGTTGAGAACGCGAAGGATGATGATTTTGTTAATGATTAAATATTATCTTTGTTTATATTGACATTGCGGTCTTCCTTGTTTGCATAAAATAGGAATGTTTTAAACTATTTGGTAATTCATGCTAAGTTTTTATTTATTCTTTTACATGAGTTTCTTTTATGCATGCAGTGCTTGATTTTTTTTTTTTATTTGCCTTTCAATTAATTTTAGATCTTGCAAAAGTGGTAGAACAGGCTGATTACTACAAGGGTTTTGCTCTCATGCGTGGCTTCTTCTTTTGGCTTAAGGTACGCTGCATTGCTTAGATTTTGAAATCCTTGCCATTGTCTAAATATTTTTGTAAAATATATTTGCACTTAAAATTTAAATTGATTGCATTAATTTATGTTTATCTATTTATCCTTTTACATTGAAACCTTAGTATTTATTTTGGCGTTCAGTTGCTTACTATATACTCATTTGATTTTGGCGTGAGCCGGAAAACTTTAATTCATTCACATTTTCCCAATATTTTTTCTATTTCATGTGAGGATGATTATTTTTCAAATCTGTCAGGATGAACAATTTAAATACTTGTTTTCCTAAAAATGCCATACCAAACAAAGTTAGACTGATTTGAATTTCTAATTGAACTATGTTTTAGGCCTCAAAATATTTGAAATTTTAAAATATTCAGCAAGAAAGTGTCATTGAATAGAGGAAAAAAGAATTAGGTAAGCATAACACATTTAAGGGTAGATGAAATAATGAACTTTGATGTTTTCATTGCAAGCAAGTTAGCACATTTATAATGAATTTAAGGCTCTTTCTCTCTCTCTCTCTCTAATTGTTGCTTTTTCTTTGGATTCAAGCCATAAACCTACACACTAAATGTCTAATAGCAAGTCATTTTCTTTTAAAAAAAAGAGGAGAGAATTATATTTCATACCATAGTGCATCAGAAGGAACTAAGAACTTTAACATTTTAATAAATTGTATGAATAGAATGAAGAAGCTTTTTCTAGAGAAATCTCCTAATAACATTTAAGATGATAGTTGAGTATGATAAATTTAAGTATCTTGAATTTATCATTCAGAATAATTGAGATATAAATTCAGTCAACTTTTAAAGCTTTAAAATAGAGAGGTGCTCTAAGAGTCAAATATGATAAAATATATCATGGAGGCTTAAAAATAAATTCAATAAAATTGCAATTAGTTTGATATTGTTGCATGTGTCTGAGTGTTGGCCTCAAAGTTAATTGTGGAAGAAATAAGAATATTAAGATGATGTGTGGTGAAATTAGGAAGGTCAAATTAAGGAATTATTATATTTGAGTAAATTTTAGGAGTGAGAGATAATTTACTTTCGTGATTTGAGCATATACAATGAAGGGTAAAAAATATGTTTGCTTGAGAAGTTGATACAATTAATGTTAGAGGGTTGAGAAAGAAAAGGATTGGCCTAAGATTATATAGATGTTAGCCTTGCATGATTTGTGTAGAGTAGGTCAAGCAACACTCAATAAATTCAAATGAAAAATGGGAACTTAATAACACCAATTTTAAAATTGCTAGGATAAGGTTACTCTTGATGTTGGCACCATATTGCATTTAAAGCAAAATGGGAAATGGGGTTTGACATAAGCAAAATGAAAGGATGCATTTTCTGCAAAATCTAAGAATGGAGTGGCTATCTTGAAATAGAGCACTATTTGCTAATGTGAAGCAATTAGTTCAAAAGGGGTTTCATCCACTTTTCTTTGTTTTTTATTGAAGAGACATATTGCATGAAGGGTATTGCCATCTTAAATTTTGAGGCCTAAGATCATTATGGGAGAAAGAAATGGTGCAGGGACTTTTAACATTATGTACAAGCGGTCAAACATAAGGTTGTTTAATGGCGAATAATGTAAATGATCACTCCCAGCAGTAGTTTGAAGAACCAAAGCACTACCGGAGCCAAAGGACAAACATAGTGGAAAACATGAAATCTCTCAACACTTGGTTAAAGATGTTCATAATTATTGATATTCACACAAACTAAAACTTAGAGAAATTTTCTAAATGAGGATTTTAAAGCATTCAATGCTTCTGAAAAATTAATGCGAAGAAATGAGGCAAAATCACTTTTGACCTCGTAGAAAATGCTAAACGATAGTATGAGAAAAGGTGTACGAAAACATGATTCAATTTATCGTCATAGAAAAATTGGTTTGGAAAAATGTTACAAGGTATTGAACAATATTGTTTTATGATAAACAATCTGCTATTTGCTATATCAATCCAGTTGATACTCTTGCAGAACTTAGGCCACGATGGAGCATTTATGCCGTGGGTTCCCCCATCTCTGAACAAGTTATGAGATCATGCCAGCTGCATTAACTCTTTTTGTTAACTATAGTTACATGGCAAATTTTAGAATATTTCCTTCTTTTCTTTAGGCGATACAGCAAGGAAATGTTTTATAAGGCTTTTCTTAATAATTTTTGATGTCAGGCCCATATAATGATTTTTTTTAGTTATTATTCATGTAAGTTTATATATGGTACAATACATGAATTACTTTACATTTGACATTTTGCTTCTGTTGAATTTAACATGAGACTTCCCATTTCAGAACTTGGGTGCTTGAATTCCATCCACTTCATAAAGCAATATAAAGTAGTGTATATCTGTGCTTTTCTAAATGTAAACTACTTTAACTTCTGGTTCTGCTGGTGCTTTTGTTTAACATGGACTATTGAAGTTAAGTGTATGGTATTGAAAACATTTTTTTATCAAATAAGTTAAGATTTATATTTATATAATATATTTATTTAGATATACAATCATTTGTATTCAAGTATACAAATGGCTTGTATATTAGAGTTTGTTGAGCACTCTAAATTATTTAAATAACATTAATATATTGCTCATTTATTTTTATATAATGTAATATTCAATTAAATTGATTATACTTGTACAAAAATTTCCTGCATTTACCAAAGAACTTGGCAGAGTCCACATTAATAATTTGAAATATAAATGATAAGTAAACATGCAAATCAACTAAACTTTAATGATTAGACATGCTAAATTCTTACATGGTTCAGTCATGCTTGACCTGCCACTTAGGCAGCTATTTGCTTCAACTCCTTAAGTTCAAGAAGAAATCTTCTTACTCCCAACTCATCAGTTGGTAGTAGAGACATACCAAAGATCTCTATTTCAAAGGAAGAAGAAAGCTATTCCTAATCTTCTCCATTGAATCACACCATTCATATTCCAAGCTAAACCAAACCGCATTTTGAGCTTTGGAGATAACTCAATAGCAATAACCTACAACTATGATTAATGCAATTCCTTTCAAATCATGATTGTAAGACAACCACAATAGAAAGTGCACTTTATTGAGTGTCAAGAGAAACTTTAAGATGCCATTAGTTGCTTTTACAAAGTAAGAAGAAAGCTAGCATTAGTTGCTTTTGTTATGTAATTTTATGAATCTCATTTATTCATAAAAATATTAAAAATATGCTCAAGCATCCTATAGACTATAAGATTATCTTAATTAAGCATGCATTTACTAACCATTTTTGTTTTTTTTTTAATTTTCATAATTAGTAATTTTATGTAAATTATATTGTATGATTAATATTGTGGTAGTTGATCATCATACTGTATAATTTGAGTCATATTTGCATTTACTAACCATTTTTGTTTTTTTAAAAATTATTCATAATTAGTAATTTTATGTAGATTATATTGTATGATTAATATTGTGATAGTTGATCATCATACTGTATAATTTGAGTCATATTGCATGATTATATACGTAAATAAATGACTGATTTGGTAGATTATAATTTAATTGTCAAACATTGCATGTTTGATTGTACAATTTGAGAGTATTATATGATTATATAATCTCATAGTATCTGTAACGTATTGTATGATTTACTAAAGCTTAGAACTAAAGAAAATAAGATCTTATGATTAATAATGAATTCTAATAGCCTAATTATAATGTTTAATGATGTTATCAAATATTTATATCAATTTATACCATATGAAAATGCTACAAATCATTTATATATGATAAAAATATCCAAGCATATATATATATATATATATAGATTAAAAAAATGGCTAGAGGCTATCATACAAGCCTCCAACTAGCTCTAATGTGCCTAACAATTCAAGTATCACCTCACTTCCTTAAGGCCGACTACGTGAGGGGTCTTATACAGTGGATGTCAACCAACAAGTTGGGATACACGACACACATATGTATGTATGTATGTATATATATATATCACACACGCGCGCGCGCACACACACACACTCGGACACACATTGTTTTCATCTCTCGTTGGCATGCTTTTTAAATATAATTTTATAACCTTCACAAGACATCTATTTCTCATAAACCTAAATCTTGTAATTTACATTTAGTCTTGAATTGTTATAGTAGACTTTTTTGTTTATTCCATCTACAAGTAAATAAAGTTCCAAGTAAGTCTATTTCTAAGTTGATAACTCACTAAGTTGGTCTAACAAACAATATCATCGTCTTCTTAGTTGTTATTATACAACTAATATTTAAAATATAGAATCACTTGACATATCTTCTTTTACCAAATTACTAGTAAGCCACACATGAGTCATACGGATAATACTATCAAAATACTCGTACTTTGCAAACACCTAGTTTTTCGTTAGCAAAATAGCTAGCGTTCGATTTGTTAGTTAAGCATGAGAGCCAAGTATGAATAATTATTTTGAGCTTGATTTATCATCGAGCTAAACAGAAACATATATTTGTCCGAGCATGTTCAACTCATTTCGGCTCGAATTAATTAAATAGTTAAATAATTAAATTATTAATATTTATTATAATTTTTTTTATAAATTTATATGCTTTATTTTAAAATATTAGCATTTATTTTTTTATATCATTCAAGCATAGTTCTAGCCAAACATAAATCATAAATGAACAAACAAACTCAAATCAAGTCAAAAATGAACATGAATATACTTTTCATAGATCATTTCAAATGTGAACTAATTTTGAATAGAGAAAATTAAGCCAAACATGAAAATACAATGTAGCCGCTCAAGCTGAGCTTGTTTACTATCATAAATAACTATGTATATATGAGGCATGATGAATGAATAGAAATATCTATCTTATACTCAAAAGAGAAAGTTTATATACAAACAATCATGAATAACATACACTAACATAACAAAAAAAATAGCTTCTTATAAAATAATATAAAAATTAAAATCATATTCAAACAAGATGATTGGATAATATTTAATAAAAGAGAAATTAAAAAACTGTTGTCAAAGCAAAATTAGCCGAACCCAAAATGATATATTATCATTGATACATAAGCTAAAAACATTAAAAAAAAATGAAACTAATTAATTTGCTTATGTGACAGTAATTCACCAAATACAATGTTTTTTTTAACTTTTTTTTTTTTTTGGGGAGTCGTCACCTTGCACAGCTTGCATATCTTCGTATAATTTCATTCTACGTATAAATCTCTCTTCTGGATCATATAGATGATCTGGAGAAGAGAGGAACCAGAAAGTAAGAACATACGACAATGAAGACAAATGAGAGAAAGAACGTGAAGAACTTTCATAAAGTAAACTTCGCATAACAGCCGAAAAGCATACATCCGAACAAGATTGGATAAAAAATGGCTTGGAAACATATCCACAATGAAGACATTATGAAAGCAACTGACAATCAGAGATTAAAGTTTGAGTGCTTGTTCTAGGATCAAGTGCAACTCCCAAAGAGACATATTTCTTTGGTTAATTATACATTGAGAGGTGCCCAAGAATACTCTTGATTAAAAGATTCCTACTTACAACTGTATTACGACTAATAAAAGGTGTCACAAAAGACAGTTATCTCACAGAAGTGTCCCGATGCCTTCAAAGCTCGAATTGATCCATACGGGCAGAGAGTTAGTCTCTCACGGTTCTATAAAAATGGTGGTCTATCAGCGACCAGGTTCTATGAAATAATCCAGTCATTTTGTAGGCTCCACACTATGCTTCTTAGGCCTCACTGGGCCATAAACGTAGAGGGTGAAGCACCGTATCCCAAATGGGCGAGGACTTATCCGGAAATCAAGGCCTACAAGACGACATCGATGTAGCATCAAAGGAGCGACATGGCTCAAAGGGGGTAACAAAGGAAAGGTAGAGTAATCCTCATCGAGTAGAGGTAAGTGGGTCAGAATATCATAGATCTGTCATCCCAAACTATTATGACCCCAAGTTTACCTGGTAAAGATAGTCAACCCAATACAACTGGAGATCCTTCATCAAAAATCCGTGAATTGCATAGTCCAAGGAGATCTCGATATCCCTAAAGTCAAAAGAAGAAAACTCTGATCCTATGACCTTATGTAAGTAGAAATAACAGAGGTGAGACTTATACTTACCAAAGTCGCGAGGATGCTGCTGGAATGGAAAAGAGCGGAGAGCTCCAACTATAAAGCTGAAAACAATCTAAAAAATAGACTTACTCCCCATTTGGGTCTGGAAAGCCCCTAACACTTAAGCGCACTAGACGATCATCTAGCTAGAAATCTATGCTGGGTCAGTCGAGTTGGAGAAGCACGGGGATTTTTCCTTCTTCTTGGGACATGCAAATATGGTGCAATTGTCTAATAAGTCATAAGTTTGGAGGCCCATTTAAGTATGACTGAGATGATGGTCATACTATGATACCCGTTTAAATTCTGACCTGAAGGTCATGCAAGAAAGTAAAGTGCAGATTTTGAAAATCTTGAACATTTTAAGCCTAAATTTTAATTAGTCTCAAAATTTTATTATTCAACTTTTGTAGAAAGTTTATATAAAATCTTAGGTCCTAAAGAGCCTAGGTGATCTGTACCAAAAAAGGTGAAACTGACAATCACATGCAAAAAAGACGGTACAATAAATCAAAAAAAAAAAGAATAAGAAAAAACCAAGTGCCGCTACGTTGGTAACTTATCCCAAAAACAAAAAAAGATGGCCAGCACCGCATATGTATACACCTGGTCCTAATTATTTACATCATTAAAATTTAGAAGTTAGGTACGAGGCACGAGCAAACAGCTCCTGATCCTTGTCACGTGGTTTCACCCGTTTGAAACCTCATAAACTATACCTTATTTCTAATACAACACTCTCCTAAGGACTCTAAAAAATACATAAGAAAATTCAAAAAAGGCTCGACCAACATTAAAGGAATGTTAGTAGAAAAAATTATTTACATGCAATGCATATGAACCATGCCTAGCTAGATGAGCTTAGCAACACCTGTAGAAAAGAGTTAATCATTCAAATCATTACTTGCCCCTCTCTGTTGCATGTGTATGTGTGTGTTTTAGGCATGACTCCCTGGAAGAAAATTGCCCCTACTATACTAGTGCGCACATCTCACACCCAATAAACACACAAACCAACATAAAAGTGATATCTAGCTAGGGCAACCAAACCAACAGAGAACTATAGTCAGGACATCGAAAAACTCCCTAACATCCTAGACCTTGACTAGCACAAAATTTAACATTTTGTCTTATCACAACATGTAAGTGAGTGTACGGGTCAAGTCAAAAGGCTGACATATGTTTTGGCATGTTCGTCGTCTCCGGCTTCATCCTAAGGATCCAAAGATTCTAAAAGGTACCACTAAATGTAAGATTTGTAGAAAAGATTTTAAAAAGGCTGACCTCATATATGGTATATGCTAGATATGCAAGTAACTTTCAAATTAGTTTTTGAAAATATGATGCATATAAGTAGTCAAAATACAAATTTTTATACTTTTAAAATAGGTCCTAAGAAGTAAAAGCCAAAGTGACACCAGACCCCTTGGAATCTTAGTACAATATACACATGCTAGTCACGGTGTTATAGCTAGCATTGCCCATCGAGACATCCTCGAGGATAATACTAGTTGCCACATCGTGACTAAGAGGGGCTCACTCAGCTAATGAGTCTAGGTTCATCATCGAGATGATAAAGAATGCACATGTGGATGCAAAGTGATCTAGTGCACCGCGACTGCTTCTTAGAGGCTGAAGCTATCATGAGACAACAAATATCCATTGCAAGTATGTTGTGGCATATAATAGCGACGATTATGCTAATAGTGCGAAGATGCCAAAGCAAGGCACGATGCACAAATGATATTGTGCTTGGCCGCATGTAGTATAGGACACCACTGGGAAAAGTAATGCCTTGCCCCAATAATGAGCAAACACACATGCAAATGATAGACATAGACAAAGTATGGTGCACCATGCAAGCAGACATGCGAACACATGCCTCACACACATGCACCATGCAAGCAGACATGCGAACACATGCCTCATGCAAAGGAACGTGCTCGTAACAGTGTAGGGTACTGTCACAGGGAAAATGGGCAACACAGCTCATAATAATATCATTTTAAACACAAACTAATTGTTATAAGATGTAAAATAGTGTCTGAGGAGCAGTAACTTAGAAGAGTAAGTGTGCAAAAAGTAGTGACTCAAAAGAGTAAGTGTGCGAGGAGTAGTGACTCATAAAGTACCTAAGACAGTCCGAGGTGATGTCACATGAGGTGAAGTGATGCAATTCTCATTAAGGGAGAATCACACCATGGATAGGCTTGGTGTGAAAGCCGTCCCCGACAAAGACAAGTGGATGTTCGAGATGAGTGTGTGGGAACATTGACCCCAAAAGACTCAAACATGCAAGTGATGAACACGTGGGATGCCATGCAAGATAAACATGCTTGAGCTCACAAGTATAAGTGAAAACATGCAAGATGTGGGATGCCAAGGCTTTTCTTGTTCCCCTTTTGCTAATGAGTGCATGTGCTCTTCTCTCCTAAATACTCCAAGTGTCAAAAAATTGGACACATGGTTCCTTAAGGTTCCTCTACACTAATTTATTCCATGATATCCCCTTAAAATTGCTTTTTCGATTACTTAAGAGGTGTTAGTGGCGAGATTAGACAAAGATGTTGAGGAGAAAGACAGATTCAAAAAGCAGACCGACGCCTAGGCGACACCCACTCCCCTGTGCCTACTTTCCGTACTCTTAGTTTCAGGACATTCTATAATTGTTTCAGGTGCCTAAGAATTCTGACTAACGCCTAGTCTTCCGGGACCGACGCCTGCTTTCCGACCTCTCAATTTTGAGCTCCATGGGACCTGCTCTGGCTGCCTCGGGCCCCACGCTGGTGCTTAACACTGGGGTCTAGTGCCTAGGCACCTGTCTTGCCTGAAAACCTCAATTTTAGCTGGAAATATCCGATAAAGGGTTTTTTTCAATTCGAAAGCTATGGGAGATTGTGTATGGCTAAAATATAGTCCCATAACTTCAAAAATGAGAATTTTTATGGGCCTCAAATCTAGGATCTTGATGCCAACGAGCGCCCCAAATCACTGCTCGGGTACAACATTCTAAACCCACATCTTCCCAGAAACACCTACAGGAAGCTTTAATGGGTCACTTTGACCACAGAAGACTCCGTATAAATATATCATGATCTATAAACAGACGAATGAGCATCAAACATGTTTCGTGTCGTGAATGATGTCACTCAGTGGTGGACCATCCCTGACGAGGTTGAATCATCACATACATGGTTTTATGCACCAACCATGCACCAATGCGTCTAGATGGATGTCTTGAGCTATGGAACACTATGAATGAATAGTTAATAGTCCAGAGTCATTCAATTGTACATCCTACACATGTGACATCAAAAATTGACGCCATTAATGTTCTATTAAAAAAATATCACAAATGAGTTTGATGAATCAAACTCAGTTGACATCCACTCTATTAAAGCATAATCGATAATATATTAAAACACGTGAAATGATTTACTAAATATATTATTAAGAAATAAATGACATTAAGTCATGAGGCCTTAATGGTACTATAATCCAACTTTTTTCAAGATCTTGGTAGGAAGTTTGCGCCACTTGATTTGCACTAGGCCGGATATTCTTTATGTTGTTGGACTCGTTAGCCGTTAAACAGAGGTTCCATTTACTACTCACTACCAAGAGGATTCTTCGTTATATCAAAGGTGCGATTGACTTTGACTTATTCTTTTCATCAACAAAGGAATTTAAACTTATTAGATATAGTGATAGTGACTGGGCCGGAGGCTTGGATGAAAGAAAAAACACTATAGGGTTTGTGCTCTACATGAGAAGCACTGTTTACTTGGATGTCAAAGGAGCAACCAATCTTCACTCTTTTTACTTGTGAAGCTGGGTATGTTGCTGCAACTTCTTCTGTCTGTCATGTAATTTGGCTTCAAAATTTGTTGAATGTATTAAGATTGCTAAAAGAAGAGCCCACAAACATTTTTGGTGATAACAAGTTAGCTATCATTTTGGCAAGAATCATGTGTTTCATGATGGAACTAAACATATCGACACACACTATCACTTCATTAGAGTGCATCAAAAGAAAGAATGTGCAAATGAAGTGTAAAAACTTATGATTAGGTCGCTGATATTTTTATTAAGCCGCTTAAGTATGGAGATTTTATCAAGATAAGAAGATTGCTCAAGATAACAAATCAAGTTTAAGAGGGGTGTTAAAAAATTAAATTTGATTTTTTACCCGTACAAATTTGGGCTTTAATTGTGCCCATAATCTACAACGGACTTTGAAAAATTCTACAGACTTATTTTCTGAAAATAATTTTATAGGATTCTAGAGATGTATTTTAATGGAGTGATTTGTAAAACTATAATATGTAATTAAGGACATGTAACTAAGATAGAAGAATATTCTAGAAAATCATATAATTGAAATGTGTTAACACAATCTTAAGAGGGATGTCACTATATAAATAGGCGTAGCATGTTTGAGTTTGTGCGAAGAGTAAACTAAATATGAGTCTTTTAACTTGTGTTCCTCTTCTTTCTCATCATTCTTCCTCTTATAATTATCCTTTATTTCCAACCAAGAGATTCAGATATAAAGTAAAAAGAACGCATACGCATCCGACCCCCCTTCCTCCCCTTTCATTCTATTATTTCCCTTATACTGATGCTCGTGGGGCAACGGTCGCCCAGATGCAAACTTCACATTTCAGCACACAAATATGTTTTAACCAGCTTGGCTATAAAATAAAAAATCCCCATCTTCCTTGAAAATTTTCAGCTCTTTGCTAAGCTTATTTCCGCCCTTTGATGTGACACATTATTCCCTTTAGTGTGGTGGCATCCACTCAATTGGCTTGGAACCATCCTTATTCCCATAACAAATCATGGTAGAAAAACTTCGCCTTTTCAGAAGCCGAAGTCCTAGTTTAATAGGAAGACGACGAAGATGCAGAGATGATAGAGGAATGCATCATCACTGAACCATGGCGAGAAAAGAAGCAGCATTTGACGATGGAGGCACCGAAGCCGGCGCCTTTCTTACAACATTTCCACCATTACCTACATCTCCCACGCTTTGTCTCTGAAACTGGATCTCATACCTGAGCTTACCGTCCTCCTCCTCATCCTCATCATCATACTCATCATCATCAACAACATCATCCTCCTCCTCCGCCTCCTCCTCCTGATTCTGTTGTTCCATCAGTTCCTTAATGATGTTTTCTGGCTTCATTAGAAAAGAAAAAAAAATCAATTCAATCTACACTGCTAGCTTCTGAATGTATAAAAACAGGACTACTGCAGAGATAGTCTAATCTATTACCTTCTTCAATGGAACCTCGCTCCCAAAGAAAACCTGAGAATGTCTATTAGCGCTGTGATTTAGCTTCTCGTCATTTGGAAGCCAGTGCTCTCCACATTGTTTCTCACTGTGATTAAATTTTTATTTCCGCCATTATTGCTCTCTTGCTCCACTGATACAGAGATTGGTTGCTCTGTATTAGTAGCAGTCTCCTGTTGTTGCTTCCTGCGATAAAGTGCATCTAGTTCATGGAAGTAAGGGCAAGTGTTGGCATCCTCCGGGCGCTTTTTGTTCCCCTCTTTCACCTTCTTGAAGTACTTGTTAATATTCTCCCACTTCTCCTTACACCTTTTGGGGCTTCTGTTGTATCCCGGCCGCTTCATTCCCATGGATATGTCCTCCCAAAATGGCCCCTTTGGCCCTGTCTCCAGGTACCTCACCTCTAACCCGCTGCGCAACTTGATTAGCGCCAGAACCTCTGTTTTCGGCCACCTTGATGACGACGAATTAGACTTCGGCGACGACATCGAAACTTCCATAACCTCCGACACCATCTCTGCATTTGAAGCAGCTGGATCTAACGATGCTGAAGCCTGGTGGATTACAATCTCATTGACTTGGTGGCTTCTCTGGCCCTCCGGCTGATCTTCCTGTGAAACTTCAGGAGGTGCAGGGGCAGAGAATGTTGTAGCTTCTATCAATGCATTCTGCTGATTAGTTACGGTTAAGCCGGCGCCGGCGAACCTCTGCAAAAAGGAGATAACTGCAGCATCATGATTCGCCGTCATGGTGCGCTCCTGCACCATAAGCTCATACTCATGGTTAAGCCGAGCCATCTCCTGGCGTTTCCATGCCTCCTCCCTCGCCATCCGATCCTGCTCGCGCTTCTCGATCGTATCTAAGAACCTCTGCTGCATTGCTTCCTGCCGTTCGATCAGCTGATTCATTAGTTTCTCAAAGAAAGCTATCATTTTTCCATTCCCGTACGACCATCCTTCCCGCTTCCTCTTCCTTCCGCCGTACGGAAGCTTGTCGGCGCCGCCGTCATCAAAGAAAGCTATCGTTTTTCCATTCCCGTACGGCCATCCTTCCCGCTTCCTCTTCCTTCCGCCGTCCGGAAGCTCGCCGGCGCCGCCGTAATCGTTGTTTTCAGCATCGGAATCGGATGATGAAGAAGAGGATGTGTCGGAAGAAAAACTGATGCCTGCGTGAGCGGTCGTTGGCGGCGGCTGCGCTGTATCGACGGCAGTTAATGCCATTAAATCTCCGGAGGGAGCAGAGGGATTGGAAGTTAGAGGCGGGAAGGGGTTTATATTGGTCGCCGGAGAGAATGATGGGACGGCGGTGTTGGTGGTGCTGTGGAGAGCTTCAAGTTGGGTGAAGAAGCGGTAGCTCTTGCCGTCCTGCCGGCCGGCGCGGCCTTCTTTGGTGCGCTTGTAGTATTTGTGAACGTTTTCGAACTTCTCCTTGCACTTCTTTGCGCTCCTTGTGTAGCCCAGTTCAGCGAGCTTCCTGCATGCCCACAATGATTGAAGCTAGTGTGAGGAACCGCGAAATAAAGAGAGGAACAAGAGGGAGAAAAAGTAGATTTTTTCTTATATATAAATATATTCTGATTTTAAAAATAAATCTTCTAATTTTGATCATTTTGTAGTATTAGCCTAAGAAATTGTTTGGTAACATAGTTTTAATAAGATTTAGGCATGTATTTAAGATAAATTCAACTAAATATTTAAAAAATAAAATAAAATTTAATGTTCTGTTAAATCAAAATTCAAAATATATTGCACGTCTATTTTATCTATGTTTCTCATATTCAGTCTATTCTACGACACAAGTCTGAATTGGTGGATTTAAAGGATTTACCATTTTATTGCTCGCAAGCTCCATCTCCATCACTTTTGATAAAACCAAATTTATTGTATTTGACAAATTCTATTTAACCAAAAATTATATTTTTGATATTATTTATAAGTCTTAATTTGATAATATATCCTACTACTAATTTTACTTAAAATAAAGTGAAAACTTCTAAATTTTTTTAAATAAAGAACTGAAATTTTCTAAATTTTTTATGAAATAAATTTTAATAGTTTCAAATGTAAATTTAGAATATTTATGAGATCATTTTCTTTGCTTTATTGATTATTCTCTAGAAAAAGTAAAGGAATACCATAACAAATTTGCAATATACTTTGATCCAAATTAAAGTTATTCCACTTTAATCTTATTTTTTTTGCTTAAAATTTTTTCCCAAGGAAATATGAGATTAGGACATATAGCATCTTAAGGCACCAATAATATCATAATTATATCCAAAACCGCAAGATAATATAAAAATAATTATAAGAAAATAACATAAATATATACATAAAAAGAGCTGTGAAGGCAGATGCAGAATCAGCAATGTAAAGATGAAGCAAAAAAAAACGAATTTTTCATGAAAATCCCTTGGTGAAAATTTATGAAATATATTCAAAATAATGCATCAATTTCTTTTTTCAATCTATTTTTATTAAAAAAAACAGACTTTTTGCCCAATGAAAGAGAAAAAAAAAAAACAATCTTGCAAGTAATTGTTTACTAAAATAAAAAATTTGTTTGAATAATTCTTATAATGTCTTAATTAAATATTTATTGAAGTATTAATATAAATTTTAAACCTTCCCAAAAAAGAAAGAGAGAAATTTTAATGTAAAATGTACTTAAGCGCAGTGGTCTAGTGCATAGGCACCGGTCTTGCCCGAAAATCTCAACTTTAGCTGGAAATGCCCGGTAAAGGGTTTTTTCAAATCGAAAGATATAGGAGATTGTGTATGGCTAAAATATAGTCCCATAAC
>NW_018164444.1:63328868-63334731 GCF_001263595.1 Phalaenopsis equestris | reverse complement strand
TGAAATTGCAAACTGGGCAACCCCCTTCTCTTGCGGTCGTATATTTTTTATTCCATGATATGCAGAACCCTATACCACAGAGCTTCCATTCTCATATAAATTTGTTCACATCACTACATCACAACAAAATATTATAAAACTTCTATTATTATTTGCTTTCAAATGAATATGATATAGCATTAATCAATCAAGTCTTATCTTACTCTAAAATCAAATCATTTATTTCTTGTGTATTATAAGCATGTCAAAATAAATTTAAAACTCATGAATATGTATCTTCATTAGGTATACTTCATCACATTCTAACTCAAATATTGTATATTATTATTATTATTTAGAATAAAAAATAGTTATTATAATAAGTGTAATATATATATATATATATATTGACCATATAATAAACAATAACATTTTAAGCTTCCGTACTCAATTTTCAGGAAAAAAAAACAAATATTAAATTACACTCGCTCGCACATCTTCCATCAATCGGGCAAATAAGATTTAATTATTTCTTCATTATTGTTTTTACCCAAAAAGCAACCACCAATAATCCAAGCTTTATATATATATATATATATATATATAATCAAGCGCCAAAAAGCAACCACCAATAATCCAAGCTTTATATGTATATATATATATATAATCAAGTTTAGGAAGACTAGGACCAGCTTGGAAGCAGGCATATTACCATTTCAATGCCGCATTACAGATCAAACCCTCTTAATAATATTATTTCAAACATGTCCATTGACAGCAAATTTGATGTTGACGTTTTACATATGATTACAAGTTCAGTCACTACCACATCAACAAATAATGGAAATTAAAATGATGAATTTGGCACATTTTAATAGCTTCAAATTTTCCTACAAATTTGTGGTTCAAGCTTAAAAATGAAATATTTTTTTTGACTCAATTTTCATTTAAAGTGTAATTTATTAAGGCCATGTAATTTGATTGATGGTGAAACATCTTAAAACTAGCATGCCATTTTCTTAGATGGGCAACTATTTATTCTCATATTTAATTTTTTTTTCTTGATAGGCCATAAAATACATATCTACCCCCCTAAATTTTACTTTTTGACATTTATAACGTTCTAGTCTTTCTTATTATATCAAAATTATAATTAGTTAACTTTCCGAGAGTGAAATACACCTTTTGATGCATATATGGATGTAAATACATAGGAACCCGAAACCATCCACATGTCAAATATGGTTCTAGAGGCAACCCCTACCTATTCAAGAGGTGGCACCTGTCATGCAGCACTTTGTCGCAATGTAGGTTCAAGTGGTTACTCTCATGGCGTATCACTTTGTTTTATATGTCACTTAGTTCTCATATTTAAGCTGGTGTAATGCTCTGATATCTCGAATAATCACCTGTCATTATATTGTTAACTTTGGACAAATTGCCTCCCTATTGGTCTAATTTACTAAAAGATAACTCATCCTAAAAGTGTTCGCATAAGAACAAGCTTAACTTTGAAGTTTTCAATAAACTATCAAATAAGTCTTTTCATGCTTGTATTTAGAAGAGATTTTAATATATTATTAAACATAATGTATTAAATATTCAAGATATAAATACATGAAATTTTTAATGCATGTAGAAAGCCCCTATTTTTTTAATGAAAATCATTTTAGCAATTGAGGCATTTACATACATGCCACATAATTCTTATATATTTACATACCTAACACTTAAAATTTATTATTTATGTACATAACACTCAAATTTCTGGCGTCACATCAAAATATCATTATTATTAACATTTTGAAACAGAAAGAGATATTCTAATGCAAATATCAAATTTTAGGTGTTAGAATTGTAAATACAAAAAAGTTGTTTGGTACGTATTTAAATTTCGGACAAGGAAAGCTGATCGTCGGCGAAGCTGGTAGTTAAATACAGTTAGGGAGAGCGACAGTTAGGGAGAGCGGACGCGCGAGGGGGAAAGGGGTCGGCTTTTCTCGCAATTATTTCACAGAAATTAACAAGTTCACTCTTTTGCTTATCGAAATCTGTCTAGGGTTAGGGTTTATCCTTGCCGCCGGTGATTCAGCTTGGAAGCTGCCGGCCGATGGCCGTTTGTAGTGTTTGCTGTGGAGGAGGGCATGAAACTGGATTCAGATTTGCTCTATTCTCTTCCCTCTTGTATTAGGTTTTGATCATTTTGAAGAGTTTTTAGTCTGAAAGATTGCGATGATGGAGGAGAATAGGGGCGATCAAGGGTTGGAAGAACTATGCGGATCTGATGATCTTGCTTCGTATTTTCCAGTGAATGTGGCTATCTCAACGGAAGTTAAGCCGGGGGTGGCTGCTAAGAAGAGATGCCCTAGAATTTTGAGCCTTGATGAGGAGGAGTTCATGAGCTTGCTGCATGGCTCAGATCCTGTAAAGATGGAGCTCAATCGCCTGGAAAATGAAGTCAAAGGTAGCGCCCGCTTCTCCGAAATTTTTTGCCATTTTTATTAGGTCTCTACACTATAATTTTTTATAACTTAATACACAGACAAAGACCGAGAGCTAGTTGATGCCCATGGTGAGATTAAGAGCTTAAGACTGATAGAACGAGCAAAAGATAAGGCTCTTGCATCCTGCTGTAAACTCTTCTTTATCTTTCCAACTGAATTTACATCAGTAGTAAAAATCTTGCTCACCGCCCCATGCTGCAATGTCTGAGTTTTTAGGTTACTGAAGAACTTGAAAAAATGTCAGGCAAGTTGCAGGCTTTAGAAGCAGCTGTTGAAGATAAGGTATAACCTCATTGATGCTTGCTAAGATTTTTCTTTATGTAGCTTGCGTAATGGTATTATGTGGACTTCTGGTGTTTGTTATTTTGTCAGAACTTAGAAATCAAGAAAATTATTGAAGAGAAGAAGGAAGCACTCTCGGCACAGTTTGCTGCGGAGGCGACTCTGCGCAGAGTTCATGCTGCCCAGAAAGATGAGGAATTACCCCCTTTAGAGGCTATTCTTTTTCCACTAGAATCTGAGATTAAATTTCTACGACAAGAGGTTTGGTTGCTTCTTTGGCTTATTTGTTTGCTGCAGGAAACGTTTTCTTATTTGATCCATGGCTGAATGATCAAATCCTGTTCTTTCAGCTGACAAAGGTACAGGATGATAATAAGGCTTTAGAGAGATTAACGAAGTCCAAGGAAGTGGCTCTGTTGGAAGCTGAAAGAGAGGTGAAGCTCGCAAATGTAAAGGCTGCTTTTGTTGATGATTTACTGAACAAAAATCAAGAACTTATAAAACAGAACGATATATGCCAGGTAAAAGTTATGATTTTTGTCATCATTTTGAAGTTAGAATATTGAAGTGGCCAAGTTGGATGAATGAAAATTAAAAGTAACGATATTTGTTTCCCTTATAAATATAACTGCATAAGAATTGATGGAGTTGTTTATGTAAACTTAATTATTTCAGGAAGAATATAAAATACTTGATAGAATGCACCGTCAGAAGGTTGCCGAGGTTGAGAAGCTCGGCCAAACTATTCATGAACTGGAGGAAGCTCTTCTCTCTGGCGCTGCAGCAGCAAATGCTGTTCGTGACTATAAACGACAAGTTAACGAACTAAAAGTATCATCCTAAGAGAGCCAGTTTTTTAACATCTTAGTAAATTTAAAGTTGGCCATTTATGGATCTCTATACTTACTGAATGAGCATTGTTATCATCTTCAGTTTGTCTTGTTTTTCTTGTAGGGGGAAAAGAAAACCCTTGAAAGGACATTATCTCGTGTGATGGTTACAGAGAATAGAGTTGCTGCAGCAATTGCTAATGAATGGAAAGATGCTAACGACAAAGTTATTCCTGCAAAACAATGGGCTAAAGAACGGCACATCTTAATGGTATTCTATTCTCTGCTGAGCTAAACATATCTGGTTTTATGGAAAATTTTATTAGAATCTGCTGAATAACTGTATTCCAGGGAGAAATGCAACAACTTCGAGAGAAGCTAACCATAGCAGAACGTGCTACTAAAGCAGAAGCTCAGCTGAAAGTTTGATGACTTATTTCTTTCTGACCTCTTATTCTCAAGTTTTTATTCTTTAATATAATTTTTTCATTAGTGTGATGTGATATACTGTGCCCTTATATGCTTGTGTACTTCTAGGAGAGATTCCAATTCCGTTTGAAAGTCGTTGAGGACGGACTAAAATGCTCTCTTAGAACTGGCATTGGTATTGAATCACGACATGTTACAAATGGAGTGACGAGAAGCCTCTCGGTGAGTGGAGCTGATACCTCTGTTACTCCTTTGTCGTGTGGGAATTCAATGCGAAAATCATCTCCTGTTGTAAAATCAATCCTAAAACATGCAAAGGGAACATCCAAGTCATTTGATGGAGGTAGATCAGCAGAATATGATAACTGCACCACTAAAATTTTTGGTGGTGAATGCAGCATCAACTCTTTGAGAGAGGAGAGAGATGTTTTATTACTTAATGAGAAATCTCCTGATGCAAATAAGGAACTTTCTAATGGAAGATCGTCGATTCCTACTGTTTCCTTGGAAGGGGACTTCGTTTCAGGTGTTCTTTATGATATTCTACAGAAGGAGGTGGTTTGCTTAAGAAATGCTTGTCATGAGAAGGACCAAAGCTTGAAAGACAAGGATAATTCTATTGAGGTATAAACCATTTTCATGTAAACATTTATGTAGAATCATGACTCATAAATCCTTGGTTTCTTACTTGGAAACATTCTAAATGGTTACCTAGTCGCTGTCGAAGAAAGTTGATACGTTGATTAAGGCAATGGAGATAGAAACAAGGAAATTACGCAGGGAAAAAAGTGCTATTGAAAAAGAAGTTGCTTCAATGCGGATTGAAATGGAGCAAGAGAAAAAAGCTAGGCGCTTGAAGGGAATGGTTGCTACTCTTCAGATCTAAAGGTATGTTTTATGTGCTGTTATTTCTGAAAGCAGAATATTATCTAATATAAAGCCTTGGTTTTTGCAAGAGAATAGGCCAAGCATGACATTCGGAGTAAAAAGGTTTTTGCAAGAGAATAGGCCAAGCATGACATTCGTAAAAGCATAAATAGAAGATTGTTTCTGAATTAAATGGTTAAAAAAGTTACATTAAGATACTGAAATGCTGAAAAAAGGAACAAAACTAAGATGATCAGATAGCTCATTTTATTGCTTTCCTCCATCTTTATGCAATCAATTCAACATATTTATTAGTCTTTCATGGAGAAATATCCCAATTTTATTTATTGATGCAATCTGAAGTTGAAACTCTTTCCTGCACACTTTATTACACATTACAGGAACCAGCTAGTGCTGTCAAATCCAAAATCCATGCTCACGTTCAGTAGAAAACACCATGTTTCCTTCTGTATCATGTGAGGGAATTGATTCCATAATTTTTTGTATGTATTGCATAATAAAGTTTGCACCTTTGATCTGCAAGCAGAACAAGCCTAGCTTTAAACTGGTTCTCTGAAGTCTTTGGAAGTTACATTAAGATACTGAAATGCTGAAAAAAGGAACAAAACTAAGATGATCAGATAGCTCATTTTATTGCTTTCCTCCATCTTTATGCAATCAATTCAACATATTTATTAGTCTTTCATGGAGAAATATCCCAATTTTATTTATTGATGCAATCTGAAGTTGAAACTCTTTCCTGCACACTTTATTACACATTACAGGAACCTGCTAGTGCTGTCAAATCCAAAATCAATGCTCACGTTCAGTAGAAAACACTATCTTTCCTTCTGTATGATGTGAGGGAATTGATTCCATATATTTTTTGTATGTATTGCATAATAAAGTTTGCATCTTTGATCTGCAAGCAGAACAAGCCTAGCTTTAAACTGGTTCTCTGAAGTCTTTTGA
>NW_018164444.1:63325997-63328292 GCF_001263595.1 Phalaenopsis equestris | reverse complement strand
AAACGCCGCCCGCACTTATAAGCTGCCCCAAACAGACCCTAAACTTTGACTTTATAAGACTTTTCAATAAGTTCTAATCTGCAATTCTATTATTCAGAAAGCATTTTTGTCCGCTTTCTAATCTTTTTTTGAAGATACCTGTTGATGATAATTCAAATAAAACTTTAAAATTGTTAAATCCAACCGTTATACATGTTAGAGAATAATACAATTAAAACAATCTAGCAGCTATAATACAATAGAGAGCAATCTAATAAATATAATACAATATATTTAAATATAACACGGCTGACTTTAAGGATGTGGTACTTGAATTGTTAAACACATTATGAGTGACTGGAGGCTCCTATAATAACCTTTGGTCATTCCTTTATAGATATATATATATTTGAATTATTCTTTAAAAAAAAATGTTGATGCATAGAATTGCACTTTGTTGGTGTTATATTATTATTTAAAATATTTTATTTGATTGATTATTTATATTTAAATTTTTCCGTGATATGGTTGGTAAAAAATTTAGCTATTTTTGGAAGGAAAATTAGTATTAGGGAGACCAAAATATAATTTCTCATGGATTTCCAATTGAAGGATTATAGATTTGAAAGGAGTGTCGGCTATTTTTTTTTTAAAAAAAATCACTTGGTGGTTTTTTTTGTTTGGAAGTTTGGGCATGAATGTTTGACTTTGTCGCACCACAACATTTCGCAGTGTTCTCTTGGCTCAATATGTGTGCAAGTTGTGAGAGGATGTCTCCATGCTCAACCAAAAGATAAAAGCTCTTCTAGAGCAGACTGGCTCTATCATGGCTTTGCTCAACCACATCGAGCAAAAGTAAGAAATGCTAGCTCTGTTGCATGTGGAACCCTATGAGAGGTGGGATATGGTGCTTTAGCATTCTCCTCGTGACCGTAGTCCAGGGAGAAGGACAAGCTGGACATCAAACGACAACATCGCAAGAGGTGGATGGCTACCTGATGCTTAACAGTTGTGTGATGACTCAACCCCTTTCTATTTTATTGGCAATATTATGTATTGTCCTTCGTCTGTCTAGTATATATATATATATTTGAAGTTGGATCTATGTTGTTCTATATTGTATATATTTAATCTTTGCTATATACAAGTCATGGAGCATTACCAAACTAAATGTGTATGTACTACTTAAATTTCCTTAAAACTTTACAAAAAATAATTACAAACAGACCACCTGAAGCATTGGTATTTAATGTGATTTTTTTAAACTACCGAACTGTTGTATTTCTGCACGTCACATTCAAACTATTGAGAATTTGATAAAAAAAATAATAATAAGTAAATATTAATTGAGATTTTAACATGAATTTTGATATTTGAGTGAGAATTTGAAAATGGATGAATGAGAGCGGTTGATTTGTAAATAGCAACAAGTTTAGGGTGCATTGTATGTAATTGACCCCAGCTTAAAAAGGCTTATTTAGGGTAGATTTTAGAATATCTTCTATGTTTTCCCTCTTTCACTTCAACTCATGCCATTTATAAACTAATAAAATTTTCAACTTATTGTCTAGCTTCGTTGGTTGTGTATTTAGCAATTAAAGTCACAATGAGCTTTTATTACTCATTTTTTATTATTGTAGCTATGAAGTTATCTACCAATTGTGTTATTCAAGGCTTGAAAAAATGATAATCAATTCCCATCAATTGGGAAGGAGAAAAATTGTGATATCTTTTTTAAGAAAAAAATTTAGCTATTTTTGGAAGGAAAATTAGTATTAGGGAGACCAAAATATAATTTCTCATGGATTTCCAATTGAAGGATTATAGATTTGAAAGGAGTGTCGGCTATTTTTTTTTTAAAAAAAATCACTTGGTGGTTTTTTTTGTTTGGAAGTTTGGGCATGAATGTTTGACTTTGTCGCACCACAACATTTCGCAGTGTTCTCTTGGCTCAATATGTGTGCAAGTTGTGAGAGGATGTCTCCATGCTCAACCAAAAGATAAAAACTCTTCTAGAGCAGACTGGCTCTATCTTGGCTTTGCTCGACCACATCGAGCAAAAGTAAGAAATGCTAGCTCTGTTGCATGTGGAACCCTATGAGAGGTGGGATATGGTGCTTTAGCATTCTCCTCGTGACCGTAGTCCAGGGAGAAGGACAAGCTGGACATCAAACGACAATATTGCAAGAGGTGGATGGCTACCTGAGGTTTAACGGTCGTGTGATGTCTCATCCCCTTACTATTTTATTGTCAATATTATGCATTGCCCTTCGTCTGTCTGGATGTGAGCATGTGTTGTATTCATCATCCCTAAAT
>NW_018164444.1:63312605-63325897 GCF_001263595.1 Phalaenopsis equestris | reverse complement strand
AAGAGTGTGCTTCCTCTTTATGATCAATGCCTACTTTTAATGGCAAGCGTCAGAGCTATTTGAGAGTGGGAGAGGTTGGGGGTTTTAAATCAAATGGGAATAGGCGAAGTGAGCTGTCAGTTGGAAGACACCCAGGTGGCGGGTGACAGGCGCAAAAGTGTTGGCTCCTTGGTTTGGAGCATCTAGGAGAAGGAGAGAAGGCACCTAAGCGGCACTTTGGGTGGCAACCATATGCTAGGATGGTGTCTGGGCACTACTTTGGAGGAGCTCATGCGCCTCCTCAAATTGGAGCGACTGAGAGAAGATTGGATGGGGCTCATATATGTCACATTGAGAGGTGCCAAGGTGTTGCCTGATGCCTAGGCGCCATTATGAGTGGCGCCTAAATGGCACTTTAGGTGGCGCCAAGGTGCTACCACATTTCTTGAGTCTACTTGAGAAGAGAGCTTAGAGCATGGATTAGAGAGATTATTTGGCATATTTAGTTAGAAAAAATAAAGAGAACACAATGGTAGTGGTGGTTTTGGTCAAAGTGGTCACCATGTCATGAAAATTGAGGTCAAAGTGTGAGACCCAAAGTAAAGTTTGATTTGGGTACAGAGGGGCTCATTTGAAAGTTTTCCACGATTGAGACACTTTTTTAGATTTTATTATGTAAAATGATGGTCTAATGGAATTTTTTTATGTGGGACCAATTTCCATTTATGCATACAAGCTCATGACATAAAATTTTATATATATTTAATTGACAACCATCAAAACATATTGCATGTTATTCATATAATAATAATGAAGTATATGCAGCTTATAGCATGAAATTCCAAACACTACAATGATTTGTAGAGGAAATAATAATTTTGATGCATAAAATTATAATTCCAGAATATTCTCTCACCATGTTGTATTTACATCTAGTTTTAGGATTTGATTGAAGTTAATTATGTTTGATTTTCCTTTTATGTGATTTATTGCAAATTTGTCTTAAATATTTAGAGTGAATGAGGAGTTGACCAAACATTAGGTCAATAATTCATCCTTTGTTTTGAGTTGATATGAGGTTTTCCCTCACTTTAACTTAAGTTAAGGTTTGCCCTTGCTTTAAATTGAGAAAGGTTCAACCTCACTTTAAGTTGAATTAATGTTCATCATAGCTTTAAGTTGAGTTAAGGTTCATCCTCACTTCGTCGTCAAAGTAGTTCAACTTTAGATCACTCATATGCCATAGCCAACCAATGACTAATAGAATAACCTAACTCTATTTACAAACTCAATTGTAAAAAAAATATCATATTCTTATTGAAACCCCTACAAAAAAAAAGATTAGCACAAAATAGCACACCACAAGCATAACAATCATAAAGACTAAATGGAACTAACACCACAATGTTAGGCATCCAATCCTAATAGACCATACTTATGGCATGATCTTAAACTTATAAAAAGACATTGCATTTATATTTTTTTGTTTTTTGTTGGTTGCCCTACTAAGCATGACCTCATGTAGAAAAAAAGTGCTAGAAATAACAAAAAAATGATTGCACGAACATTTAATATTGCACACAAGCTACCATAACATCCAATATAATAAGCAAATTAAAACATCACATTAAACATAATTAAACACAATCACAATTATAGTTGACCTAAATTTTTATATAAGTTTAGTGACCTAACAAAAACATCTAGAGTTTGAACGATCTGAATAGTGAGCCAATAATCTAGGCCTAGAGTTTTAAGTTGTTGTTTTGATTCAATGTTCAAGTTTTGCCAAAATGTGTTTCAATTTAAGTATTTCGTATTTTAAAAAGGTGATTTAAACTGCTTGAAAGGTGCACTGAGTGTAGATCATGTCACAGATAAGGAGATGGGTTACACAATGAGCAAAAATAAGTAATTTGGTAAATTCTAATAACATGGCTAACAATGAGAGAATCTCTCAAAACACTTTTTTTTTTCATTTTATTTTATTTATTTGTTTTTTTTTTGTTGAATCCACATAAATAAATTAATTAGTAATGCAAACAATACTTGGCTTGTGGAGCAATTTTGTTAATAGTACTAAAAAAGCTCATCTCATTTATATCGGCTCTTGTTGTCATGTTTGCTTAGAGGCGAAGAAATGTCTCCTAGCTTTTGGAACCTAATCGATTTAAGAGTTAAACACTATAGACAACTTTGAAAGAAACACTTTTTGAAAGGTAACTCAGCTAAATAAAGAAAGATGAAAATTTACTTGAGAATTGAAGCCTTTCGATCTCTGCTTTTGTAAAGTAGAGAAGTTATGAAAAGTACTCCCTATAAAAAAGTTATTGCCTCCAAGAGAATGATAGTTTGAACTTAATGAGATGAGCTGATTTCTTTTATAAGTCACTTACATAACAACGAAATAGTCAACCTAATCTCACAAGGGAGATGAATTTCCTTTTAGAAGAAAGAGAGTTCAACTCACTATACAAGGTGAGTTCATCATCAAGTCAACCAAATAAATAAGTGAATAAGACTGAGCTGACATGTTGCGAGACTACTCCTTGAAGATAAACTAAAATATCTGCATAGTGTAATCTTGTAGGAGTATCTAAAGTGTCCTCGAGATAATTCTCTATATAGAGCTAGAAGCCCCAAGTAGAAGGACAATCAACACTTTGTGAAATGAACTACCCATATTTTATTTAATTAGTTTCTTTTTTAGAAAACATAAAACATTTAATGAATTCATTATTTAGGCAGGAGAGTATATACATGCCCTATAAAGACGAGTAATGAATAGTTATATTGTAAATAGAAGAGAATCAATGAACTAAATATTTATAACGAAAAGCGCTTGTGGTTGGATTAAGGCATGAAGTCAGCCAATCCATTAAGATATCATGATAGATTAGTTAGACCCACTCTACCAATTAACTTGACGAAGGGGCCATACAAGAGCAATTTGCTCTTGAAGTCAAATAGTAAGAAGTGACTAAACTGATTCAGTGAATTCCTCTTAGAAACACGTCTAGTTGTGTGGATATGATGAATTCAACATCATGCTCCTCTAGTTTGATCGAACAAACTCACTTACTCGCCAAAATGTTGACCAAACTGATAGAAGCTTCGTCGAGGATGATAAGGCATAAACATTATTGAAATAATTGATAATTAAAACAAGGCACTATCAAATAAATAATTTAATGAATACACCAAAAGAATAACATGAACAAAGAAATAATATTTCTTGAGATTCATGTGTAATAATAACCTTATTTTTTATTTTTGGCATTTTTATATATGAACCAACTCACTTATAAATAAAGGTGATTTTCATAGGAAAATTTTTTGATCTAAAAAATTTTAGAGAACTTGTTATTTAGAGATTATTTCTCATTGTTCTTTGTTTCTTATCATTCTTGAGAGCTCTTTCATTAGGCATGTTGATCCTCAACATAACATAATCAAATAAATTTTAATTAATCATATTCAATATTATTTTATATTATTTTTAATAACAAGTCAATCCAAACTGATTTGACTTAACTCAATTGAACTACACAACAATTTACATTAATGTAAACTCTAAAGGATCTTACCGGTGCAATGAGACATGAAAATGTGAGATAATCTTTAATGATGATCAAATTTTAAATTTAAATTACTCATACATCGAAATTATACATAACACTAAATATTCTCAAAAACTAAATAGTTTGTGTTAAATTTAAGTTTGTCTAGGAGTCCCACCAAAGTAATAGAGTATTAAATAGGAGAGAGAGTAGAGTGCGCTGGTATTCTACAACCTTTTATTTATGAAATGAAAGCATATTTATAGACAAAGGTGCACAATATGTTAAGTTACATTTATACCCCTGCTAATGTGAGAGTTGTATGGTTTATTATAGATAATTCAGTCTTGTGGGTTCAGGGCTTTACTACTCTGGAGCTTGGTCGACTGGTCCTAGTGAAACTTCAACGAGCTTTAACGATTGACTAGATATTTCGAGTAGTCGTACGAGCCGGAAGGATGTGATATTGAAGTCTTAGTGGATATTCAACTTGGGAGCAAAATGAGTTGATTTATGCTACCAATTGGCTAAATTAGTAGATGTTGTCGATCAATTTAGTTGGCCTTCAACCGGTTGGAAATCAGTGGGAATGATTATTGGCATCCATTTTTTATGCCATACACACTATGCATCCTTCTGAGAGATATGGGAGCATATTGCGTTCCTGCGTAGCATCCTGCCTCTCAAGAAGTCCGTAGAGCCTTGAACGAGCACGTCTAATACCAGATTAAGGGTTCTTCCCATTCTGGTTATGCCCGGAAACATCTATCATTGGTCTACATCTGCGTCGGCCCCTAATATAAGGCGAGCCTGACGACCATCATAGTGCCTGGGAATCATGCTTTAGCATTCACAACACTCACATTGCCATTGATAGCTTGTCAAAAGGTAGGTATGAAATAACATATATTAGTGAATATTTTATAATTATTTAAATTTCTTTGTGGTTTTAAATTTTTGGCTCATAAGCTAAAATTTCAAAAAAATAACTGTTGTTTTATTCATATGTTAAACAATTAAATATTAATTAATTTTTAAATTTACACTAAAATTATAAATTTATAATTTTGAATATAAATATTAGGCATATGTATCACTTTTTTTTGGGCAATTAAATACAAACCACCTAAAACTTCGTATTTACAAATCAACCATCAATTTTCATATTTTCACTCAAAATTCATCGTAAAAACCCAACTCCTATTTTCATTTTTATCAAATTTTCAAAAGTTCGATCGTGACACGCGTAAATTTATCAGTTTGATAGCTTAAGAAAATTATCAGATGGTTAATTTGTAAATATCAATGATACAGATGGTTTATATGTAATTTTATAATTATCCTTCATTTTATTTTGAAAGCCAATAATCGATTTATAACCCTTGACTTTAGCGCCTATCACACGTCAATCAATTCTTGTCATATTTCCTTAGATAACCCATGGAACATCAGCTTTTATTTGATTATATCTCCTATAAGAAGGCTTATTTACAAATGCAAATCTCCCATTAGGAAAATAAGAGGGAAAATAAAAATAAGCTAATAAAGAAAATAACAATAATAATAATAAAAAAGAGGCATTTATATACATACCACCTAGTTTTGAATATTTAATTTAAGTATTTTATTTTGTTCAATTGGCCGACTTTTAACTAACATATTATCAAGATATACTTCTCAACATTTTTAAGCCCAAAAAGCTTTATGTTGTAGCGGTATACAACCTTAGTGGTGACAAAGGTCGTCTTCTCTACGTGTGCATCTTTATCTGATGATAGGCTGACAATGCATCATGCAAGCTTAGTATTAAATGACTGACCGCTGAGTCCACCAACTAGTCAATCCTCAACAGGGGCTAGTTGTCCTTCAAGTAGGAGGTATTCAAGTTGGTGAAGTCCACACACATCTTTCACTTGTCATTTATCTTTCACACCATGACTACATTAGAAACTCATAATAGGAATTGCACATCTTGAATGTAGTTGGCCTCCTTCAATTTCAGCACCTCCTTATGGATTGGTTCATCTAGGGTCATTGTGAAGACCTGATCTTTTCCTTCTTTGCCAGGGTGGCTGGATTGACATTTAATTAATGACAAGCAATGTTGAATGGTATTCTTGGCATTTCCGTGACTGACCAAGCAAAGATGTCTCGATGCTCCCAGAGAATTTGAATTAGCAAATCCTTCCATCTCACAACAAAATTTTCACTTATTAGGAAAGATTTCTCGGGCACTACGTCAGTTGTAGAGATTTCAAGCGTAGTCTCGCTAGTCTCAAGACCCCTTTGCGTCTGTACTGTAGATTGAGCATCTTCTACTCCATACTTTCGACCGCTCTGAGATAGCAAGTCTAGGATTGCTCAAGGTTCCCCAGAATGGTGATGATCTCTCCATCACGTGGAAACTTTACCACAATGCGGAATGTTGAGACCGTGACTTTGAAGTTGTTGAGCAGGGGTCTATCGAAGATGACATTGTAAGTTGGCGACAAATATATCACCAAGAAGTCCTCCACATAGGTGAATTGTGTGTCATCTCCTGCCCGAGTGACTGCCCAAGTGTTATAACTCTTAAATCCTTCTTTATCTCACCATTGTAGCCTTGCAGTGGGCAGATCAGAGCTATATGTCAGTCAGTTGGGAGGTTCATCTTGTTGAACATTAATTTGAACAAAAAATTTACAAAGCTACAAATGCCGATTAAGATTCTACCATTCTAGTAGTTTTTAATCATTATTGTCATGATGATAGTTTCATTGTAAGGATTTCCTTTAGGGGGTAGGTCCGCATCAGTGAAAACGATTGGTGGATGGGTGTTGTGCTTCGGAGCAAAAACAACCGCACATAATTTTGTGAATCAAAGCTTCTTTTGATTGGCTCTCCAAGAACAATCTACACCTTCTCCAAAGATCACTTTTATCACCCAATGATGAGAATGGAAGTTGCCCAAACATGTTCGTCTGAGAATTCTCTGACTGGAGCTTATTTGTGCTTCTAGGTTGGTGCTCTTAACGTCACAAACTCCTTAAGTTTCCCAGCTCCTATCAAATCTTCAACTATGCTCTATAGATGTTTATATTCCTCTGTATTATGGACATGATATCTGTGGTAAGCACAATACTTCTTCGTATCCTAGTGAAAAACTAGGGCTGTCATAAGTGGTGCCTTCTTTAATTAATCTTTGTTTTGGATCGCCTCCACTAACTTCGCCATCGGGACTCTTAATGGAGTAGCCTTCGGTATGCCATGGTAATTTGATGGTTGCTCATAATAATGAGCCGAATGTTTTTCATGGTGTCAAACATGACCTCCTCGATTGTTACTTCAGTCAACCCCCGGGTTGTCTTGGTGTAGCCAGTTGTCTTTGTATCGAGATCGAGTGGAAGGACATGCATCTTCTATTAGTATCCACCCATCACTCTGGGTGCATCAAAATCACTATCTATCCATCGAAGCTGACCCAACACTATCCTAGTACGGGGAATCTCCAACTCTTTCTTCTAACAGGTGTGCTCTTCGACATTTGGGTGTTGGTTCTTTTCTCGAGAGTTCTACTCTATTCTTTGAGTCACTAGCTCTCACATGGACTCAAACATTTAACTTATCATTTAGTTCCTTAGTTTTTTTGTATTTGTTGCTGTACAAACTCTCGAATGCACTCCACATTGGTTGTGCCTCTTTGATAGTGTTCTCTCATTGTGCTACTCTTCTTATTGTTAGTATGGTTCATGCTCACCACACCTTTTAGGATATGAATCTGAGTTTGTCTGGGTGTGACACCAAAGGGATAAAGTGTTAAACATGTGAGAGAGAGAGAGAGAGAGAAGAGACGGAAAGTAGAGTGTAATAATGAACAATAAAAAGGGGTATAAATTAATCTTTTATTCAGGAAATGATTCTTTATTTATAGACAAAGGGGTATACTATATGAAGTTATATTGATGCTCAACTAAAATGGGGGTTGTACAGTCTATTCCAGACATTTCACTCTTGTGAGTCTAGGACTTTACTGCTCTACTTAGTCAACTGACCCTGAACAAACTTCGACGAGCTTTAACGGTTGATTGGATATGCCGTTCGGCTGTGATATTGAAGTCTTGGTGGATATTTAGGTGAGGAGCAAAATGACTAGATTTATGCTTTCGATCGGCTAAATCCGTAGATGTTGTTGGTCTTCAATCAATTAGGAGACGGTAGGATTAATCAGATTGGCTAGGTCCTGCATCGGTTCACTTGATTTAACTGTCGACCCTTGATCCCCGTCGAACAACTTTCGTCGGCAGAGCGAAGTTTCACCGTAATTTCATATGTAGCTTGCCTTACACAAAGTGGTCTTGAGGGGAATCACCGAATCACCAATACTAGTTCACACTTAATGATACTTGGTGGGGTTGCCGATCGCCCCTGATACAACCATAGGATTTGAGGGATTGACTCCTCCCACAAATTTGGCTATGTCGAAGTGTTAGGTTCGAATGGTCCTGTTGTTCTGTATCTCTGGGGTAGTTGTTCGACTTGTCATGTAGTGACGATTAGTTTTTGATTCATTTACTCGGTGTCTGGGCCTCTGAATTTTCTAATGATGGACCGTCCTCTAATATTTATAGTGCTCTTGTGATGATGCATTTATTATATACATATTTAGACGCGAGAAAAAGGTTTCATCAAGATCATGAGACTTTATTTTTGTTATTGTACTTTTCTTATTCAAATTAATTACTGTGATGCGCACTTTTGTGGTAATTTATATATTTGTATAAATGTAATTATTAATTAATAGACGTGTCGTCCCGTTTGCTCCGCTGCAAACGAAAACCGGACTTAATAGACGTGTCGTCCCGTTTGCTCCGCTGCAAAGGAAAAAAAAAAAGCGAAAACTGGACAGAAATTTTATAAATAATTCCTTCAACGGAAAGGAGGTTAACAGATCGCCGTCCATCGCACAATAATATGCGTGCCAAAACATTTTCAAACAACTGATAACTACGAAACGAGTGCACGTCCCACGTGGTACTCCGGCTGCATAAAGAAAAAACTAACGAGAAGAACGGTGACCAGCGCTTTCGCCTTCCCACTTGGTCCTCTCCCTCTCCATCACCTGACGCAGCTCCAGAGAAAGGAAAAATTATTCCATCTCCCTCTCCATCACCTGACGCAGCTCCAGAGAAAGAGAGGAGAAAGTGAGAAGGCTTCTCAGTACCCCCTTCCACCTTCTTCCACCCCCATTTTGTTAGATCCTCTGCTCTCCCGTGCTATCTTCGTCTCTTGCCTGTGTTCTCCCAAGGAAGAGCTACTGATAGAGTGCCGTGAAAGACTGTTGTGGTTTTCTCAGATCGGTCCCTTTTTTCTCTATCCGACTGTCAATTTTCGACGTTTCTTTCGGCACTGATGTGTTCATCTTTGCGGGCGTTTTCGGAGAAGTAGAGCAGCAGATTCGTTGGTTTTAAAAAGGTTTACGGTGTTTTTGAACTGAGCTGCGGCGAATTCGAACCATGATGGACACAACGAAGTTTACTGGAATTATCGCTGGAGGAGGGGGCGGTGGTGGTGGGGGTGGGAACTACTACGACATGGCGTACTATCGGAAGCTCGGCGAAGGGACCAACATGTCGGTGGACAGCATCCAGACCAGCACTGGTGGAGGGTCTGTGGCGATGTCGGTGGGGAACAGCAGCGTTGGATCGAGCGACTCACAGACCGGAATACTGCAACATAACGGCCTCCGGCGGACCGCCGCGGTTGCGGGTAGCTCAGTTGGTCACAGCGTTTTCCGCGCTGGTCGGGTCACCCATGCCCTAAACAGCGATGCACTCGCTCAGGCTTTGATGGACCCCGGTTTCCCCACGCAAGGCCTCAACAACTACGATGAATGGACTCTTGATCTCAGGCAGCTGAGTATGGGGGAGCCCTTCGCGCAAGGGGCTTTTGGTAAGCTCTACAGAGGAACTTATAATGGAGAAGACGTAGCCATTAAGCTGTTGGAGAAGCCGGAGAACGACCCTGAGAGAGCTCAGTTGATGGAGCAGCAGTTTGCACAGGAGGTGATGATGCTTGCTAATCTGAAGCATCCTAATGTGGTTAGGTTTATTGGGGCTTGCAGAAAGCAGATGGTTTGGTGCATTGTGACCGAGTATGCGAAGGGCGGATCAGTTCGACAGTTTCTAATGAAGAGGCAAAACCGTTCTGTGCCTCTGAAAATTGCAGTGAGGCAGGCATTAGATGTTGCCAGGGGAATGGCATATGTTCATGGACTGGGTTTCATCCACCGTGATTTAAAATCTGATAATCTTCTCATTTTTGGGGATAAATCGATCAAAATTGCTGACTTCGGTGTAGCTCGCATTGAAGTTCAGACAGAGGGGATGACACCAGAGACTGGGACCTACCGTTGGATGGCTCCGTAAGTAGATCAAATATTTGTCTTTTTGTTTATTTGAAGTTGTTTAAGCTGCTCTATAGTTATCATTTGTATTGCGTTTTTTCTTCACTTCATGAATCTTCTTTTATCCAAGCTGGTGTTTCGCATCAGTGCTAGTTAATTTTTTTTTTCTTTTAGTGCTTTACATAGTTGCTTAAATTCATAATGCTTTTATTCAGGCCGTGTGCCAGATCCTTACCTTTTGATCTTTAATTTCTGTTTTTCAGTCCATTTTCTTAAACCATTTTACACCAACTTTGTGCTGCAGCATGCATCATTAGTGCAACAACAAATCATAAAAAAAAAAAACTCAAGCCTTTATCCCATTAAGTGGGGTCGGCTACATGAATTTTTCTTCTTTATTGCATCCTATTGAGTGTCATATTTTCATTTAATCCTAAAAGATTAAGATCAAAATGATTTATGTCATGATTTCTTGACAACTTTTACGTTGATTGTCGACCACCTAACGCAACTCTCCACTTTTCTAATCATTAATGCATTCAACAAAAAATGAACATTGAAAATTAGTGATTTTCTTAAGATAAGACACATTATAATTACATGTTTCTTCATTGTGGCAATCTATCATCTCTGCGAATTCCTCGTCCCTTACGATTTTCAAATGTGGCGCTTTGAGTGGGATTCTTATTCTTAACCGCTTGTTGATCCGTTAAGCTTTGGAAAGATTTTATCATTTGGTTTTTATATTTTTCTTTTTAGACTATAATTGTTTGGGAATGCTCATTTGCACTGCCTATCATGTCTGTGAGCTTAAAACAAATGTTTTTTCTTATGGGAAAGAGCGTTTATACCATCTTCCCGTTTTTTATATTTTCCAAATGAATGATTCAAAGCAATACTCTCAATAGCATAAACAAGAATTTTGGACATTCTATATAGTTTCCAATTTTATATTTTTCATCACTATTACTAAAGATGTGCATGATGAAGTATTAACTAGTAATATTATTATTTGTGAAGTGAGCATAATATCACGGACAAAAAGTCCCACATCAGGTAGGTGTAGGGCCAAAGAGCAGTATTTCAGTCCTGGGCTGCTTACTTTTAGGATGTGACAAGTGGTATCAGAGCAGATTGCTGCCTGCCAGGTGTGTGGACTCTCCACGGTCCAGTGAGACTCTCAGAGGAGCCGATCTGTGACGAGGGCGTCACGTGATTGTGTGGAGGAGAATGTCACGGACAAAAAATCCCACATCGGCTAGGTGTAGGGCCGAAGAACAGTATTTAAGTCCTAGGCTACCCACCACCCCTAAGAGATCTTTTGGGAGGTGACAATAAGGTTTTTTTCTTTAGTAGGACTACAACAATGATCAATATTAATTTGGTAATTTTTTAGTTGTTTATGAAGATAATTAAGAAAAATGCTCAAAATGAGGTGATCAAGTGTATGCTTTTCAGAAATATATAGTTCTAATGGACAATTTTTCTGGGTTTGATATATAGAATTTTCATTACAATTATAGCAAGATAAAGTATCACGATGCACCCATTAGGTGAAACTCCCTCCATAGTATGGTCTATGTAGAAGTTGATGTACATAGCTCTACACAAGTATTTATAGAGGCTAAAAAAAAATTGTGTTTGACGTAATTATCTTGGATCCCTTGTGCAAAAACATATTGTTATAGATGATGATATAGTTTGTAGAGTTAAAATTGGATAATTGAACAAGAGAACTGTCTTAGAGTATTATGCAATAGTTTGATATCATGTAGGTCTAACGGTTATATTAAAATATTTACTAGTTTGGATTTGTTGTATGGATATGAGTTTTGAACAACAAAAAATTGCTAATCTGTCAGTTGGCATTGTAAAAATATGAATGTTAAGATGTATTTGTGGCAAAATTAGGATGGAAAGATTTAGGAATAATAAGTTATTACGATGGTGGGATGAGCGTTTGCAGAAGATAGCAAATAGAAAATAGGCTTAAGTTGTTTAAACATATAGTAGGAATGATATGAAGTACACTCTTAAAATGCATGGATAAAATAAGTGTTAAAGTTTTGACCAAAAAAATAGAAATGAGAATATTAAAAGTAAAATGATTAGAAGTGTAAAAAGATACTTGTAGAGTAAGCTTAACCCTCATGCAACATTGGCAAGCGTGATTGCAAATGAGAATTATGAAGCTGTCGCCAAATAGTTGGGATATTGCTGACGATGATGATAATGATATTGTTTTATCTTCTTTCACTTTCCCATACAGGTTCATGCCAGTTTGTTGGTGGCATGTACATATGAGTGTTTTTTAAACCAGAATGCTTACATGTATGCATGTTTTCTGGTTTTTGGGGGCAAAAGATCAATTCAACTTTAATTGAGTTTCAATTGACATTTTTTTTACAGTTTATTTTCTTTATGCTTATTATATATGCAAAGCGCTATGTCAGAATTTTAAGTATTAATTATAATCACAGAGCTTGTGAACTCCGAACAAAATTCAAATCTAAAAATTTTTTGACTCTTCTCAACCTTAAATTTTGATTTTGAGTTGCTCGGATTAGGGATAATTTCAGCGCCTAGTCTTTCAATTCTGAAATTGGCAGATGCTGCATTTGGGAAGCTGCATGCCTGCCAACCAAATTTGCATGATTCAATGATTTTCAGAAATTCATGCTTTGAAATTACAGCCCTCTGAACTTAGAATGGCATATTTTTGTTTTTTAAATTCGTATAAGAAGCTTTATTCAAAGTGGCTTGATGGCATATTTTTTCATTGCTTCAAATTAGAGGAGTTCACGAAACAAGGCCTTTATTAAATGCTAGCCTAATGTATATTTAAATGTGTATTTGCAACACTCAAATTTCGAGAAATTAGATAAGTTTGACACAATTGAAAAGTATCCTAAAATTTTTCTTCTCTCGGAATTTGATCAAAATAATTTTATTAAATTCTATGCATGAAATCAGTTAATTCCATATAAAGTACCAGATATAAATAATGAATGAATTGGGATATATAAATTGTTGAAGTTATAAGCTCAATTAATTTAATTAAACTTTAATTAAATCCTTATTTTTCTCCCCAATCACTTTGTTACTGTAGCCCAACGCCTCTCATGCCATTTATTTCATTTCTTTCATTCGCTTAGGGCGTGAGCTTCACATTGCTTGCTTCCTCTTCTGATTTCCCTTTTCCTTGCTCCCCGTTCAATTCTCCCTGTTCGGTTCACACAGCAGAAGTGTTATTTTGACCCCCAAATTAATGAACTAAGGTAAAAGGACACTTTTGTAATGTGGTACCGCTCACCTACCACATCTCACCTACCGTTCACCTACCGTTCACCTACCTCCCACCTGCCTCCCAT
>NW_018164444.1:63279950-63312441 GCF_001263595.1 Phalaenopsis equestris | reverse complement strand
GAGGCCATAGAAGGAAGATGAGAGCTCATCTCTATGTATAAGCTATGTATTCTCCATTTCTTTTGCCTTAGTGAAATATTGATTCCCTCCCGTGGACTGGACGTAGATCCAGTTGGATCTAACCACGTAAACGATCTGTGTTTGCTTGTGTTCTTTTCGTCTCATTTATATGCCATGAAGTACATATCTCACAACAAGAAGCAGCAAGGGAGACCTATAGTGAAAGGGCTGCGAACTGCCGCGAGCCAACAACGAACCGAGCGGCTACCTGAGTGCGGCAGCTCGTGATTCAGGGCTTGGGGTAAATTTTGTAAGTACAAATTTCTTTTCTCTCCATTCTAAGCATTCCTTTCCTTCCTCACACTTCCATCTTGACTTTTGCTTCGTTTTTCGTGTTTTTCTCATTTTCGGTAGTAGTAGGTGGTGCAGGTTGTGTGTCGGAAGTGTCGTAATCATTTTGAAAGCTTCTTAAAGGTTTTTAGCATGAATTTAGAGTAGGGGAAGTTAAGTTGGAGGTGATAAGATGAAGATTAGCCGGTTTCAAAAGGGCGATTTATGCCGAACAGTCCTTTTGAGGTATGTTTTGGCAATTAATGGTTGTTTTGAGTTAATTCATGTTTTTAGCTAAATTTTATGAAACTATGTTGCCTACAAGCTCTAGGTTGTCTATACGAAGCAGCGAGCTTGGGCTGAGCGTGTAGAAACTCGTTGTAGGGCTGCTCCATCGAATAAAGTGAAATAATCTTGTGCTAATTTAAGAAAAATAATTTTCTATAGGTTTGCGTGTGATTGCTAGTTGGTACTGGTGCATTTAAGAATTCTGACATGTTCTAGATGAATACCTGCAAGTAATTTATGAATGCAAGTTGACTTTTATTATGCTACACGTGATTTTATGCTATTTTATGATTTGAATGATTTTGCATAAAACATTGATTGCTTCTTTCAAGTATTCATTATGTTATGCTTTATGCTTAAGAGATATCAAATAATTGGTTTCAGAAATTATGCTTTATGAAATGTATGATAAATGTTACTACAAGTATTATGCTTTAAGAAATGTCATGAGTAATGTCTGGGTAGATTATTACATGTAGGGATGTATTCCCGACTCCTGATATTTATATTGGGACGAAACTCTGGGAAGTGTTAGGATTAAACGGTGACAGAACGTTAGAGAACCGTGGGTATCAGGGGGTTGTTGCTAACTATTATGTTGGGGGAAGCCCAACCTTTATCGATGGTTTATATGGCATTTTTAGTGCGGGGTGTTAATCCATTATAAAAGAAAATGAAAATAGTTGAACTCTTTATATTAAACAAGTGACATTACTATGATATGATCTGTATGAAATGAATGAAATTACTACTGATTATGCTTATGATTTCATGCTTATAACTTAGGTGTTACTCTGTAGTCTTTTTATACTATCTGCTCTCTTTTCATGCTCTTTATTTTTATTATACTAGCATGTTGTGATTGTGATTATGTGTAGACATGTACAGTTTTCATACGAGTAGACACATTTTTTCTTTTTCATATGTAAAATATTATATTAGCTCTAATTATTTTTTTGAGTTTGATGTTTGCTCATTCTTCATTTTTGTCTTTCAAGTAGGGGCAACAAGCTTCGGGGCTAGTGGTCAAGTGCGTCTTTGTACAACTTTTATACGATAGTTTTGGGATCTTTGTACATAAGTTTTGGACACTTATTCTTATAGTTTTTTATTTATCAGCTCTGTATAGTTTTCATGTTTTGGGTAATTTAATTTTCATGTTTCCAAATATATATATGAGATGCAATACATCACATATCTTATGACGATCCGGTTAGATTAATTCATCACCTACTGATATTTGTTATCAAGATTTGGTTACATTATTTATATGTTGTGAAATGCGAAGTTTTTATTGATTATCAAAGTTATATTTTCACACAAAAAGAGTTGAATTTGAGGCAACGAAGATTGTTAGAGTTGATCAAAAGATTTCGATCTGGATATACATTATTTTCTGGGCCGAGCAAATTTTGTTGTTGATGCATTGAGTCTGAAATCCATAGGTAGTGCAAGCTGGATGCTTACTCAGAGGCCAGAGTTGCTTAAAGAAATTGATGCTTACAGTTGAAAATTAGAAGATCGGATGTCATGGGTTATTTATATCAGTTGACAGCGCAACCTACTTTAATTGATAGAATCAATGCAACTCAAAAAGGTTGTAGCGAATATGCGAAACTCCTAAAACAATTTCACACAGGAAAGAGGACTGATATGATTGTTGTTGAAGATGACATTATTTGAAATAAGCTAGAAATATGGCTACTTGTTGATTCTGATTTGAGACGAGAAATTCTACATGAAGCTCGTCATTCAGGCTACATGAAAATGTACAAGGATCTGAAGTTGGCATTCTGGTGGCCAAATATAAAGAAAGATATTGTTGAATGTATATCTCAATGTCAAACATGTCATATTGTAAAGGCTGATCATCAGACAGTGGATTGCTACAATCATTGTCAATACCTAAATGAAAATGGTAAGAAATTGATATGGATTTCGTTATGAGGTTTTCTCGATCCAGACATGATCATGATAACATTTGGGTCATTATTAATAAGCTAATCAAGTCAACTCACTTTCTGCCTATAAGACAGTCAGATTCAGTGGATATGTCAAAGGAATTATCAGATTGCACGGTATTTGAAAGGTAATTGTTTCTAATAGAGATGAAAGATTCACGTTCAGATTGTGGAAAGACATTCAACAAGGTTTGGGTACACAGTTACATTTCAACACTGCATTTCATTCACAAAATGATGGATAATCAGAAAGGACAATTCAGGTGTTGGAATATCTGTTAAGACTTTGTGCTCTCGATTTTGGAGGTAGTTGGGAAGATCATATTCCAAAGATTGAGTTTGCTTACAACAAAAACTATCAATCCAACATCAAAATGGCTTCTTATGAAGCTCTGTATGACATAAAGTGCAAAACTCCACTCAATTGGGTCGAAGTGGGTGAACGTCAAATGTTAGGTCCCAAGCTATTTGACGAAGCCACAAAGAAAATCAGATTAATTAGAGACAAATTGAAAGCTGCTCAGGATTGACAACAAAAATATTATGACCCAACGCATAAAACAATTGAATTTAAAGTTGGAGATTTTGTATTTTTGAAAGTCAAACTAATGAAAGGTACAACTAGTTTGGTCAGGAAAGTAAGCTGAGTCCCAGGTATATTGGTCATTTTAAAATTATAGAAAAGATCGTCTAGTTGCCTACAAATTAGCTTTGCCTACAGATATGTCAGATATACACGATGTGTTTCACGTTTCAACTTTAAGATGGGTTTCAAATTCAGAACAGAGAATTTCACATGAAGAAATTGAAGTACTGAAAAATTTAACATATATTGAAGAGCTTGAAAATATTCTAGCAACTAATGTTAAGAAGCTCAGAAATAGACAAATTTCTTTTCTGAAGATAAAGTGGAAGCACAGACCTGAAACGGAAGCTACTTTGAGAAATAGAAAAAGATATGTTATAGAAGTATCCCTTCATATTCCAGTAAAGTCAGAGATTTCGAGATTGAAAATAAGGGGAGAGCTATAACACTCAAATTTTGAGAAATCCGGTAAGTTCTGCTCAATTGAAATGTACCCTAAAATTTTCATCTCCCGAAATTTGATCAAAATAATTTATTAAATTTTACGCATGAAATCGATGAATTACACATAAAACACCGTGCATGAATAATAAATGGATTAGGAGATATAGATTGTCGAAGTCATAAGTTCAATTAATTTAAATAAACTTTAGTTAAATCATAATATTTCTCCCTAATCACTTTGTTACTGTAGCCCACCACCTCTCACAGCATTTATTTCATTTCTTTTGCTCGCTTAGGGCGCGAGCTTCACATTTCTCACCTCCTTTTCTAATTTCTCTTCTCCTCTGTTCGATTCTCCCTGTTTGGTTCACGTGGTAGAAACAACAAGGATGGCCTACAACCCTTGCTATAGTGCAAGGGCCGCAAACTGGTGCGAGTCAACAGTGAACCGAGCAACTACCCGAGTGTGGCAACTCACGATTTAGGGATTCGGGGTAAATTCTGCAAGTATGAATTTCTTTTCTTGTCATTCTAAGCAGTTCTTTCTTTCCTCACACTTCCATCTTAACTTTTGCCTCATTTTTCATGTTTTTCTCGTTTTCGGTAGCAATCAGAGGTGACGATTGTGCGTTGGAAGTGTCGTTATCGTTTTGAAAGTTTTTGAAAGGGTTTTAGCATGAGTTTAGAGAAGGGAAAGTTAAGTTGAAGGTGATAAGACGAAGATTAGTCGGCTTCAAATGGGCGATTTATGTCAAACAATCATTTTGAGGTATGTTTTGATAATTAACGTTTGTTCTGAGTTAAGTCATTTTTTAGCTGAATTTTATGAAACCATATGTTGTTTACAAGCTTCAAGTTGTCTATACGAGGCGGCGAGCTCAATGTGAGAGTGTAGAAACTCGTCTTAGGGCTACTCCGTCGAATCAGGTGAAGTAATCTTGTGCTACCTTAATAAAATATTATTTTCTATAGGTTTGCATATGATTGCGAGTTGAAACTGATGCATTTAGGAATTCTGGCATGTTCTAGATAGATTCCTGCAATTAATTTATGAATGAAAGTTGATTTTTATTATGTTACACGTGCTTTTATGCTATTATGTTAATGATTTTTATTATGTTACACGTGCTTTTATGCTATTTTATGATTCATATGACTATGTATAGAACATTGATTGCTTCTTTCAGGTATTCATTATGTTATGCTTCATGTTTAAGAGATATAAAATAAATGATTTCAGGAATTATGTTTTATGAAATGTCTGATGAATGTTACTGTAATTATTATACTTTAAGAAATGTTATAAGTAATGTATGGATAAACTATTACATGCAAGGATTTATTCCCGATTCTTGATATTTATACGGGGACGAAACTCGGAAACGTTGGGATTAGACGGTGACAAAACGTTAGGGAACCGTGGGTCTCAGGGGTTGTTGATAACAACTATGTTGGGGGAAACCTAAACGATTAGACAGTGACAAAACGTCGGGGAACCGTGGGTCTCAGGGGTTGTTGATAACTACTTTGTTGGGGGAAGCCTAAACTATATCGATGGTTTATATGGCCTTTGGGGCAGGGTGACGATCCATTATGAAAGAACATGAAAATAGTTAAATCTTATACATTAAACAAGTGACATTATTATGATATGATATTGAAATGAATGAAAATACTACTGATTATGCTTATGATTTCATTCTTACAACTTAAATGTTACGCTATACTCTTTTTATATTATCTGCTCTCTTTTCATATTCTTTATTATGCTAGCATGTTGTGATTACGTGTAGACATGTTCAGTTTTCATACGAGCATGCACGTTTTTTTTTCATGTGTAAAATTTTATATTAGCCCTAATTATTTATCTGAGCCTGTTGTTTGCTCATTCTTCGTTGTTGCCTTTCAGGTAGGGGCAACAAGCACCGAGGCGAGTAGCCAGGTGTGTTTTTGTACAACTTTTACACGATAGTTTTGAGAGCTTTGTACATAAGTTTTGGTACGTATTTTTATGGTTCTGAATTTTGCAGCTCTGTATAGTTTTCATGTTTTTAGTGATTTAATTTTCATGCTTCTGAATATGTATATGAGATGTAATGTATTACGTATCATATGACGATCCAATTGAACTAATTTATAACTTACTGGATCATGATTATAAAAGTCAGGACGAGTGCCGGTGAGAGTTGGTTTGACCATATTGTCAGTCTGTCGCACCACGATTGACCTTATTAGGGGGGTTTGTTGGGGTGTGACAATATTGCAGCTAAAAAGTTATTAAAAGGGGTTATATTTTTAGTAGACAACCTAATAACAAAGTTTAGGAGCATTGTTTTGTGCGTATACTCAGTGGCAGAATCAAAACTTAAGAAGAGGTGTGATGAACTTAAAGAATAAGGGGTAACCAAATTAAAATTTAATTGTTGGCTAGTATGTAAATTTAAAACTTTTATCTCCTTAAAAAATTTTAAAACTATTATAAATATTATTATTAAATTAAAAATATAGTTAATATTAAATTATTATTAAATATTCAAGTTTATGGGTCAAAATTCTCGGTGTATTAAATGATATTAAGGGATTTAGTAAAATCTAGGATTGGCACAAACCCTCTTGTTTCACCACTGCATATACCTGATGGAGGGATGTGATATATATTTCCTTATCTTCTACTTTACCATGCCCTTGATTGAGTTAAAACAGCTGGAATCATCACTGAACTGCTTGCCACCATGATATAGGTTTTATGGCAGAGTATATAGTTTATTGAGAGTATTTTACTGCATCTAAACATTCTTAATTTCATTCTCTATGTGGAACGCATGAAATTGCAGACTTCAATTTTGTTTATGAACTCTGCAAAGAAACTTCAAGCAACATGAAAAAATAATGGCTTTAGAAAGTTTGCTGCTAGTCGACGAGAAGAAGGATGCACAATAGAAGTGCTTTCAATCAGGTGCTTCGGATGATTCATGAGCCTCTTAAAAAAATTGTGAAATCAGCCTTAAAGTGTTTGATTTGCAAGCATGAATCGTGGCAAAACTGTAATTTTTAAATTCTGAATGTGCAGTCAAGAAAGAGACAATGAAGCGATTCAAGTGGAAAGAATTAACTAATGTAATTTTAATCCACCTATATTTCCTCTTTATTTTAAAGGTTCACCACTCCTTACAGAGAAAATCTATGAATTGCCTGGTTTGTTTTAGTGTTAGCCCCTATTTTTCGAGCTTCTTTTAAATTTAATTAAATTTCTATACTTCTCTATGATCTCTATAAATAAAAACTTAATGGGCATCATGTTTGTAATCTGAAATTAAGTGGGGCCTGCTGCAATTTTAGTTTCCTACCTCATAACTTCTGTTCCAACTTTTGTCATCCCTCTCTCCCTCTTTTCTTTGTTTATATGCAATCCAACACTGTCGTAAGCGTTCTAATCCCAGTGGCAAAAATTCAATTTTGAGGTACTCAACACCCACCCGATAATGGCAAAATTTATATCTTTTTGAACTCGTTACACCAAAGGACAAAGAAATTTTTCAGTCATCAATCAAATTTATTGAAAATTTTGCTCTTGCATATATTTTTGTAAAGTGGGTTCGTTATCGGATTCTTTGATACGTGTTCTAAACTTATCATGGAATGGTCTTTGAATGATTCCGTTAGACCAGCAACTAGGAGCAATTTAGTCTTTTGATATTTATTATCGCAGGGTATAAATAGGGTCAATATATTTAGAGTTAGAGTTATGTTATGAGATTGTTGTCTTGAGTTGTAGAATTATTGTTTGGGAGAGATCTTTATTTGAGTTGTGTTGGTTGGCGTTATTAAAATAATTTTGGTTGCCCTAATTTCTATGAAAAACTCCTCTAGATCATATCAAACTGGTTCAGAACATTCGATTATGGGAAGGATCGCGACGTGAACTCGTTAGGGTTTTGCACTAGTCTGCATGAAAGGATCACAAAGAAGGATCGTGATGCAGAAGACGTATATGATTTTGACATTCATGGATCACAACGTACAGATCTTCGCGAGAAACATTCATGACTGGGAACCGATAGGATCGTTGATTACAAGGGACAGGATGGCTGCTTATAGAGGACTTAAGTTGGCTCTTACTGAAAAAAAAAAAACATGAACCAATCACTATTAAATCTAGTAGGGAAGCAAACTACGAATCGCGCATCCTGCTAGCGTCGCACCTTGCGCTAGCTTGGAAACCATTGACAAGAAGTGTGCGAATCCTTCAATCTGGGAAGTCAATGACATGATCAAGCGTGCCATAGTGACCGAACCACATGAATCCGACTTATCAAATGCCTGGATTGCATCATATAATGATCTAATATCACGATACAACCGCAATTCAAGCTAGCATAGAAGCCTGCGATTCAAGCTAGCTTAGAAACCTATGATTCAATTGTTGTGTGGGTTTCTCTTCCATGATAAAAAATCATCCTGGGAGTAATGTCAGCTAAAAATAGAGGTTTTGGAGGAGAAATTAGAGGAAGAAATGAGCCAAATCAAATAAAAAAATGGAGGAAGGTTTCTCATCTATGGATGGACGACTCTCATCTATGGAGGGAAGAGTCACAAGCATAGAAGAAATGATGAAAAAGATTGTAGAATTTTACACTTAACTGCATGTTGCAGGATCGGGTGACAGCATTGGGTATTGATGCCAGCGACAATACTTCAAAAAAAAAATACCGTGACATTAGGAAGGTTGGAATAACGGAAGTAGGCAAGATCGAGCGAAGGAGTTGGGAGCAAATTCGAGCAGTAACATCTGGCGGAAATTCAATTATATCTGGAAGTTTGTAACAAGCTTCAACAGACAGAACTGGATGGCGTGCAATTTTTGGCTGGGGAAGATTGATTTGATGGATTTCAGTCTGGAATCGAAAACCACTGTTGGTGGGACACCGACAGGGGGCTGCATCCTACTGAAGCTAGTACTTTTTGTTGTGGCAACCTTCCTATCGGAAGGAGATTCAAGAGTATTGATGGGAGCGAGACAGTTGGAGAAGAGCAGGGGAGTTTGTAAGAGATTAATTTTGACACTAAAAAACATTTGTTATAAGTTATATTAGGAAATAATTTTTCCTATGAGAGGTTATAAGGAATAAATTATTTCCTTTTTTATTTATTTCTGTGGATTAGGAGTTTTTTCCTTCATATTTTAGGCTTTCCTATTTTATGTTATTTCTTTTATCTCCAAATAATTAATATAAATTGATTACTGGAGATATTATATGATATATATTTCATTTCATATTATTTCTTTTTTTATTTTTTTCCTATTTTAAGATTCTTGTAAGACTTAATTATAACCCCTCTTATATCAATGAAAATATTCTGCTTTATTCTGCATTATTTTTAATTCAGTAATATTCACGAGGGAGACAAGATGGGGGCACTTTACGGTGCCCTTAGTATGTGGAAGAGCTCGGGGTCTGCGGATCCATCGAAGGTGACAACTATGTTAGAACCTAAGAGCTTGAAGGGGTTGAGAGGATTTTTGGGACTTCCAGGATACTACAGGAAGTTGTGAAGGGCTGTAAATTATAATTCGATTGTGTGGTCGTTGACAGAGAAACTGAAATAAGATAACTTTCAGTAGGAAAAAGTGATGACCCAAACTTTTCAGAAGCAAACGAAGGCCATGATAAGTGTACCAGTGCGAGCGTTATCATATTTCAACCAATCTCTCATTGTAGAGACGGATGCTTCAGACTATGAATTAGGCGCAATCCTCATGCAGTGTCAACGACTCATCACTTATTTCGTGAATAGCGCATATTGTATTAAACAAAATAAAAGGTACAAAAAAAGTACAAACTATGCCCCATGGATATTAAAAAAAAATGCTCTATCCTCTTGCAAAAATACGAAAAGAGGATTGTGATCAATAATATGTGTGAAAACAAAATCTCTATCTATAGTCATTTTAGCACAAGTATGAGCTGCTTTGTTGTTGCTTTTGAAGGTGCTTTGAAAAATCACTTGATTAAATTTGCACAAAAAAGTTACAATTTGGATTGTTGGGAGTCATGTACCGCCACGCTTGCTTGTCCATGGTCTTCCGGAAATAGTATATGATATTGTTGTTGTCACTCTTGATAATAACTCCAAGGCATTCGGTCATCCATTCTTCTATAGCCCCTTGAAGGTAGGAGATTGCCATCATTCCCACTTGTGTGCTATCCCAACGTATGATTTTCCATCCCATTGCCAAAATTAGTTCTCCCTTGTCTTTCCGTATGAGAATCCCAATGCCAGCCGGCCCGGATGGAGACAAAGCTTCGTCGACGTTCACTTTAATCCATTCCGGAAGAGGGGGGTGCCAAAAGAGAGAAGGGGACAACCTATTCGACTGGTCGGCACTTCAGTGCTCCAAGCTTGGATGAAGATGAGGGCCGACAAAGGTTTCAAGAATATGTGAAGAAATTATATTAGGTGTGCCATGTGGTCTTCTGTGCTTATTGGCATTCCTCGTTCTCCAACAGTGATAAACCTAGATGTCCCACTTATTTAAGTCGAGTGTTGATTGTGAGAGACAGACTCAAGTCAGTTTTTGAGTGGGAGCGATACGACTTGATCCAACAATAATTTTTTTTTTCCTACTTTGGGGTCAATGTGTCTTTTTGGAAGGAAAGTAATGTTAAACCTTCTCCTACTAGCAATTTATGCATTTGTTATTTATTATTGTGGGGTATAAATAAGACTAATATGTTTAGGGTTAGGGTTATGTTATGAGATTGTTATCTTGAGTCTTATGATTAGGGTTTGGGAGAGATCGCTTATCTCTCGAATTGTTGGTGTTAGGGTTAGGGTTCATTTACCTCTCAAATTGTAGGTGCTTATCTTTATATATTTGAGTTATGTTGCTTAATGTTATCGAAATAAAGTATTTAGTTGCCTTAATTTTTTTTTGAAAAACTCCTATGGATCTTATCAAATTTTTAGTATTAGAAAAATGGAATGGAAAGTAATGAGATTTAGAACATCTTTGGTAATGTGTTAACCAGGTTTACGCTTTTTGTGGTAAGAGAAATTATTATTATTTTTCTTTTGCTGAAGGCTACAGTGATACATGCATGGGCTTGCCTTGGGCTTAATTCCATTGTTGCTCAATTGATAAATCTTTATGATTGCAAATTTTCAGCTGTATTTTAGGGTTTGCATCATATTGTGATCTTTTATGGTGCTCAGCATGGATTTTCTCTACCTATGCTGATTCACTAACATAGTTGATTAAGATTAGCTACAAACTAATCTAAACTAATAACCTGATACAAGGATATATAGCTATGATAAATAGTGTAAATCCTGTTAAAAATAAAAAGATTAATTTTAATCTAAGTTAATTGCATGATAAGAAGTAGGACTTTTTCCCCTCTTCACAAATTATGGCAAGAATCCTACGAAACCATAAACTTACCAGCCAACTAAAACTCTTCCATATAATGCTAGCCTATTTACTCTGCATTTAACGGAGCTTGAAAAACTTAATAATGTGTAGAGTGGAATACTTGATTGAATCTTAAAGGAATGTATCTGCAACAATTGAATTTGGTTGCATTTTTTGGATTCTTAGTTAAGGATACCAAAATACTCAAGAGCTGATGAAAATTAAAGTTCTTGCATGAACTGCAATGTGGAGTTTGGACCTGATTGGGAGCAAATCAAATACATTTCTAAGGTGGTTTGAGCAAGCTGGAACCATCTTGCCACTATGTTGATCCAAGACAGAATTCGGTTGGATTATCTTATTTGAATACCTGATCAATGCTAGGTGCGAAAGAGGGAGATATGGGATTTGGGCTACCTACTAGGAAGGTGATAGCAATTCTGGTCTTCGACTAGAGGCAAGCAAAAGCTGGGTATGGTAGTTGAGAAGTTTTTTTTTTGTTATGGAAAAAATAAATTAAAAAAGGTAAAAAGTGAGAGCATGTACACGATACATGGATGGAAACTACTCATCCCTTTTTTTCCCCTTCATCCTTGCTTGTGGGTGAATTTCCTGAGGGTGGGTGAATTTCTTGAGGGTGAATGAGAGCTAACGAATTTGACATAATGCATTGTTGGATGACAAGCATGCACTATATCTATTCAAGCAAGCAAGCTACACGTGACCATTTTAAATTTTGTAGTATAATTTTATTGAAATAAAATATGTTTTTTAGATATCCATGAACTATTATAAACGATTGATAACTTTTAGATAAAATTATGTAGTTTGCTTTTTCACGTTTTACATCCTTTGATGCATACACTCATTGGTAACAATAGATTCCTTGAAGTTTTCTCCTGCTAATTTTTTTGGATTTGCGTGGTTTTATTAAGATATTATATATGATTTGATGATTTGTATACTTCTAACTGAGTTTTAATTTCATGTATTAAAAGGCCTTAAAATTGAGTAAAAAGGAGAGCTCAACTAGCTGCCTGGTTAATGCTACCTAACATTAGATAGCTTCACAAAGTCCCAATATAAGTTACCTTTTGATTTAGGACTTGAGATAGTGATTTCTAGGTAATATTCTTAAGTGTTATGGACTGACATAAACCGAAGCGGAGTGGTATGGTGGGGCCTCCTGAGAGGCACATGATGGGTGAAGGCTATGTTCCTCAGGGTCCTTTCACCGTTTTAGCACCAGTTATTCATGGCTTATGAAGATTGAGGAGCTTGTGTGAATTTAGGCTAATCTTGACTTATGTTTTATTAAAATTGTTATGTATACATTGTCTCTAATCGTCATTATGAAAAATATTATGCCATTTAGATAATTTTACTTAATTGTAATAATATTAACATTGTTATGGTTGAAAGCCTGTTAGATCTTGATTGACTGTTTGTGTTTTGAACATTTTTTTGTACTAGTTTGATTCTAAAATTCTTGTATGAATAAAATTGGTCTAGGATCAAGTAGGTGCTTCATAATTTTTTCAATTAGTGGAGGTGCAATAGATGCCCATACTTTTCGACTTGAAATAGGTTTTAAATGTTATGTATTATATGATCTTTCATTTTAATGATATGACTTGGATTGGAATGGATAGAGAGGTCATATGTATGACTATTAAATGCTATTTATCTTTATATTCTTCATGGTATGCTTGGTAACATTATGCTTCTAATTGGTATGTTTTAAAGAGGTTTATGATAACTATGAGACTGCGATGATTGTAATTATACCATAATCAAGATATTAATATAATTCATTATATTTTTTTTATTAATGAGAAGCAAACATATACTACATGTATAATAATTTTGTGAACTGTTATGCTTATATATTTATGAAGTTTTTAATAATATTTACTTCCTTGATTTCAGATTGAGTTGGGGAATTCAGTTGCTCAACTAGCGAGTATATATATGTCTAATAATTCCATGGAGCATAATTTCATTGCATTATTTTAAGGACAAACTTTGTTGCCCCTCCAACGATCGAACCATATTAGCTAATGGTATAACAAGATGCAAGCCGATTAATATGAACTATTGGTTGAATTTAAAGATTTTTTTGTGGGTGATTTGCAAATTAAGATGAGCTTTAAAATTTAGATCAGCAAGCTTACAAAATAAGAAAAAACAAAAATTAAATATTGACGTAAAATTCTATAAAACCTTAGATACCATTTATGTGTAACTTATGATAACTGATATTGTCCTTTATGAGCAGTCCTTTGCAAATTGACTTCACTTTTCTTGTATATTCATCTTCAAGGGCTGTGAATTCATGTACTCAAGAAGTTTTTCTCTTATGTTAAGAAGTGCATATGAACAAAGTAAAAGCACATATTGACATTTTTCTTCATTCATAAGCAAGTCTGAACACCACAAGAGACTTCATATTTGTAGGAATAAGTGGAAAAGATCAAAGATTCTAAAATAAATACTCAAAATTTCCACAACATCTATGCCTACCACCAAATTTAAACCTATGACAAATTTATATCTACCACTATTTTCATTTACCTAATAACATAAAAAGTTAGCATGATCTATAACATAAAAAAATGATCCGATACATAGAGGCTTCAAATACAATATGACTCAAAGATTCTTTGCTAATCACAAGATGCCAACATTAATGTATAAAAGAATATATACAGTTAGACATTTTCTAAGGCCTAAGATTTACACTTAAAATAAAAAATACATCAAAAGAATGCATATAACTATTGAGGACAACATGTGTGTTATATTAAATAAACTCCAAAATATGTGTGCCACATCATTTTAGGAGGTGGGTCGTTCTAAAAGTGCTAGGGGCAGCCACAAACAAATGCATGGGTATATACTTCTATACTTCGGTATGAATTGACTATTATGCTTCAATGTGGATTCACTTTTCTACTTTTTAGACCATACTAAAAATAATAAGAAAAAAGTAAACTAAAATCTTGATAGAGTTTTAAAATGATATGGCTACGGATGAGAAACATGTGAAGTTATCTTCACATGGAAGGTCCAAATAAAGAGAAAATGAATTATGATTTTATGTTATGAGGTTACCAAGACTGAAATAAACTTGTTGCTATATTTTACAACGTAAAAATCATATTCAAATGTTTTGATTTAAAAAAAAATTGTTTAAAATTATTTTTTCTCTATGAATGCATTAGTTCCCATCCATTTCTTCATCAGAACACTTGGGAATATTGTTGCTTCCTTAAAAAACTAGTTATATGTTTGTAAAATTATTAAGTTTGTTAATTGATTTCTTTCTTGTATATCAAGATCAATTTTTCATTTTAAATTTGATGATACTATTAATGATTTTGGTTAATCGACATAAATTTTAGGGGCATTTACATACATACCTAATTCCCATGTTTTTACATATCTAACACCTAAAATTTGATTTTTTTACTTTTATACCACCCAAATCTTTCACATCACATCAAAAATATCACAATTTTGACTTTTAAAATGAATTACACGCTTTCATGCATAGGCAAGGTGACATATATGTAAGAAGATGAAGTTTAGGTGTTAGATATGTAAATACATACTAATTGAGTGTATATATGTAAAGTTTCCTAGATCTTGAGAGCGAATTGGTTAGGTTCACCATATATTGGAATGCTAAAATAATACTCTTATAAATTTCTAATTGATTGTTGTGAGGTCCCTATTTGTAATTTTTCACACGCCACTTTGCATTTTATCGTTCATTTTCTAATTTGGCTTCTGAATATCCACACTGCAGTTGTTTTCTTTTTTTCTTGCCTTCTCTTGTGACGACAATCATGGGCAAACATTCACCTTCACCCTCCCTACCAGAGGCCCACATGTGCTATCATTATCACCATCGATAGAGACGGCCATGCATGTCAGATTGAGGTGGTTACATTTGTGACCATCACCATCTATAGTTGAGATGCCACATTCCCAAGCTTAATAAGATCAAAACTATTAATCATTTTCTTGATTTAAATTGTCATACTATTTTTCATGCCTTATAACATTATTGGACCGTCCATGGAAAAAACTTTATTATAAATTGTTTGGCCCTATAGTAGAAAGTTATAAGTTTCATAGAGTCGGACTTATTCAAATGACCACTAATTAAATATATAACTTGTAACGTTGTGCAAACCAAGGTAGTTTTAAATGTTTAAATACATGACAGAAGTTGTGCTTCATTTGTGAACTTCTATGTTTCATCTGAATATCAGCTGTCATAATTATCACATCTATTATATTTATTGTTATACTAACTAAGATTTTATAGGAACTATGGCTTTAAATTTTCTTGATTCTGGAATTCCTTTATTGATTTCTTTTTTGGTTAGATCTATATTGCTGGTGTCACTCAAAACTTGTCTTTTATTATGCTTACTATTGTTTATATAATGATGAGAACATTTGATGCAAGGGAAATTTGATGAATTATGATCTTTCGCCTTGCATGAATGTGCATCTTAGAAAGATTTTACTTTAAGGTTAGATATGATTTTCAAGACAAAATATGAGATACTGTAGTTGCTCGTTCTATACTCACGAGAAAGACGTCATTCTCTATTTAACATGAGAATGGCAATCGATTACCTATTAATGCTCTTAGGGCTAGTAATTCTTCAATTAGATATTCTACTCCCGAGCTTTACTAATCTAATCCACATTGTGATAATTCTACTCACAAACGACGGAGGAATAAATCCATCCCGTAGTAGGATTTACTAAATCTGGTTTTACGTTGTATAATTGACGGAATGTGAGAAAATTGGATTTAATTTTTTTTTTTTTTTTTGGTGTACTAAATCTGGTTTTACGTTGTATAAGTGACGGAATGTGAGAAAATTGGATTTAATTTTTATTTTTTTTGGGTGCTTGGTTGGATTTAAGTTAATATTATGGCTAAATCCAATTAATAAAATGCTATCAAACACCGCCTTAGTTGGAAAAAAGGCTTAATAATAATTATGATGTTCACAATTTTCACTCGGTTGCATTATATAAAAAATAGTCATGAAGAGACTTAAAGGTAGACAATTATTTTTCTTGTATATTTTCTATTTTTGAGGTTGTGTTGTTATGTTGTATTGCAATAAATCAAAATGACAACCTATTGCATAAATGTTCATATCATTTAAATGTTAATATGAGAAAACTCTACTTTGTAGGCTAATTACGGACAACATTTGTCATCGTTTTTTTCCTTAATTTTTATTACTCAGCATATAAAATTAAAAGAAGTTTCTTCCTTTCTGTGTCCCATAACAACCTCGTTAAAACCTATTCTGACTTGATTTATAGTGATTTATGTGCATTGCTCTTGTTATCTTGCATGCAAATTATAAATATTTTATGAAATTTCATTGATAATTACAACAAGTATACTATTTTTTTAATAAAAAATAGGAGCTATAGACCATCTCATATAAAACATGAAGCCTATTTTGAGTTTTATGATTTTTTTTTTCAAAAAATGGGAATTATTTCCTATTATTTATGTCCTATACAGTTCAACACTTCAACAAATTATGGTCGAACAAAAGAATTACCACCTACTAGATATTCAAACCTTATTGCTAAATCCTAACATTATTAAAAAAAAAAAAAAAAAGCTTATACTCCAACAATTTTAATTTTCAGTGATTGCTTTTGATACTCTCTGCTCTACTCATCATGCAGAGAGATGATACAGCACAGACCCTACACACAGAAGGTGGATGTGTATAGCTTTGGCATTGTGCTTTGGGAGCTCATTACCGGCATGCTCCCCTTCCAGAACATGACAGCCGTGCAGGCCGCTTTCGCCGTCGTCAACAAGTCCGTGAGACCGATCATACCGAGCGAATGCCCCCCAGCTCTCGGCGAGATCATGACCCATTGCTGGGATGCCAACCCTGATGTTCGCCCTCCGTTCGCCGATATCGTAAAAATGCTCGAGAATGTTCAGGCTGAGTTGGCCGTCTCTGTTCGCCGGGCACGGTTCAGGTGCTGCTTGACTCAGCCGATGACCATAGACTGAACCATGCTTATTTGTGTGCATTTGTTATTTAGAAGACTGGTTAAGGAAGATGGTGAATGAGTTGAATATGCTGCTTCAAGCTGTTTCCTCTTCTTCACAAGTATTAATGCAAGTTAAGTTAGTTGTCACTGGCTCCTTTTTGGTTTAGTGTTTTTATTGTATGAAATTTCATTACTCCTTTTTTTATTTTTTATTCAAACAAAGGAAGCCTTATCTTTAATTTAATAATTTATTGTTATTATTATTGCAAATATTTTTTATTGTCATTTGGTGCATTTACATGCTTACCATATTTTATTGTTTGAGTATTTACATGTATAGCACACAATTCTTATTTATTATATATCTCGCACCTAAACTTTCATATTTACAGACATCGTACGCAAATTTTAATATCACAACAAAAATAGCAATATTACTACATTTAAAGCACCAAAGTGCTTTGTAAGGTATGTAAAAACATTAGAATTGTGTGCTATGTATGTAAGTTTTCCTTTATTTTTTTTATTAATTTAGTTTGTTTATGTTTTAATATAAAATAAAATATGTTTGGTATGTTTTAGCATGCTTAGTTATTTAAAAAAAGATAAATAAAAAAATATTAGATGTTAAGGATTTAAAAATAAAATGAAAAGTTAATTTATTTTTTAAAATGAATAATAAAAATATGTAAAAATGCATTATAAATATGATTCTAAAATAAATAAAATATAAGTAATCCCACATAAGCCTAAAAAATAAAAACAAAAGATCAAAAGTTTGTATCTTTTCATGGTAGGTTTATGCAACCAAGATGTTATAAATGTGAATATCAATTTCTAGGTGTTTGAGATGTAAATTCATAAAAAAATGTTTTGAATGTAAATTTCCTAATTTATATTTGTCAATATAATATCTTAATTTCTATAATGTATATTGGTTTAATGTTTAATGATTTAAATGTTTTGGGTTTATATTTTGTATGGATTAGGGTTTAGGATTTAAGGTTCAAGGTTTGATCATTTTAAGATTTTAGGATTTATGGTTAAATGTTTAGGGTCTTGGGATTAAATTTTAAGATTTAATTTTTAGGGTTGATGTTTTGGGGCTTAAGGTTTAGGGTTTATGGTTTAATGTTTATTGTTTAATATTTTTTGGGTTTACTATTTATGGTCTTAGGGTTTTAATATTTAGGGTTTAGGGTGGAGTGCTTAGGGATTTTTATGTTTTATGATTCATTGTTTTGTTTTCTAAGGATTAGGATTTTGGATTGAGATTTAGTTTTTAGGGTTTAGGGTTTTGTTAGTTTATGCATTAAGGTATAGGGTTTATGGATTGGTTTTTATGAGTTATGGCTTATAGTTTATAGGATATAGGGTTTTAGGTTTGGAATTTATAGTTTAGAATTTAGTGTTTAGGGCTTATGGTTTAGTGTTTACAATTTTAGATTTAGGGTTGAGAGTTTAGGGTTTAGGAATTATCATTTTTTATTGAGAATTACCATGGTTTAGGTTTTTAGGGTTTATGGTTTAGAGTATAGAATGTAAGGATTTTTAAATTAGTGTTTAGGGTTTAAGATTTAGAGGCTATATGGTATAGGATTTATATTAGGATTTATCATTAATTTTAAGCTAATTCTTACTAAATTCCCATTTTAGACAAGTTAAATTTATGTGTTCACTAATTTTGAATTTCAACATTTTTGGAAGAAAAACCTAGATTTGTAATTCTAGCTCTTCGACAAATTTAGAAAATATGGCAACATGGGAATAGAAATAACGACACGAACAAGCTCATCTTTCTCTTTAGTTTCAGCTAGGAGTTGAGAGGAAGGAAGAGGAAGATAGGTGCTTTGATTGTTTATGTACGTTGTAATCCCATCGTTGCCCTTCTGGATACCTCTAATTGTGACTTTATCGCAATGTTTCCATTATCAGAGCAGTTATTTTGGGTGAAATTGGGAAAGGTAGATGGACGTATGTTTGGTTTCTGACATAGAGAGGAATCTCTTTTTAAGCGAAAGTGGTAGAGGGTTAGTAATGTAGGCAAGCTACTTAGGCGGAGAGGGGACAGAGTGGATAGGTTTGTGGCTTTAATTAAATTTTGTTTAAGTTAATTTTATTCATTTTAATTGAGTAATATGTAATAATTAATTGATATATTATTAAACTAAATATAATTTGATGAATTTTTATGCACTTATTTAATAATTACTAATAAAAATAAATTACATATTGAATTCTAATTTATTTAATGAAATTCTAACTAACAATTAATTAAAATAATTAAAAAAAATTAATTACTAATTGATTAAAGTAATACTTTTACTTAATAAAAAACACTTTTCTTAATAATATTTTCATTAATAATTAGTAAATAATAAATTATTAATAAGCATAACTAAAATATTAAATTGAATTTGATTAAAATAATAATTAATTTCTATCAAAGAAATAAAATAATGAAAGTATTGTTATGGTTTTTTATTCAAACAAACATAATAATTTTTAAAATTTTGGCAAAAGTTATCAAATAATTTTTTATGATTTAACAAGATTTTTAAATTTGTTTTAAAGTTTTAACCATTTCAATATTTGCTAAATATTGATTTACAAAATAGAAGAAATACCAAGAATTTAAATCTTAGATTTTGTCATAAAACCCCTCAGTGTTTACAATTATGGGTTTAAGGGTTTAAAGTTCAAGGCTTAGGATTTAAGGTTTAGTGTTTAGTTTGTCCATATCACATAACATTGCAATGCAGTGCCACTATGTTGAATATTTAAGTCCTTGTACCAACCACAAATTGAGGGCTACATAAATGTTTATGGATTAATATTTATGGAGGGTTCATAAAATAAGATTTAGGGTTTATATTTTTAATGTTGGTTCAGCATATACAATTTAGTGTTTAAGGTTTATTATTTAAGCTTTGTAGGTTCAATATTTAGGGTTTAACATTTAAGATATATAGTTTATTGCTATTAAAAATTAGGCTTTAAGGTGTATGGTTTAAGGGTTTAAGCATTAGGTTTTAAGGGTTTAAGATTTACAATATAGGGTTTAAGGTTTAAGTATTAATGTATATAAAGCTTAGGGTTCGTGGTTTAAGGTTTCAGGTTTATTTGTATAGGATTTTGGGTTTATTGTTTAGGTTTTAGGGCTTCTGGTAAACGTTTGAGGTTTAGGGTTCTTAGAGTAAAGTTTATAATATAGGGTTAAGGCTTTAGGTTTAGAGTTTAGTATTTTAGTACTTAGGTTTTAATGTTCAAGGTCAGAGTTTAGGGTTTTAGGGTATAAGTTTTAGGGTTTTGAGTTTAAGGCTCAACATGTTTAACTAAAGTTTATAATATAGGGTTAAGGCTTTAGGTTTATTCGTGGTAGGAAAGAAATATTTAGGATTAATAATATTTAGGGATTACAATTTAGAATTTAGAATTTATATTTAAGTGTTCAGTGTTTAGGGTTTATGGTTTAATTTTTAGGGTTTAGTGCTGAGGGAATATAATATGGTGTTATAGGTTTAGAGTTTAGGGTTTAGGGTGATAGCATTTTGAATTTGAGGTTTAGGGTTCAAGAATTTTGGTTTTAGGTTTTTCGTTTTAGGATCTATTTTTTAAGGTATAACGTTTAGTGTTTTAGGGTTTAGGGATTATAATTTAGTGTTTGGTGTTTAGAGTATAAGACCTTAATTTTAAGGGCCTATATCTATAGTTAGGATAGTTTAAGGTTTAGCTCTTCTATATCACATAGCTTTACGCAACAGAGCTACGATGTGAGATCTAAGAGCTTAATGTTTAAGATTCAACTTTTAGTCTTCTGGTTTTAATGTAGGTTAATAATTTAGTGCTTAGAGTTTATGATTTAAAGTTAAGGGTTTTTAGAGTTTAGGTTTTATGATTTAATGTTTAATAATTAGGGTTTTATGTTTAAGATTTTTGATTTAGGATTTAGGATTTAAAGTTTAAAAGGTTTATGTTCTTAAGGTTTAGTTTATGGTCTAGGTTTTAGGGTTTACAATTTAAAGTTTATAAAGTTTATTATTTAAGATTTATGATTTAAGGTGTATGGACATAAGATTTATGATTTAAGGTTTAAAGATATAAGGATTTAGGTTTTATAAGTTAGGTCTTAGTGTTTAAGATTTAACATTTTAAGGTTTAGAGTTTAGGATTTTTTTAGGTTTAGAGTTTATGGTTTGTAGGATTTAAGGTTTAAGGGTTTTGTGTTTTGGTTTTCATTTTTTTTTTTTGGTGTAGGGTTAGGTTATGATTTCTTAGGTTTTTTGGTTGATGTGTTAAAGTTTAATGTTGAGGATCTATTGGGTTTAGGGTATAATGATTACTGCTTGAGGTTAAAGGTTTTAAAATCCTAGTATTTAGGTTATAATATTTAAGAATTTTGGATTTAGGGTTTATATTTTAAGATTTAATGTTTATTGATTTGTTTCTACATTCTTAGCATTTTGGTATTTTGATTTTTTTTTAGTGTTCATGTTTTAGGGTTTAGGCCATAGTGTTTTTAGTTAGGGTTTGAGTTTAGGGTTGAACTAGTTGTTATCACATCACTTTACACTTATATTAGGTTAATATTAAATTTTAGGGTATAGAATTTAGGACTTGAGATTATAGATTTATGGAGCTTAATAATTTATGATTTGGGGTTGATTTTTATATTTTTTAGGGAGCCACGTAAAGAATTTATTGATACAAAAATAAGGATAAAAGGAGGCCAACTAGGGGTTCCAAATACACCCAAAATATAACGCACAAAAAAGAAAACAAGTGGAGCCACCACCGAAAGGTACAACTCACACCAAAATCTAAAGATCAGACCATTCGTAAGAACTGAATAATATATAACGACGCAGTAGAGATAACCAAAGATAAAGAGCTTCCCATAGATCAAACCAACCATAAAAAAATAACCATAAAAAACTCCCATAACAGCAAGCAACTAACAATGAAGACCTAGCTCGAAAAGGCCAACCACATAGTAGAAAAAATACTCCAATCAAGATTATCATGAAGAAGGCTAAGCCAACCTACCAAAAAAACCAATGAATGCAACTTGCAAAAGAAGACTTAAAGAGAAGGTTAGAAAATAAAGTAGAGAAAAAAAAAACAATCATTAAAACATGTCAGCAACAAATACTAAAGAAATGAACCACCAATCAGGAAGATAGGGGCTCAAACTAATCACAAAAATTCATCACTAAGAGACAAATCATAAGTAGCCGCAATAAAGACAGATTTAAAAACATGATGATGGAAGACAAAAGGGAAATCCCATGATATTCTTGGGATACTCTTTATCATATCCAAAAATAAGAATGACCACTAAGAGACAAATCATAAGTAGCCGCAATAAAGATAGATTTAAAAACATGACGATGGAAGACAAAAGGGAAATCTCATGATATTCTTGGGATACTCCTTATCATATCCAAAAATAGGAATGACAAAAAAGTTTCCCAAGAATATCATAAGAATCCCACAAAGAAACTTCATAGATGATGGAGAAAACAACAAATGAGATGCATGTTGTCCACCCATTAAAAAGCATATGCCAACAAACAACACTGAGAAATAACCACGTAAACCCAAGCCACCCAAATTTGTTGAGAGAAATACAAAACCATCACATGGGATAGATGACTAAATATAAAGTAGGAAAGAACAACCAAATAAGAGAAGAGTTGCACCATAAAGCTGCACACAATGCATGCATTCAAAAGCTTTGATAAAAATTGAAATGACCACGAGCTGAAAAGTTTATACAGTGACAAAACAAAGTAAAATAGAGTAAGTAACAATAATAAATTATAGACCAAAATTTTAAAAAATGACAATAATATCTATAAAACCCTTAATAACCCACAATAAAAAAGATTGCAGATGACACATATTTGAAGCTGAACCAATGCCAGACACAAAGAAAATGAATCCAGAAAAAATCAAAAAAAATAATTAAAGATACATGAGGATAAAAATTGATAATATCACAATAAATGATGCTCAAAAGCTATAATAACCAATCCAGAGGATAGAAAGAAGTAAACCAAAGAGACACAATATCAAGATATAGAAGAAATCTATAATTTAAATAAATACATAGATTGTGAATAAAATATTATAATTTCGCTGTTAACATAACTGGTAACGCCTCCAAATTTATCAAGGAAATATACAGAAGATCATAATTGGGTCATAAAAACACACTAAAGGTTATTATTTCCCAACAGATAATTAAATTGTAAAACATGAGCCAAAAATAATTGAAAAACCCACTAATTAAATACTAAGGTGGGACACATCCTGCACATATAAGTAATCTAGCTCATAGTCAAAAGAATAAACCAAATTATATGGAGTTGGCACCATATAAGACATTCACCACCATCCAAAAAATTATCAACGGGATAACATAAATAAAAAATATAACGTCAAAATAATTGAACATGAAATCGAAAAAAAATATCAATACCATAAATAATGAAGGCCAAATTGATGTCTATATTTACAGAGAGTAGCAAGAAGAAAATGTGGTAAATATATAATAATAATTGCCAAAATCGCCATCTAATTGGCTAAAAAAAAGACCAATTAATGGCATCTTAAATATGACAAACTCTTCCTATACATTTTGATGAGACCAATTAGATCCTTATAAATCTCATTTGGGGACATAGAAATAAGGAGAGCCAACCAATCAACACACACTTTCCCTTCCCAATATATGTGAGTAATTTTAAAATTAATTAATTGTAATAGATTATTAATATCTCAGAGTAGATAAAATATATTATAATTATAATTACAAGCTTTATTAAAAGTAATTATAAGCTTAATATCAAGTTGAGCATCAAGCTCAAACCATATATTTTGTAATTTTATAGAAATAGATAATTTGAGGTTGTATTTGAAAGCAAAGACGTTCTGCATAAATAACATAATTTTTTTTAAGAAGGCCCGCAAAAGCAATAATAAGATTACTTAAGTAATCTCTCAAAAAACCACCAAAGTCACTTGTATCATTATGTGAGCCATCAATATTGGACGTGAACTAGTTGATTATAGGTTTAATCCAATTCATGATAGAAATAATAAGTTCAGGAGATTCTTTAATCAAAATATCAAGCAAAGGCATCAAATATTTGCATCATTTAAAAAATTTCTGATAAATAGTATGAGATTCATAGAGTTCTTTAATTATATTTATAATTTTTGATCAGATATTATTTTGGTTCATGTTTATGTTTCGACATTTGAAAAGTCTCTAGCTTCCCAGATGAATGAAAGAATAAGGGAAATAATAACATTGATGATGTGGTTTTTAATTGTTGCTGGGAAACTTAATTACTATTATTGTATTAATTTTCTTAAGCATAATGATGGATTAAATATATATATATATATATATATATATATTTGAAAAATATCGTCCATCCAGATCCATATTTTGAAAGCAGTATTACTATTAATGAATTGATGGTTGATATTTTTTATATAATAGCAACAATGACATTTTGAAGCAAGATGTGTACCTTTCTTTTGGAAATTAGTATCCAATGGTATGAATCATTTTAGGGCTGAAAATCTAAGAATTAGGATATTCGTGATTTAGGGCTTAAGATTCGATGTTCAAGGTTTATTATTTGCGCTTTGCGATTTTTAAGATTTAGGATTTAAAGTTTAGGTTCTGTTTGGCACAGCTGTTGATTATTTATAATCTGTTGATAAGCAGATTATTATGATAATCTGATAACCTGTAGATTATTAGAATAATATGTCTTGCTGTTTGGAGCAGCTTATTCAGATTAGCTTATTGGTGGTTAAATGACATTCCTGCCCATGTCTGATAAAACTGTTTGGAGCAGCTTATTCAGAATAGCTTATTGGTAGAACAAAAGCATATATTGCAAAAGCATACGATAATCACAGATCAGTTCTAAAAGAAGACATACAGTTCTCACACTCTCGTGAGTACCAAAATAAATAAAAAAGTACAAATACAAGTATAACTAAAAGTACAAGAGAAATATTAAAATATTTAATTTCAGACTCTGACTACGTCTGTCATCATTTGCACTGTCAACTTGAGAAAACACCAGATTCCCATTACTGGCAGTGTAATATGAGGGACTGTTAGCCCACCAGAAGAAGCTGTAATGAGCAGAAACACCCTTGGCACAATTGTAGAACTGTCTCCCATAGTTATGAGCTTGACGCGACGTGAGCAACGGAGACGGTTGACCACAATAACACAAAATACCTCTGTTTGTAACTGATATCCTAGATGTCATGTTTGTTCAACTGTGAAAAAAACCACAAAAAAAATTAGTACTTATTCAAAAAAAATACACATAAAAATTAATCTACATATATACAAAGAAAAGAAAGACTTGCTGGATTAGCTTCCAAGTATAACATATGCTATAGACTCCCTCAGAGCAGCCATTTCAGCCACACCCTCGGCGTCATGAACTACAAATTCATTGAATTCATTCTCATCCTCAAGAACTAAAGACCCAATCATGCTTTCTAATGGTTCTTCATAGACTGTCAGCTCTTCGTTATCAGCCATACTAAAGTCCGTATCTAAACGTGAATGGTGTCGCCGTATGATGTTATAAAGTTTCATTGTTGCCACCATAATATGCATCTGCTTCTGAAATGGATATGACAACATATCACGTGGGATGACCCATTTCTTCTTCCACACACCAAACGTTCTTTCAATTACCCCACGTAAAGATGAGTGGCGTTTGTTAAACATTTCTTTCCTACCACGAATAACGCCACTTGCTCGCTCAAAATCAGGAATATGATACCTAGTGTCTGAATATGGTTTGAGATAGCCCCTCTGCATTGGGTATCCCACACAAACCAAATAGTATTTTCCTGTTATGGAAGTTATTGTTATTTGCAATAAATACCTATAACATGGAATTTTAAACTTCAATACATACCTGGAGGTGGATGAGGAAAGTGCTTATCAGCTGCAACTTCAGGGATGTTTTTCAAAGTGTGAAGACATTCAAAGATAGTTCTGTCATGTAGTGGAGCAAGCGGTGGTGCTCCAAAAGCATCTATGAGTCTGTCAAATGAAGTTTTGATAAAAGTATCATTTTCTTTCTTTTTTCTTCCTAGCTTTGGCCTCTTCATCTTTGAGCTTGATTGCCCCATCTCCCTCTGGTTAACGCTGTGTATTTTTTTGTCAACTGTTATCATATATGGTGGAAAATCATCAGGTATTCCTGCAAACCCTTTTTCACACGGGCTATATGCATTCTTTCCATTTGCCATTATCCCCTTGAACATAATATCAAGTTTATCTTCAAGATCAGGGTCAATTTCACACTGCTTGTATTTTTTTGCTGTCGAAATTGCCTAAAAAATTACAATAAATATTTAGGGTCTAGGAAGATAATTGTTTAAAATAAAAAAATTGTAAGTAACAAAAACATCATGACAATTTTACCTCTAATTTCTTGGCCCACCATTCCTTAGGAGCATCAATTGTCCGTTTGAATGGATCCCACCCCAAACCCGTGGATCCACTTTTTAGCTCCTTCCAAATTTTTCACTCCTTCTTCAAGTGATCTATCATAATCCCTTCCAGTCAATTCTTTAAACCTCTTAGATATGTTCTGCCAACCTTCCTTGTTGAAATAGGTGGTCGGCCTATTCCCGATCTCAATCTTGGTGATGCAAAGGTTGCAAAAAATAATTGTAACCTCCTTATCCCACATCACTGAGGGAACACCTTCACTTGTCTTAGAGATTGTGGTACTGTATCAAGAAACACATAGATATATTTTAAAAAGTTAACCTACATCCACAAATTGAGCATACATCCATAACAAATCCAACTGAAGATGACACAAAATAAAGATAAAAACTTTGCTCACAGAAGAAAAAATAAAAAAAATGACACAGATGAATTATGTGGTTCGGTCAAAGACCTACATCCACAGTAAGACGATGAATATGTTTTATTATGAAATTGTGCAAGGTTACATAACTATGCTTTTCAAATACATAGCAATGGTTCTCGATAAACATCTACATTTGATACATCTCCTCTCTAGCCTCATCAAAACAGATGCATCAAAACAGATGGAACCCAATTCTATATAACATAGCAATGGTTGCATATCCTCTATTCAAATCATCAAAACAGATGCATCAAAACAGATGGAACCCAAGTCTATATAACATAGCAATGGTGTTGCAAAGGAAGTGAAGATAACCCAATTCTGTTATAACATGTGCAGCAAAATAGATGCCAACATATCTTTTCATAATAACCTCGACAACAAGAAGAAAAACTGATGTAAGAAGTTAAAAAATTCCAACATAACAATTCCATATAAACCTGATGCAGAAAAATAGATGCAACAAAAATTCCAATAGAACCTCGACAAAAATAGATGCCATCAGAACCTTGCCAACAACATTCTATATAAACCGTGAACCTAAACAAATCAAACAACTGTAAAAGAACAATTCCAACAGAACAAGAACAATTCCAACAGAACTAGATAGTATCTAATAAGTATTCAAACAAATGCCCCTAAAACGTGACCATAAACAATTCCAATTCCAATTCCAATAGGTGCAACTAACATAGTTTATCAATTGCTGAACAATTCGAATTCATTTGTGGTTTTAGATTGTAGGACTAAGGGATTGGAGTTTATGGGTTCAATGTTTTTTGATTTTTAAGTTTAATACTTAGAAGGGTATAGAATTTTAAGGGATTTAGGGTCTAGGGTCTTTGACTGAAGATTTAAGGTCTTAGGGCTTAATAGGATTTTGTGGTTCAAGAATGTTATGAATTCAGAGGTTTAGGAATTATGGTTGATGTTATAGGCTCTATAAAGTTTAGAGTTTAGGATTTTAAGTATTAGGTTTTGGGTTTATGATTTATGATTTATAGTGTAGGTTTTGTCTTTAAGGATTAGAGTTTTGAATCTAGTGTTTAAGGTTATGGGGCTATAAGTTTCTGATGAATGTTTAGACTTTAGGGTTTATTATTTAGGTTTTAGCTCATTCAAGCCTTTATGTATTAATGGATTTGTTCTTCTCCACATATTTCATGCTCCAAATTTTGGTACTCGTGCTGTCACAAATTTTCCAGTACAAACTCTCCAAAAAGACTCTAAAAATACATAAGAAAGTCAAAAAATGGTCGGATCTGCAAAACAGAGGTCAACACGTATTATAACATGAAACATATAAATGATCATATCTGGTGAGAGGAGAGCTAAGTATTACTTGCAAAAGAATTGGTTTTTTTTAAAATATTATGCTCATTCTTTTTAAAAAACCATACCTTATAAAAATAATGTACTCTAAATATATTAATGAGTTGGACACGCTAATAATAAGCATAACCACTTATGCCCTTCTTCAAGCTGGCGAACACATGTTGAGACATAACCACTCATGCCTTTCTTCAAGCTGGCAAACACGTGCTGAGTCTGCTGAGACGTTTACACATGGTCCTCTCCCATGTTTGCCCAAAACCATCGCTTTCGTGGCAAGAGCTTTGGAGCCGAAACTGCGAGGGCAACAACACGATTGTCGTGTATGGAGAAAAATTTTATGTCCGGACTCCGGACGTAGCTCTACATGCGGACTCTCATTAATATATCGCCATGTGTGCTATATCGGGCTCACCTTAACAAATATTAAAGTGAAATCGCGGAGGTTATTGAAGTGGAACTACGGAGGTTATTGAAGTGAAATTGCGGATGTTATTTAGAGGGTTATTGAGGGACTATTGGGGTATTAACTTCAATAACGCCGCAATAACCCCTCAATAAACTTTGTGGTTCTACTTCAATAACCCCTCAATATCCTCCGCAGTTCCACTTCAATAACTCTCTGCAATAATCCCAACAAAAACCTCCATTAACCTTTACGATTCCACTTCAATAACCCCTGCATTAACTCCCACAATAACTCCCAATAGCAGTTTCACTTTAATAATCCATCAATAACTTATGCGATGTAGCACCGTGACGACATATTACTAGAGTCCACAGGTAGAGCTACGCCCAGAGTCTGGACAAAAATTTTTCCCATGCGAAGGGAAAAAAAAATTATATTCGTACTTCGGACGTAGCTCTATGTGCAAACTCCCAGTAATATACCGTTATGTGTGCTATATCGAGTCCACATAAAAAATATTAAAGTAGAACCACGGACTCCACAATAACCCCGAAATAATCTCTCGCAGTTCCACTTTAATAACCCCGAAATAACCCAAAAGTAATATCCGCGATGTTATTTCGGAGTTATTGAAGTAAAACCACGAAGATTATTTCAGAGTTATTTTTGAACATTTCCAAGCTCGATATAACACATATGACTATATTACAAGGAACGTAGACCTCGACAGAATTTTTTTTGCATGTAGGGAGCCGAAACTTTCATCTTTCATCTGCCACACTTCTCCTACCCGAAAACCAGGGAGATGCAAGGAAGGTAACTTTATATCTTCCTTCTCACGCGAATTGCCCATCCCGAATTCACAGGATCTAATAAATCCAAGATTTAAAACTGACATCAATTATTTACGTATGTCATACGCGTATGACCCCGAATACACTTTCAATAACTCAGTTATGAGGGGTTATTAAGAGGTTTTTGGATATTAACCTCAATAACATCGCAATAACCTCTCAATAATCTTACCTCTCAATAATCTTTAAATACATTCCGTGATTCGCAGTGTGATTCGTAGCTAATCCTTTTTTCTATCATTCGGTATTATCCTGCAATAACATATAAATAACCTTCGTAGGCACCTAATTACCGTCTGGTAGGATTTAGGTCAAATTCAGGTCCTGCTCTAAATCCATGATTACACTTTCCCTCGGCTCCCGCTGTGCTCATAGCCTCCGACATGGGAAGTTTGAGCCGAGGCCGCGCCCTCTTCACCGGGGGCAGTCACCACCAAAACATTGTTTGCGGGCGGGCTCACCAGATCGGCGCCATAACCCTAATCGCCGCCACGTTTCTTCTTACCAGAGCCCTTGACCGTCTCTACTACTTCCCCATTCCCTCTTCCTCCCCTTTGTCCGTTGTTTCCGGCGAACCTTCGGTCGGCACTCTCTTTCTTAGCTCCGGTTCCCTAGCTTGGCCTCACCGCGGCTACGGTACTTCTCTCTCCCTTAGGATCTATGTCTACGAGGAGAGCGAGGTGGATGGGCTCCGTGAGCTGATGCGCGGGAGAGACGGCAAGATCTCAGTGGAATCCTGCCTCAAGGGCCAGTGGGGTACGCAGGTGCGTGAATATCGATCTATGGCCTGTTTGATTGTATATTTCAGGTTAAGTTAAATTGAATTAAGTCATGTGGTTGGTTAAAAATGTAAACTGAGATTTACTGATGAAACTGCTTGATGATTTTGTAATAAATCTAGCCGAACTTTAGTTATAAGTAGTCAGATTAAGTTGTTATAACTAGGAGACCATGAAAGTTTTTACAAAATCTCAATGTTCTTGGTGCTGTTGCCATTGCTGCAAATATATTTGGTATAGCTTAATTCAAGCAATAAAGTGATAATGTACATGCAGATTATCGATATGTATAACAATGATGAGAAATATTGCAATAGAAACTAATAGTTCACAAGATCAAAATTTGAATGCCAGATATTTTATAAAATAGAATATTATAAATACTTAGATGCACAAATACTTAAAAAACGAAGCTCACCACACATGCAAATATTATAATTGTTCCTAATTTTGATGCATGAATATTTTTTTTCCTTGGTGCACCTGGAGTTCTTTGCAGTGAACCTACTTAGTTATTGCTTCCATTCAATAAGATTGCAGGATGATCACACCTTAATTAAATCTTGGAACAACTAGATAACTTGCACTAGAAAATCCACACTTTACTTTGGTACTCCTATGTACTTTAACACATGGTTTTGGTGGATGTATACCTGGTACTGTCTCATACCTATGTGGGAACTTAAGCCTCGTTTGACAACACTTTGCCCTTGAGAAAAGTTTGTTTAAAAGAAAATTCCAAAGAAGTGTCATCATAAAATTACGGTCCCATAAAATAATATGGGTGTTTGAATACAATATTCACTGTGTGACTTTTTAACTCTATTAAGTATAATGTTAAAAGTTAGGTGACTATTATAACCCTGTCACATCTGAAAATTCAATCGCGGGGTCGCTTTGTTCTTCTCGAGAAGCTACCAGAGTTTTTCATTCTTCTACTCATATCGTGACGCGTAGCCTTTTCGATGGCGCAGATCTCCTTCAAAAGTGCATTGTCCTTTGGGTGTCAAGAATGTGGGCGATCTCTTTTACAAATGCATGAGTAAGTGTGATACTGAAGGGAAATTTTAAAAAATTTGGGCCACAATGATTGATAAGGGGAACCTCCACAACAACATTTGGTTATAAGACATGTACAAGATCAGACATAAATGGTCCACAGTCTTCAATAAAGAAATATTTGACATGAGAATATTATCAACACAACGAAGTTAGTTAACAAATAATATTTGTCACGATGTTTCAAAGCCTACTAGCTCTCTCGTTGATTGTTTTGTTGGTCTTGAAAATATTATGAAATTATGGCGCTGGAATGAGAAGGATGGAGATTTCAAAAGCGATCAATTGGTCATTACGCCAGTGGTAAAAGACAATCCATTTTTGAGGCAAGCTGCCACCTTTTATTCGAGAAAGTTTTACTTTGTGTTCCAGCAACAGTTATTAGATGGGCTTTGTGGACTGACAATTGAATGCCTTCCAGAGAGTGACTTGGAATATATTGTAAGGAATTTGGATAACCAACGAGCAAACACGCACTGGACAGTGAAACTTGACAAAGTCAATTCCGAGCTCACTTGTACTTTCAAAAATTTTGAAATGATTGGGATATTATGTTCTCACTCACTTTATGTGTTTAATGTGGCACAAATAAAGCTAATTCCCCAGAATTATTTCTTAATGCGATGGTCTGTTCACGCTAAAAGGAACATGTATAACAACATTGGCTACGAACATATTAAGGAATCCCAAAAGAGCACTGATTCAGCAAATGGTCTACTATTTCGCTCACACTCTCACAAATTTACATAACAACTCATTAATAAAGCACAGAGAAATGAAACAACTGAGCAGATGCTTTGGGAAACATTTAAACATCTATTTGATGATATTTATGATGCATTAGCTAGAAAATCACGTCAAACAAATAAAGAATTAAAGAAGACAAAAAAACTAAATGCCCAAGTCAATTTGAATGACCCGACAAAAATGAGGCCGAAAGGAGTTTCTACGTCTAGGTGGAAAGGGTATTGGGAGAAGAATAAGAGACCAAAAAGTATATATTTCAGTATTATAAGATATTTTAATTATTGTATGAT
>NW_018164444.1:63265761-63278180 GCF_001263595.1 Phalaenopsis equestris | reverse complement strand
GTGGTTGGTTAAAAATGTAGACTGAGATTTACTGATGAAACTGCTTGATGATTTTGTAATAATTCTAGCCGAAATTTAGTTATAAATAGTCAGATTAAGTTGTTATAACTAGGAGACCATGAAAGTTTTTACAAAATCTCAATGTTCTTGGTGCTGTTGCCATTGCTGCAAATATATTTGGTCTAGCTTAATTCAAGCAATAAAGTGATAATGTACATGCAGATTATCGATATGTATAACAATGATGAGAAATATTGCAATAGAAACTAATAGTTCACAAGATCAAAATTTGAATGTCAGATATTTTATAAAATAGATTATTATAAATACTTAGATGCACAAATACTTAAAAAACGAAGCTCACCACACATGCAAATATTATAATTGTTCCTAATTTTGATGCATGAATATTTTTTTTCCTTGGTGCACCTGGAGTTCTTTGCAGTGAACCTACTTAGTTATTGCTTCCATTCAATAAGATTGCAGGATGATCACACCTTAATTAAATCTTGGAACAACTAGATAACTTGCACTAGAAAATCCACACTTTACTTTGGTACTCCTATGTACTTTAACACATGGTTTTGGTGGATGTATACCTGGTACTGTCTCATATCTATGTGGGAACTTAAGCCTCGTTTGACAACACTTTGCCCTTGAGAAAAGTGTGTTTAAAAGAAAATTCCAAAGAAGCGTCATCATAAAATTACGGTCCCATAAAATAATATGGGTGTTTGAATACAATATTCACCGTGTGACTTTTTAACTCTATTAAGTATAATGTTAAAAGTTAAGTGACTATTATAACCCTGTCACATCTGAAAATTCAATCGCGGGGTCGCTTTGTTCTTCTCGAGAAGCTACCAGAGTTTTTCATTCTTCTACTCATATCGTGACGCGTAGCCTTTTCAATGGCGCAGATCTCATGGATCCACTTAGTGCAGAACAAAAACTGGTGTCACAAAGACTTACAGTGGTGGGTGGGCTTCCTCATGGTGAGCAATAGCGGGAGCTAGATCCAAAGCTCGGTGCATCATCTTAAGGAGAGGGAGAGAGAGGGAGAGGGAGAGGGAGAGGGAGAGGGATAGAGAGACCTGAACGACATGGACGAGACAATAAGAACAGAGGGCGCTTCCACGATAATCCACATGTTTCATCATCTCCAATTTCCATCATCTGCCTAACCTACAAGAATAAAAAAAATAAGTGAACTCATTTACAACTTGTTAAAGCAGTGAAAGCATAATTTTGAAGATAGAGGAAGGATCACCATTACTTCTGTTTTGCTTCATCCTAAAAAAATCTCTTTTGGCAATTGTCTAAAGCCAGGTCGCTCGGTCCAGGATGGAAGGAAGGATCCGAGGAAGACAGAGCAGAGGAGAATCTATAAAGGTATTTTCTCACGAACCTGGAGAAATTATGGATAGATAGAGAAAAAAAGAAAGATTTGTTCTGAGGATAAAATGCTAACTTTATGTCAAATCTAGAGGGGAAGAGAGGATAAATCCTTCCCAAAATCAACATTGTCGTCACCAAACTGGTGGGAGAAATCGATGGAGAGAGGTTGTAAACATATGAGATCCGAAGCTTACAATCTGCAGTATGCCATAAATGCAGAAAAGTAGAGGGGAAGAGAGGATAAATCCTTCCCAAAATCAACGTTGTCGTCACCAAACTGGTGGGAGAAATCGATGCAGAGAGGTTGTAAACATATCAGATCCGAAGCCTACAATCTGCAGTATGCCATGACTGCAGGAAAGTATAATTAATATCTGCCATATAAATAAGTTTCCGATGCAAATTAAAATTTCACATAGCTGTAGCATATTGATGCTACTCTCTTCTCATTTCCTTCTTGTTGAGAACTATTCCTATCTTATAAGGTATTATGAAATTGTTTTTTCTTTATTGAACTTTTTAGTACATCTTCATAAGGTTGTTAATCTGTTTTGACATTAGGGCAAGCACTCTGCTCTTCTTCATGGCACTTTCATCTCTAATTATTTCTACCCTTGTCCAAGTTCATTAGCAATGATCAGAAGTTATCAGATGGAATTGCATCCCGAAAGCAGCATAGCAAGCAATTCAGTGCAATTCAGATCGAACAAAAAATTTGACATTTAACATCTAAACTGGTATATGTATTTCCAAAAGAAAATCTTCATTTTGTGAGATATTCTATGCTAAGCAATAAATTATTCAGAATCCATTTCGCTGTAACATAGTCCAAGATCAGATCAAGTTTTCTGCTAACAAGGCAACTTGTATTGAACATTCAATCATTTCCGAAAGGTGGAGTTCTTAAAGCATATGGACAAAATAGTTACCCTCTAAAAAACACACTCAATGCAATAGTCATTTTAAAATCTTCAGTAGAAACAATATCGAGATAGGAACAATATACAACAACCTGGGCATGCAATAAGAAAATAGCATTCATGTCTGCAGTCATATATCACAAAAATATAAAGGAAAACACAAAATAAATGATCAAACCTTAATGCATTGCGAATTCAAGTTATTTTTTTTAGCATTGATGCATTCCATATTGAGAGGATATGCATTACCTAAAATTAAAGAAGAGAAATAACTTCCAAATTAGAAATGAAAGAATAAAATGAAAAGCAATTGATTTATAATGGTTTGGCATCAATTGCCAAAATCCATCAACCAAGCACATCCCTTTTTTTTCCCTTTTTGGGAATTTCTACTATTTTGCTCTTTTGCAAATCATTAGAAAAAAAATATCCCACAACTCTCCTTGAAATGTGGTATGTGGTTTCTCCCAACTACCTTTCATAGATGAGAATTTTGATCATTTTACATGATACATCTTACTAGGCTTTATACAAGAAATTTTAAATCAATATAGTAGAGTTTGAATCCAACATATACACTTTGTAAGATTTATGTAAGAACAATCCAAAATTGAGAGAATGATTCCCAAGGCTTTCGCTCAAATTTATAGAAAATTAATGCAAAGCTCAATGACAAACTATAAATGTGCATGAGCACATCTCTTAAAAATATTTATCAATAAGAGAGCTTCGTTAACTTTAAAATAGAACATACATAAAAAAATTCCTCTTAGTTGTTATATCATTAAATGCTTTAAAAAAATATTCAGTTATTAGATGGAGGGCATGCAATAATTTGTAAAAAAACTGGATTTACATACATAACACTGAAAACTATTAGTATTACATATTTTATGCCCAAACTTCAATATTTGTCTTCTAGCGCTCCGTCAAACGATGTTGTTGACCTTTGCATAGACTTCATAAGACGAGTAGATTGAACATGGCGAGAGAAAGGATGAGAGGGATGCTACATTGCGCGATCAATGTAAAAACACTTTGACAATAACCAAGATTCATATAAATAATGCCCATTTGGGAAAACAGACTTCTCTGCTGTGTTTTGAACATCAAAATTATCCAAGTAAGGGTCTTTTATAATCGAAATGAGTGAGCATGGTGAAAAAGATGGACTGGCGTTGCGACGTGCATAATTTGGGCTCAAATCATCTCGATCATCGACGAAGTCATCAAAACGACATTCAATCACAAAACGAATCACACGAGTGTGTTCTGGATGCCAATTTTGAATATATATATATATATATATAATATAAATTAAGGGATACTATCCAAATGGCTGGATGAGAAATGATAGAAAATTATTATATGAAAAATATGTTTTATATATATTATCATTTAATGTTAAAATCATATTATTGAACCTTTTTTTTTCTTCCTGATTTTCTTCCCGGTAGTTGCAATCACTCGTGCTTTTCCATTCTTCCACCGCCTATCCCACCGCACAATCCCATCACCTTTTTTCTGCTCAGTCGAACAATCCACTAAATGAGCATCCTCCTTCTCGTTGCAGCTAATTAAAAAAAAAAGCGTCGGTGAATCCATTATCTCCATCTCACGCACGAAAGCCTGTAGCTACCTCAGTATCCCATCACCTTTTTTTTGCTCAGTCGAACAATCCACTAAATGAGAATCCTCCATCTCGTTGCAGCTAATTAAAAAAAAAAGGGTCGGTGAATCCATTATCTCCATCTCACTCACGAAAGCCTGTAGCTACCTCAGCTTGTCTTGTTCTCTACTCAACGAAACTCCAACCCGCTCCTCTCCTGGAAAAAAATATTACATATGGAACCCAGATGTAGATCTACATTTAGACTCTAATGACATTGTGACGTATGTCATACATAAATCAGGTGCCACGTATAAAGCGCAATCTTAATTTTTCCTAATGTAAACGCGAAGCTCGACTCAGCCCAAAACGAGGCATACATTAATTTGCGACCCACATGCGTAATAGATTGAAGTGGCTCAAGCCCTCCCTGCCGCATGTATTTGACGATGTGGTAACGCATGCGGGCTGGAAAATTTGGAAATATTATAGTTTAGTGTTTTCGAATGAAATCTATCTTAAATTTATATTCAGAATACAAGAGAGAAAGAAAAGAGCGACGACCTTAAATATAAAAGTGGCGGAAAATGATAGGAGTGACGACCTTGGAGATGGAAAGTCAATGAAGTGATGTTGATGATTTAAAGTCATCGATAAATTTTATACGTCGATTGTATCTAAAAGTTTTTATTTGTAGGGCTTATGAAGTTTCAAGGTCACAGTTTTTTTTTGTGTAGAGTTACAATTGTTTTATATATTGATGTTTTTTCCTTATAAACTATACTTTTAGGCATGAGGGTGTAAAGTTGCTACAATCCTATTTTTATAGAAAAGGAACCTATTTATTTTCTACTCTTGTTCTAAATTGTGTGTAAAGCTGATGAAACATATTTTGTTCCATATAGTAATGATTTTTAATGAATTTTGTCTTAGAAGCATGTTGGTACAAAAAGAGTACAAAGAGGTTGAAAATACTTGCACTAGAAATATCATTTGGAGGTATGAAGATGTTTGAAACTATGTCAGATGTTTTTTTAAATAATTTTTTGATATATATATTAGTGATTTCTTAATGAAATTTGTCTTTTAGGCCCGAGGTACAAAGAGGGTACAAAGTGTGGTTTTCATTGAAACGATATTTTGAAAATATTTTAAGCAATGTCTAATGTCATTTGAAACATATTTTGTTGCATATATTGGTGATTTTCATTGAAATTTTCTTTGTAGGCTTGAGAGTAAATGCAGATTACTTTTGCTACTGCCCTGACGGATCTTAATCTCCCATCCACTATTGAGCAACAGTAGCAATCCCTTCCTGGAAAGCTACATTAATGGATGAGATGAATGCCCTTTAGCGGAATCATAAGTGGGATATTGTGGATCTTCTTTTGGGTAAGAATACAATGGGATTCCATTAGATTTTTAACACCAATTTTAACTCCGATGGATCCATTAAACGCAATGAGGCACGATTGGTCGTCAAAGGCTACTCACAAACATACGAAGTTGACTATGAGGAGGCATTTACTCAGATTGTTAAATTAAACACCATTTGGGTCCCCGTATCCCTTGCTATCAATTTGGATTGGCCCTTGCTCCACCTTGATGTCATGAATGCTTTACTAAATGGAGATCTCATAGAGGAGGTGTGCATGTGCCTCCTCCAGGCTTTGACTCAACTTTCTCCTGGGGAAAAGTGTGCCGACTGCTGTAGTCCCTCTACGGACTGAAGCAATCCCCAAGGGACTAATCCAACAAGTTAACAAAGTTAGTAGTGGGCAATGAATTTTCTCAATCCCAATCAGATTATATTCTCTTCTTTTGGCATTCTTCCAGTGACTAAATTGCTATCATTATCCTCTATGTCGATGATATTGTGCTTACAAGTTATGATCTACGGGCATTGTAGTCTTTGAAAGGCATTCTGTTACTTCCTTTAAAATGGACTTAAGGTCGCTCTGGTACTTTTTGGGCATGAAATTTACTCGGTCATCTCGAACTATTTGCTTGTCTTAGCACAAATATGTGCTTGACATATTTTTAGAGAATAGCCTTTTTCTTTGCAAAGCAGTGATTGTATCAATGGATCCCAATGAGAAATTATATGATGTTCCCTATGCGGTTCCAGTGAACAAGTCTCACTATCAACTTTTTCTGGGGAAAATCATTTATCTCACACATACTCGCCTCAACATTTGCCACTCGGTTAGTATTGTGAGTCAATTCATGCGTGATCCCTATGAACACCATCTCCAAACTATTCACAAGATCCTTCACTACTTAAAAGGCACAGCGGACTCATGTTTATTTTTCTTGTGTCACTCCTTTCGTTTTATTGCGGTTTATACAGGCGTTGATTGGGCCGGGTCCGTCCATATCAGCGATCTACCCCAAAGCAATGCTGAAATCGAGTTTCGTTCTATGTTCTTGGGTTTTTGTGAAGCTTTCTGGTTACATATCATGCTTTGTGAATTACGTGTGTTGGTCTCTACTCCTCTACAACTGTCTGTTATAATAAAACCGACATTAATATTGCTCATAATACTGTCCATCATGATCGCACCAAGCATGTACAGATTGACCAACACTTCATTAAGGAGAAGCTCGATTCAAGGGAGATTTGTGTTCCGTTTGTCCCATCTAGTGTTCAATTAGAGGATATCCTTACCAAGGTCTTCCACGGTCGTTGTTTAATGATTTCAAATCTAAGTTGAACTAGATGGACATTTATGCTTCAACTTGAGGGGTAGTATTCGGATTATAATTTTTGCTACAATTATTATTAGCCTTTATTTGCTTCCGTTTTCATAGTTATGTATTTTCTATGCGATCTATTTCTAAATTTATGTCTCTCCTATTATTTGACTCTTGTAATTTGTATTTATATCCATTTTCCTATCAATGAAAGTAATAAGCTCAATTCTCAGAAGCTAACAAGATCACCTCTTATTCTATAAAGATGTACTCATAATCATTCTTTTTATTCTTTGTTGTTGATACGAGGGGGATTATCATACTGCACTTTGCACTAAAGTGTGATAGCTTTATGGTGGTTATCATGTTACTATTCTACCTATTTTACTTGTGTTGTTGATGTTCTCAATTCATTCTTTCTATTTTAGAATTTCACGTCTCTAGATTAGGAGGATTAAAAGAAGATTATTATTCTTCTTTAACTTCCATCTACTATTTTGTGATTTTAAATCAAAGCTTTTTTTGGCCTGTTCTTTTTCTATAATTTGTGGTTTCTATTCATAAGCATTAGATTATGTAACCCTCGAACTTCTCTAAGGGATTTCTTTTTTTGTGAATTGCATATTGGAGGAATTGCTTGTCACTTTGAGAGAGAGAATAATATCTTTAGTTGAACATATTTTAGTGGCCCTCTCTCAAGAAATATGATATAGAGTTATTTCTCATTCTCTATCTTATAGGCAACCAAAGGCAATAAAATAAAAACTGAACATATTTTAGTGGCCCTCTCTCAAGAAATATGGTATAGAGTTATTTCTCATTCTCTATCTTATAGAGGCAATAAAATAAAGAAAAAAAAATACACAGCTTTGCTTATTTCTTAAAAAATATTTCGGACATCAAGAGGATTTAATATTATATTTGTTGTAGTAGATATGTTTTATAAAAAATGAAAAATTCTGTGTCCTAATACAAAACAAATGACGCCTCTATTTTTGCAAAATATTCTTCGAAAAATTTACCAAAATTCATGGTTTTCCATCTATTAATATATTTAATTGGGCTGTTTATTACATCTTATACTTCGAGAAAACTAAGTGGATGTTGATAGGAATCAAATTGAAAATTTAATTTGTATTCTATTCATAAATTGATGGGCAAGTAAGAGAGTTAATAGGACATTGCACAATATTTTACAGTGTTTAGTGGGAATATACTTTAGGAATTTTTATTAACATATGTATTCACACATCAAAATTTGCCAATGATAGTAGTCTCTAAAATAACTTACGAAACTTTAGTTGCATCTGTTTATGGATTCAGTCTTAAAAGACCTTTTGATCTAGCACACAATATATTTATGCACTTTCAGATACTAAATTCACTTTTGCTTTTTTTTTTTTTTTTGGTTTTCATCAAGTTGTTAGGTAACGATGGAATAAAATAATGCCAAATATTTTGAACAAATCAACTTGTAAAGACCTTGTAGAATTTAATGAGAGTGATTATAAGTTTGCATTCATCCTGAATGATTGCTCGTGCATAAATTAAAAATGCTTTGATGAATGGCTCATAATCTTTTCAAAATTATTAAGAAAATTGGACAAAGTGCTTATTGTGTATACTTATTATCAGAAATGCATATTATTCCAGTTTTCAATATAGAAGATTTATTTCCTTAACAAATGATTTTGCAGCCTAGAATTTCGGAGAAAGACACTTTTACATGTTAGCATTCACGAGAAGATCACGTGTTCTCTCCACCTTTCTTATTAGAGATGGTCCAGGCCATATCTAGACTTACTATATATTTACCAATCAAGTTCTCTATCCACCATTCATAGAATGACATGACCATCCATGTAATAGACCATGTCGACATTTTGACTAACTTTGAAAGTTACAAGGGGGACGTTACACTTGAGATTCATTCATTCAAACATCAAGTATTAACTCCACAAATGAAAGGCTTAATGAGCTTGTAACTATCGATTCATGCATTTAGGAGAGGGCATTAATGAATTATTATATAGGAGAGTGAAAGTGGCCTGCTGCCTGTCATCCTTTAATTTGATGATGAAAAGTTGAAGAGGCTAGATCTATTTCATGTATTTATGTACTTTATTAAAGTATTTGGCTTTATACATTATCACTTAATTTTTGATATTCCGAATACTGTTTACATTCTTCATAATGGAAAACTTGTATATAGTCATGAAATTTTATATTGTACACTTTCAATGAAGGCTTTGAGAGCTTTAATTGCCGGCCCATGCACGGAATAGAGGAGAGTGGCAGTCACTTATGGTCCCTTGGATATGATGTTGAAAATGAAGAGACTTATGATTAATTTAATGGATTTATGTATCTTAATTCATGTCATTGACTCGTCGAACTTCATGCAACCTTTGACATTCCAATGACTTCTTATTTTTTTCAATATAAAACCTATAAAGAATCATTAACATTGTATTTTAAGCATACATTTTGAATAAATTTGAGATTATTCTCCCTTGAAAGTTGAATTTGTTTGGTAGTTTGTTCGTCTCTTTTTTTTTCGAGGGTAAGAGTGATATACTTCCTTGGATGACGTTGTGGTGGCTATCTTACTAGTCTAACTCTATTACTTGTATTGCTTACTCTTTCTCATACAATTATTCATGTCTATAACATCACATCATCAATAATTACCAAAATAATGAAAATTTTGAGGCTAACTAATTCTAAGTAAATATATAAACTAGGAGACCAAAGAATTAAAATCTTAGGTTCTTGTTGAAAGGCTATAGGATTCATGGATAGTCCTAAAATAGAGAACCATCTAAGGGCATTGGAGGATGATTAAAGTTTTCTATCCTTCATGAAAAAACTCAATACTATTTTAACAATAACAACCTGACATAAAGATGTTGAAATTTCAATGAGAACAAGGAAATTAGTCATTGCAGTGGATCTCTGGGGTCATTAGAGAATATGTAAAACAAAGAATTATGCTGGGATAAACTTTATTACAATAAGGATTACAAGAAAATAACCTATGAATTATAGAAGGTTATTGCCTTGGACATATTTGGGACGTAAATGCTAATTTAAGTTATTAGGTTCTTACAGCTTTATAACCTTTGGGAGGTGCTACCCAGAATAAACTCATGATATCACTGAGGATACTAGTTTTAAAATCATAATGAAATATATTTGAAGATACAAGCCTAGAGGTTCTAATTTAATTTAGCCATTCTAATGCACATCACAAAGCTTATGCCATTTGGTCCATGATATAAAACTCTTAAAGGAACCATTAAACTAGAATTATAAATCTAGATGGTATGTTGCCTATCTTAGCTGGTTTTACAATCTTGTTCTATGGACAAGACCGCCAAATGCTAGCATGAATGACTTTGACATAGTGATTTCGATTAAGTTATCTCGACTACTAAACGAGAAATCATACGTTGCCATGTCATCTTATGAATTGCACAGCTCTGCCTATTATTCTAACATTTGGTCCCAAGACATACAATTTACATTATATACCAAATTTGACAATCAACCTACAATTATATGGGATATAATAGATAAAGTTGTTGATTTTAGTAGCATGGTAAGATGGTCCAAAATGATTTTGAAAGTTAATTCAATTTTAGGTAGAAAATTAATTTGTCCAAGCACTTTCTACTACTTAGTACAACCTATTGCATAGCTTGATAAACAATACATGTGCACAATACAAAACGTATAATGGATGTTCAAGTGTGTGAGCACATAATAGTTTCATAAATGTGATACCATGATACAAGATATGCAAAATATGTGTTTATTATAATATCACAATGCATCATATTTGTCCTAGTATATTGTAATACATTATACTTTTGACCATGCATAAGCTTGCATATTTACCCATTTAAGCAAAATACAAATAAGAGCATGTATATCAAGTGCCACAAACTAAATATCATGTGTTAGTATAGGTTTTACATAGATGTGCAATCTTGTGATGTGGCACTTCATCAGTAGTGTGTGCAAAGAAATAGCAGAAATGTGTATTGGAATTAGCTAATTTTATCGTGAATACTACATAATTTTGTTTCAACTTGTATTGGAATTTCTTGTTAGTTCTGGTGAGAAGCTCCATAGTTAATCGTTTGACTCCTGATACCAAACATAATAATAAATAAGCATGCGATAACTAATAAACCTTTTAGATTCTTGTTCTCATCCCTGATTATGTCTTCAATAATAGCCTTATCTTGAACTTACTTCTTGCTGCTTTTTATTAACTTTTTTTTAAGGGAGAAAACAGGGTAAGCAATGCTTAATTGTTTTTACTATCAGAATGTAATGCCCTTGTTGGAGCTCTTCCCGTTTGTTAACCTCATTTTTGGTGAGGTCTAGTCTCTCTTAGGATTTAGGATCTAGTCTTAGGGATCTCTCTTTGACTATTTTAGAACCTTAGAAATGGGACCTGGCTCGTGTTAGAAGTTTGACCTACTTCTGTCCTCTTTTGTGGTTTCGCGTGTGTTGTGTCAACTTCTAGCACTTAGAAGGATGAAACCGACATGAGTAAACTCAAAAGGAATTCCTGCAAGACCTTTCTAAGCCTTAGGGTGACTTTCTGCATAATTCGCATCCCGCAGGCACGAAACTTCGTAATTCGGAGAGTCGACACGTCCGATCTCCACGATTCACATCTTTCGCACTCCCGCGCGCACGAAACTTCGCAATTCGGAAAGTCGACATGTCCGATCGCCACGATTCACATCTTTTGCACCGTTACCCGTCGAAGACTAGAAACAACTTTTTGAAACGATCGATCGCGGGTTGAAATTTTGTGAAATTTGAATTTTAACGTGTCATATAATTTAATATATATATATATATATATATATATTTATTTATATATGTATATATGTATATATATATATATATTAATTTATATTAAACCATTTTTTTCCCTTTCCTCTTTTAACACTAAATCTCTAACTCTCCGCGTTCGAGCTCTGCCTCCCTTCTTTCTCCCGTTCACGCGCCTGACCTTTCCCTTTCTCGGTTTATGTATATATGTATATATATATATATATATATATTAATTTATATTAAACAATTTTTTTCCCTTTCCTCTTTTAACACTAAATCCCTAACTCTCCGCGTTCGAGCTCTGCCTCCCTTCCTTCTCCCGTTCGCGGGCCTGACCTTTCCCTTTCTCGGTCTTGAGCCGAGCGAGCTCTTCCTCCATGCGAGAAAAAGTTGACTTTTTATTCGTCCTTGCCCGACACTTTCTGCCCGCGGCCTTCCTTCCCGAAGCCGTGCCAGTCTCTCTGAGCTGTGATTTTCCTTTTCTTGGTAGTTTGACTCTGGGAAGCTGGTTCCCTGGTACACCGGAATGACATTTCTTCTCTTCTTCCCGATGCTTCCCTCGCTGCCACTAGTCTCGCCGCTCGGTCCGAGAGGCTTCGATGGCTTCCCCTTCTGTGAGCAGGGAGCGCGTTCTTTTCTTTTTGGCCCGATTCAGGTGCCGTGGGTTCAAGGGGGTGACCTTCTGCCTCTTCCCCTCTCTTCTCGACCTATAAACATAGTTTCTTTTGATTTTTTTGGGGTTGTTGAAAAAAGTTTGCAAGAAAGGAGAGTAGAAATTTTCAGCTGTGAGGAGATTGGAGAGGGAATTTCTGTGGGAGCACTTCTTTGGGGTGAACTCTTGTGTTGCAGTGCTTTACTTTGGCATTATTAGAGGTGCTCTTCTTCCCCCCCCCCCTTTTTTTTCTTCTCAGTGCCTCGTTGCCTTTCGATTTTCCTCTCTG
>NW_018164444.1:63263335-63265471 GCF_001263595.1 Phalaenopsis equestris | reverse complement strand
TTTTGAGTGGCATCTTTATGATTATTGTGGCATGTTTATGTTAAAAATATTTAAGGAGCTAAGACATGACTCTGGGGTTTTTTTTTTGCTTCTCTTTCATGCATGTTGGGGTTTTGGCTTTGACATATTATGGCTTACTCTCACTTAAAATGAAGGTTGGGGAGTGTATTTTACTGTTTTACGCATGTTTGGAGGCTTGGTTTCAGCTTCCTGTTGCTTTCCCTGGCTCGAAATGTATGCTACAAGGGAATTTATTTAATTTGAAAAATGCTGTAGCTTGTTTTGAGGGCTTGACTTAGCTCCTCGTGATGCCTCACCCCTGTTCAAATATTTGTTGAAATCATATTTAGATATGCAGTTTGTTTCTTAGCTTTGGATGGCTCGGTTTTACCTACAGATGGTTGGAACTTTAATTTCTATATGAATTTATATCAATGCTGGGGCCTGTTTTTTTTAATCTTGTCGAGCTCTGACTTTGGTTTTGATTCTCGTCGAGCTCTGGTTTTGGCTTTGGTTCTCGTTGGGCTCGGATTGGCTTTAGTTCTCGTTGGGCTCGGATTGGCTTTGGTTCTCGTTGGGCTCGGATTGACTTTGGTTTTTGTTGGGCTTTGTTCTTTTTTTTTTTTTGATTCTTGTTGGTCTCGGCTCTTGCCCGAGAACCTGTTTTGGATGTGTTGTGTTGTCTCCATTTGAAGGCTGTTATTTGGTTTTGATGGATTGATTTGGCAGTTTATGGGGCTGCAATTTGACGTTTGCTTGGCGGCTAGCCGCGGGTTTGTGATGTGGTTGGATCAGCCTCCCCTTTTGGTCCTTACCCGTGAGGCCTATTGTAGGTCTTTGGGTGTGATTTGGTTTTCCTTGCTAGGCTTGGATCGGCTTGAGTGTTGTGGATGAATCAAGTTTGCCATCCCAAAAATTAAGATTACTTTAGTTGTCCTTCCGTGTTTGTCAGGGGAGTGTTGTAGTAGCTATTCGTGTGTCCTTCCGTGTTTGTCAGGGGAGCGTTGTTGTAGCTATTCGTGTTTCTTCTGTTTGCTTTAGCCGTGAGCCCCCTTTGTGCTTTGGGTTGCTGTAGTCGTGGGCCTTGTGCTTTGGAAGACCTCCGGTCTGTGGGCTTTTGCAGTTGTTCTTTGCTGCCTTAAATCGTGAGCTTTAACAACTCTTTTCTGGAGACCCTGACCGTGAGCATCTATGTGATTTTATGGGCAAATTTTGTGCTTATTTGATGCATGAGGACATCTATTAATTTGAAAGGCCGGAGAATTTCAATTTTAGTATAAGTTTGGAAATATTGACAGTGGTTTCTCCACGATCATTTTCTTTTGAAATACTATAATAACACCAACACCATAATAACAACATAATAATACCATAATAACACTAGTGTTATATTAATACCATAATAACACCATAATAATATTATAATAAAATCATGATAAAACCATAATAATGTTTCAATAACACCTCAAGAACACTAAAAGGACAACTTAATAAAACTTGAATAACATCTCCATCTCTTTAACAGTGTCTCCTCTTTCTCACCCCATTTTTGTTCTTGTTTTTCTTGCTTCTTGGTTCAGTTTTCGATGCTTATGTCCGATGCATAAGTGTCAACGTATAGCCTTTTGCTATTCGTGAAACCATCAGGCAAAACCTTTCCAGAATCGTGTTAGGTGGATTGCCTTCTCCTCTCTCTCTCTCGCCCCATTTTTATTTTTTTCTTTTCCTTGATTCTTGGTTCGGTTTTCGATGCTTATGTCCGAAGCATAAGTGTCCACGTATAGCCTTTTGCTATGCGTGAAACCATCAAGCAAGGTCGCAAGTAGTCGTTTTGGGGCGTATGGTGTTGATGATAAAGGCACACCGAAGTTAGAGCAGAAAGATGCCCTATCCTATAACATCAAGATCCAGACATTTGATGAACAATAGGATATACATAAGTCTAGCGGGAGTTGACTTGAACCTCCTTAGGTTGTTGGCGGTCCTATGCCTGGTAGCGTAATCGACTCGTGGAAAACAAAAAATTTTTTTTTTTTTAAAGATAAGTTTTGATAAACCATTTTCAAACGAAAACATACTTTTCGACGAAACAAAATTGATAACTCTTCTTTGCATGTTTAAAATTTGTGTGTATGT
>NW_018164444.1:63261938-63262726 GCF_001263595.1 Phalaenopsis equestris | reverse complement strand
GTATAACATATTTTCCTGTTTCTACTGCTTTACATTTTTCAGTACTTTATTTTCCTGTTTCTACCTGCTGCCATACTGTACAATAGCATGTTATAATTTTCCTGTTTCTACCTGCTACTGCTCTTCCTGTAAAGCATGTTATACTGTTCCTGTTTTTACCTGTTACAGTTCTACATGCATTCTATTGTTTGTTCCTGCGTTGTACACTTTACATTATATAGCTTCAAACATGTTTTCTTTTTGCATAGGATGTTTATAGGACTACAATCATAGAGCCGTTTGATTTGACACTATAACTGGACACCCTAGAAAACTTAAACTCGTCACGTCGGGGAGCTTGTAGCTAGCGCAGTGGGCAGCACGACCATCTTCAACAGCAGAACATGTCTTCCCCAGCAAAACCATTCATCTTCCTAGAAATTAAATAACAATTCATAGGATTTCGAGGTTGTTTGTCTGACGCAACATAAATCCTCCACCTTTTCTTTATACATTCGTATAGCTCTGCTGTACGATTCAAACCCTAACTCGTTCTAGGTTCCGAGGTTGTCGTCCGATACGACGTAAACCCTCATATCTTCTAGGCAATTTGTGTGACCCTGTCACGCAAATATAAGCCCTAATTAAATAAAATTGGCAAGATGAAACATTGTAATAAGTTCTTCTCAAAACTGGAGCCAAATCATAGGATAGACTGGGAAGCCCCCGAAGTTCGCCTCGGGATCTGTGGCTTCCCCTAGTTTCTCTTCATTTGGATTCCTTAACAATGTTCCAGATTTGAGCTTTTC
>NW_018164444.1:63257096-63261808 GCF_001263595.1 Phalaenopsis equestris | reverse complement strand
ACAAGATTTGAGGTATAATGCTCTTTCATTTAAACTATAAAAAATATGGGGTCAGTTTGATTTCATATTTTTCTAAACTATATATGTAAATTAAAACGTCCTTCCGAAACGGGCGATGAGATTTTAATTCCGGCTGCCGACAGTTTCTTACGGACGACCCCCAACCAACCTCTCCTGTTTATTTATTTATTTTAGTACCGACACCGTTCCAGTTTTGCTTGCTGTTCTCTATTGTGCTGCTCACTCTTTTTCTACGCTGTTTACAAAGTGTTTTTGTTGGGTCTATTTGATTAATTTCTCGACCTGCTGGACTAATATGTTGTTCTCGTGGAATTTTTTATTTTTTGCAACAATATTTATTAATTCATATGTTTTTACTTGTATCATCTATGTGCGTTCTTTAGGTGAAAATACATCATTTGCTTCTCAAATCAAAATTTCGGACTCTGAAGAAAGAGGAAGCTGACCTTTTCTTTGTACCTTCTTATGTTAAATGTGTGCGCATGAATGGGGGATTAAATGATAAAGAAATCAACCAGACATATGTAAAGGTAAAGATTGTTTATGAATCTTTAATATTTTCAAGAAATCAACCAGACATATATTAATTAACATGTTTGTTGATTCTTATGAAGTTTGTGGCTTCGAAGGTTTTCAAGCTCCTTTTGATTTCTCTTTGTAAAATCAGGTTTTACGCCAAATGCCTTATTTCCACCTTTCAGGCGGACGGGACCATGTTTTTGTCTTCCCTAGGTAACTACTTCATCCTAGCACACTTTGCAAATTATGTTGGTCTTCAACAAGATCACTTTCTGGCATTTTTTAAAGGAAATGCAGGCCACCCGAAACTTACTATTTACAAATTAACCACCCACTATTTACAAATCAACCACCCTTGCTCCATTTTTAAAATTCTCACTCAAATATCAAAATTCATGGAAAAATCTTTTTTCATTTTTATTAAATTGTCAATAGTTTGATTTTGGCATGTGTAAATACATTGATTCGGTAGTTCAAAAAAATCACCAGGGTGGTTAATTTGTAAATATCAATGCTTCAGATGGTCTGTATGTAATTATATCTTTTTAAAGATATTATAGTTATCTTTTATTATGCGAGCATGCTTCTTTAAAAATTATCTTATTCAGCAGTGGTGCTGGTGCTCATCTGTTTCGCGCTTGGGCCATATTTCTAAATAGGTCGATCATTCTTACCCCAGAGGTAACCATGGACTCTTCTTTGTTATTTTGCTTAATATGATAGAAATAAAAAAGTTCATAAGGTAGAAGCATTTAAAAATAGGTTCACTAATCTGCAATTATTCCCCTTCTCACAGGCCCAATGGTTAGAGACAGAAGAAACATGATATCTAAATATTTTTATCTTTATAGCAACTAAATGGGCATTTAAACACATACCACTTAATTCTCATGTATTTACATATCTAACACCTAAACATTAATATTTACATGCATACAACTCCAATCTTTAACATCATATAAAAAATACTGCCTTCACTATCTTCTTAAAAGTGAAATGCACCTTTCATGCATAAATTTTTAACATGGAAGTGTTTTATGTGAAAATTTCAAACTTTGGGTGCTAAATATGTAAATACATAAGGATTGTGTGGTATGTATGTAAATTTCTCTTTATATTAAAAGAAGTTCTTCCTTATCATGAGCCATCTTGCTTGAAAGAAAAAAAACGAAATTTTTGTATCAATATTCAGCTGAATGAATTTAAGAGTAGGAAAGGGGCTTGTTTTTATATTTTGTGTAAAAAGCTATGATTCACTTCCCTGTTTCTTAACTAATGATGGGCTGATATATGTTTAAATATCAGTCAGGTCTGGGTTTCATGTCTTGGCGCTGCTGCTACAAACAAACCAAGCCAACTAAAGTGTTTCCTTGTTCAAGCTTATTCATTCATTTATTTATTTATCAAGCTTAACCTGAATCTCTACATGAATTGAGTTCTTAAATTCTATTCAAAATCATTTATTTATTTGTTTTTATTGAGATTAACTAAAGTAAAGTTTTAATCAAACTTGATTAATGTTGTTGAGATCAAAATGACTTGCTGACTATAATTTATTTCCTTGCCCGTTTGTGTTTCGTGAAATGCTCATGACTGCTCTGTAATTGCAGATATGCTGAGTGCCTGAGATAAAGCTTATATTTTTTTTATTTTACATCGTATTAAATGCCATGAAAATTGTAAATATTACTTCACTCTTTTTCATTTTATGTTTGATTTATTAATAAGTACGATCAATATTACTAGAAGATAAAACTTTAAAGGTTGTGTGCTTTAGGAATATTATGCAGAGAAAATCTTATGAAAATTTAAAGGTAAATTTTATATGACCACACATAGGCTATCAGTGTATGGAATTAAATGCTGAGCAATAAATAGGCCAGTGATAGTCATATTAATTAAGTTAAATATTTAGCAAAACTAGAAATGATAATCAGGGAAGATTTATATTAAGGTATGGTGTGACTCATAAGATGAGTAGATAAAACTAGTATCGAAAGCCTGGAATGAGAGTGGTAAACCAAAAGAAATACAAATAGAATTGTGCAAAAATATTTACTCGGATGCGTGAACACCTATAAAAATCAACATGGATCAGCGAAGAATAAGAGTTCTTATAGTGCGTCCCAAATAAAATCGTGTAAGGCTAATGATGATGATATTTAAACTATCAAAATTAGGTTATTGTGTGTTGTAAGCCTTACTTTTTTATCTTTGTTCGATACCTATTTTTTGAATGAATTTTTATTTTGCGCTTCTCTGAACAAAATGAGAATCCATTCTAGAAAGTTAATGCTTTGTTGCAATCACAAGCGTTTGATAAAACCAATAATTAAGTTTTGATGGAATTATACAGGGGGACCGCACTGATAAACGACCAATAAGTTCTTTTCATACGTGGAAAGATATAATCATCCCTGGTAATGTTGATGATGGACTGACTACGTTTTATGGATCTAGGATCGTCCAACCACTCCCCTTGTCAAAGAGGAAGTACCTGGCAAACTTTTTAGGTCGTGCCCAGGGAAAGTTTGGGCGTCTTCAATTATTAGAGCTTGGCAAACAATACCCAGATAAGGTAACTTTCATCCTCTTCTGACATCTCAATAGTTTCGTGTAAAGTTTTGCTTGATAAACATATATATTAATTTTTTACATTAATTGTTACTATTTTGCTCCAAAATTGGGCTCTTTGTGCAAGTCACTGAAGTGAAGTTTATGCAATGTTTTCAAGCCATTTACTTCGCTTTAATGTCAATGAGATTCTTATATACTGTTTGGTTTTTAATACTTCATTATCAATGAAAAATTTGCCACCTTTCTCTATTTTGATTAGTTATCTGTTGATTAATTTATTTTTGATTCTATTTTGCAATCTTACTTTCTTTATGAACAGATATCATGCATAATGATTTTCTGAACAGTTAGAATCTCCAGAATTGCAACTCACTGGTCCTAATAAGTTGGGAAGGGTCGAGTATTTCACTCATTTGAGGAATGCTAAGTTCTGTCTTTCTCCACGAGGCGAGTCATCATGGACACTACGCTTTTATGAATCATTCTTCGTGGTATGCGTTCTATTCAAACTTCCTTTCTCCAGCATCATTTTTTTTTTCATTCTTGAAAAGCTGGCTTAAACTGTGTTTTGGGATCAGTTTGAGCCAACTATCAGTTTAGTGTTATTCTGGCATTTCCGTGTCCATTGAATTCAAATCAGTCCATAGGGGCGGCAGAAGCGGCATTGACCGCTAGGCCAAGCCAATGACTTCAATATAGAGGAAGGTTTACATACATACCACTAAAATTTTATGTAATTACATATTTAACAGCTAAACTTTATTGTTCTATACATGCCGCTTTGCTTATGCATGAAATGTGTATTTAACTTTTTAAAAGTTAAAATGATGGTATTTTTTATGTGATATGAAAGATTTGGGTGGTATAAATGTAGGTATAAATGTGATTTGGGTGGTATAAATGTAAAAAAGCAAAGTCTAGGTGTTAGATATGTAAATAGGAATTGAGTGGGTATGTAAAGGCCCCTAATATATATACAGGGTTTGAAATTATGTTTGTAAACTAAAATATAAATTAATCTCTTAGATGAAATAAGCATTAATCCAAGAAGAAAATGATGGCCGCCAAATATGAGAGGATTTGCTTAGTAGAAAGAGCGAGCAGGCATGAATTTTCTTGAAATTTTAATTAAATTGAATATTCATTTATTTTTATACAAACTTATTATTTCTATTTTTTCTAGCATAGTATATATGTTTACATTATATATGAAATATTTTAAAAAATTATCATTATATAATCGTTCATTTATATCTAATAAATTTAAAGAAAGCAATTTAAAGTATGTAACTATGTTGTATGAAAAAAATTAGAGCATTAATTAATAGCGTGTGTCGATACATATATAAATATGTGTGTGACGCCACCGTGATTCATTGTTTGGCGGCGTTTGTAAGATCTTGGGGGTCACTGATTCGAGTCTTGCCTCGAATTAGTCACATGGGGTTAGTTGGGTGGTCCGCCCTCTGGCCGATCTTATATATACATCCATCCATCCATCCATGCATGCATGCATACATACATACATACATCCATCCATCCATCCATCTAGAGATATATATATATACATATATATATATATATATACATATACC
>NW_018164444.1:63253402-63256984 GCF_001263595.1 Phalaenopsis equestris | reverse complement strand
ATATATACATATATACATATACATATATACATATATATATGTACATATATACATATATATATATATACATATATACATATATATATATATACATATATACATATATACATATATACATATATATACATATAATTATTTTAATTTTAAATCTTACAATATGATAAAAATAATTAGAAAATTTATTCCTTTCATATTATGGGCATCATATGATCGCACTGCACATTTCAATATGATTGGAACTCATGAGCATATTTTGAAATTCAGAACTACAAATTTGTTTCATTTATAATTGTTTAATTTTCAAATTTTTCATGAAGTATATTTTGAATATGTTATTTGAACAATTAAGACGTAATCAAAACTAAAATTAGCACTGATTGATGGAGCCTATCATTTGCTTTAGTTCTATGCTGTTATGGTTAATCAGTAATTACACATTGTTGTCTCTCCTGAATTCTTATAACTTGCCGTCACAATTCAATAAACTTAAATGATTTGCATAAAGCATTTGTTGTCCAAAACGAGCAATTATCAAGTGGAAATTTCCTGCACTAAAGCTATTGCATGTTCAACTTATATATCCTTCAACTCTAATCTCGTAATTAACTCAGTAGCTGATCATTATTTTTAGCGGGATTTGCATGCATGCCACGCATATCTCAATGTATTTACTTATCTAACATCTAAATTTCAATTTTTACGTACATAACATTCAAATCTTTAATATCGGTCTAACCTTCTCTACTCATCATCAATGAATCACTCAATTTATTTCGGAGGATTTACATTCCTACAGACAATTCTTATGTATTAACAAGTTTATTACCTAAACTTTCATTTTTACATAAATAACATTCAAATATTTAATGCACATCAAAAAATATTGCTATCAATAACTTTAAAGTGAAATATACATTTTTATGTATAGATTTTTGCATGTTTTTGACATTGAACTGTTATATCAATTTCAAGCATAAGGTGCTTGATATCTAAATACAAAAGAATAGTGTGGTATGGGCTTGTTTGGGATCAATTTTATTTTTAAAAACATGTTTGTTTGATGTGTTTTTCATGTATTTTTATTTTTTATTTGTAAAAAAATTATTAACATGTCTTTGAAAACACTCAAAATAACATTTAGGTGTTTTGAATCTTTTGAAAAATAATTATATCTAACCAAACATAGCAAACATATTTTGTTTCAAATCAAACATAAACATAACAAAATAAATATAAAAAATGGAAAAAAAAATAGAAGCGGTCTAAAAAACATAAACATGTTTGTCTATTTGATCAGGTATGATTGTTTTTAAAACTACTCGAAAACACCTGTATGTTGTTTTGATTTTTTTAAAGAACAGAATTTATTTGTTAGAAACAAAAAATAAAATATATAAAAAATATACTAAACAAATCTGTTTTTAAAAATAGATGGAAAAAATAAATGCGGGTTTTCTTGGGATCAATTTTGTTTTTGTTTTTTTTTTCTTTTTTAAAATAATGTGCTGGTTTTGTTTTCTCTTTTTTGCATGTTTATATTTTTTGTTTTTAAAAATAAATTAAAATATTTTGAAAAACAGTCAAAACAATCTTTAGATGTTCGGAGTGTTTTTAAAAATAGCCTTATTTTAATAACCAAATATATTTTATTTGAAATCAAAATATAAACAAAACAAAATAAAAATAAAAAACAGAAGTTGTCCCAAATGCCGCCTTGAGAGGAGAAATGGGTGCTTCCTTGAGTGGAGAAAATGGATCTCCCAGACATTTACTACAACGTGCTGCATGCATAAATCATAATCTTGTGAGAAACTTTAATGTACTGTGGTTTGTTTCGGCAGGAATGTGTTCCTGTTATCCTATCAGATCAGGTAGAACTTCCATTCCAGAATGTGATTGATTATACTCTGATCTCCATCAAATGGCCATCAACACAAATTGGACCCCAGCTGCTGGAATACCTGGAATCCATACCCGGTTGGTCAATATTCTGCTTCTTTTTCCTGAATTTTTAATTTGTTTATGAAGTTTTTATCATTTTCTGTTTTCTTTTTGGGGCATTTACATACATACCACACAATTCTTATATATTCACATATCTGACACCTAAACTTTCATATTTATTTACATAACACTTTTTTAAAAGCGAAATATACCTCGTATGATATCAAAGTGTTATAAATGTAAATAATAAATTTGAAGTGTTGGAAATGCAAACACATAGGAATTGTATAGTTTGTATGTAAACTCATACATACCACCCAATTCCTATGTATTTATGTATATAACACCTAAACTATACTTTTTTTACTTTAATATCACCCAAATCTTTCACATCACATTAAAAATGCCACTGTTTTAGCTTTTAAAAAGGGAATTACACTTTTTCGTGGTATATATGTAAAAATACTATAGTTTAGGTGTTAGATATGTGTAAATGCATAGGAATTAAGAGGTATATATGTAAATCTTTGTTTTTTTTCTTGTTTGGTGGCTCAGATGGGGCGATTGAAAGCATGATAGCTCGGGGCAGAGAAGTGAGGTGCCTGTGGGTTTATGTTTCAGAATCAGAGGCCTGCTCTGCAATTCTGGGAATCTTATGGGAGTTGCAGAGAAAGGTGAGGAGATTCCATCAGTCTGCAGAAACATTTTGGCTGCATAATCAGTCATTTGTTAACGGGGATTTGGTTGAGTTTCAGCGCTGGAGAACCCCCCTCCCTTTGCCCTGATTTGGCCTCTTTTATTTTGGAGAAACAGAATTTATTTACCTTTGTATTTATGTAACTCCTAAATTTTGATCTTTGTTTATCTATCATTTTGGTGTTATAGTTTAATTCAAATATAGCATGAAAATTTGTGTTTCACATTTTAAAAGTTAAAATAATGGTGTTATGAAGCTTTCGAAGGACGAAATATTTCGTGTTAACAATACCATCAAATTAGCACCTATCCGCTTTATCATGTTTGAACGTAATATTTCATTCTTTTGAAGGGGTGAGTTGTGAGAGTCCTTTTTATTTATTTATTTAATTGAAGGGGTGAGTTTATTTTACAAATTCATTCATTTATTAAAGTCGGCTTATGGTTTATTGGTCTATATATTATTACAATTATTATTATCATTATTATTATTATAAATTTTTAAAATTGTGCGAGTTCTGAAGTTTAAATTTTTAGGGTTTTTACGTATCGAATACACAAATTTTATATATTTTTGTATGTGAGCCCCAACTTTCATATTGTATGCATCTCACTTAAATTTGTAGTATCACATACAAATATATTAATATTCTTTGCTTTTTAGAAATAAATACATCTTTTTATACATAAATATATGCCACCAAGTTATTGTAGATGTAAATATTAATGTTTTAGTGTTTGATTAGCAGATTAAAAAAATTTGTGGTATGCATGTATTTTTTTTTTGGAATGTTTAAAAATTAAAATTTGAAGGCCTAGCTCACGCTACTAATCAGTTGACGTCAGATTTGTCGGTCATCACACCCAAGGAAAGGAGCCACATATGAAGGGGAGGGTGTGGACTATAAAGGAGAGAGAGAGAGAGAGAGAGAGAGCGGAAAA
>NW_018164444.1:63233652-63252357 GCF_001263595.1 Phalaenopsis equestris | reverse complement strand
AAAAAAAAAAAAAAAATCAAAATATAAAAAAAAAAAAAAAAAAAAAAAAAAAAAAAAAAAAAGAATTTCTTTATAATTGAGCCATATTGTAAGAAAATAGTCAATCTAGTCACAAAAAAAAAAAGAAACTCCTTTCTTCGATAACACTTATGGAACTCTCCTTATAAGGCCATCTATTCAACTATAATAAAGATGCTGACAATCTATGTGACTACACCCTAAATTTGAGACAAAATGCCCTCAAGATGGAATATTATAGATGTAGCTAATGTGGTTTTGCATGAGAGCTAAGAGCCCCAAGTAGCAGAATAGTCATCGCATAGGGAAAAATACAACTCATTTTTACTTGAATACTTTTGATTGGTATTTTAAGAAAATGAAATATCTGATAAATATATTATTTAGACCATAGAAACATACATTTGTCTTGTAGAGATGAGCAAAGCATAGTTTCATATTTATCATGTTCTTATTCTTATCACAAAAAAACTTCCTAAGAGATGAGAGAATAAAAAAATTAAATATATATAACTAAAAGTAGCTACTCAAACTAGTAGGGCACGAATAAACCTCAACTTATTCTAAACCAACCCCAATTAATGAAAGAATGACTCCAGGATCATACGTTGAAGGAAATAAATTTTGAATGATGAATGTACGAGCAAAGGCCAATTGAGAAATGAAGACCAAACATTGAAGTATGGGTACTACGGGTCGAGTACGGGAGGCCAAGTACTAAGGATTGAGTATGGAAGACTGAGTTCTATGAGCTAGATGCAAAGATCTCTAAGAAAATATGGTCCATTCATGATCTATCTTAGACTTTGAAAAGGAAATCTTAGAATCTCAACTTGATGTGACCAAAAAGGTAACTATGTACCCATAGAGGTCAAGGCATGATAAAGACCTATACTTATCTTTTTAGAAAGACTCGTCCTTATATAAGGAGGAGTTAAACATACAATTGATTCCACCCTTTGGATTAAAAAAAAAAGTTTGATTATTAAAATCAAACTTATTTACTGAGCTGCTTGGGTCTCTCTCACCTTCCTCCCTCATTCTCTTTCCTTGCTTATGCTCTATTCTTTGGGTGTAATTCAAGGACAAAACAAAATTCAACATAAAATAGATTTAGGTTAGGCTGTTTATGTTTATTTGGATGTGTTCATTGTATTCTATGGAGTACTACTTAATGTGATGTTTTACTTGTTGTTTGGATGGTTTATCCATTGCATTTAAGTTAGACTTAATATTAGGGTGACTATTTTATAGTTATAATGATTGTTTCATGCAAAATATTCATGTTTAATGGGGCAAATGAAATGTAAAAATTAAATTAATATTAAAATATTCCTTCAAGTGCTATTGTTAACTCATGACATGCCCTAAGCATGATCTATTAGGATAATTGGAGTGGCACCTACTGGTGTGAAAATAAGCATGACTATAGTTGTTTGCTTACAGATTACCTATTTTTAGAAAATTCATGCTTGCGTTTATTTGTATGTTACTTTATATTTGCACTTAAAATACCTATTTTTTTCTAGATTTATTTCTTATGGTAAGTAAGCTCCACTAGCTGGCAATCATGTTGATTGTTGAGCTTCACAAAAGAGCTAAAGAATCTCATTTTGAGACTCCTTAATTAAGTAATGTCCATCCAACAAAATAGAAGCATAACCCTGACGTTCTGGCTTTGAGATCATCATCTAGAATGATGGGTGTTAGAGTGGGTGATTCCGTTGTTGTGAGTGTTATGCCTAAAAGCCATAAAAATGTGGGATTGTTTTCATGAAGCATATGAATTATATGATATGTTCGGATATAAGAAAGAAGTGATTTAACCAAACCAAGATATTATTCTAGCTATTAATTATGAACATTGAAGTCTCCTTCCACTCAACAATGGTTATTCGTTATAAGAAATTTTAGGCAACCCTCATATTCCAAAATCTCTTTCTTAGGAGAAATAAATTGGACTCTAGTCCGAGCTCCAAAAATCTTAGAGACTCCGTCAACGTACAATCCATCAGAAAGATTTGGGATGGGGGAATGAGATGCTCAACTGAAGTACAAATTATACATTCAATCACAAAATCAACAAGCACTTACTTCTTGATATGGTCTTTCTGTAAAAAATGAATGTCACTCCCCTAAGTGTGAATTAAACTAAGTATGTGCTAGGTCTTTAAGAGTATTAGAAAAATTTTGACAAAGAAGCATATTAGAAATTCCTTGCATGTGCATCATAATTCTATAATGATCAACATCTTCATATACGTCAAACATTGGATAGTCGTCAATGGTAGTTGATAGGCAGTGATCAACGATGGTTATTATTTGACTCTCCAAACATTGGATAGTCGTCAATGGTAGTTGATAGGCGGTGATCAACGGTTGTCAGCCGCTATAGAGGTCGATGGTTTTTATTTGACTCTTCTCTAGAAGGCTCCATAAACTCCTTATTTTCTTCTACTCCTCCCCCTCTCCCTCCAAGTGAAGAGAGAGTTTGGTTTTTTAGCACGTAACTTCCTAAACCACCTGATCAAGTGGTTCATGTTGATCCCCCATGATCATAAGTAATGTTTTAAGCATTTTGGTAATTTAATGACCTTAGAATTGAACGATCTTAGACTTGTTAGATATATTTCATTGAGACACTTGATTTGAATATAAATATGTCAAATTAAATATGGAGTTCATTTGACCAGTCAATTGATGATTTAAAGTCTTCAATTATGCTTCAATAGCTTGATCTAAGCTTAATTGGACTTGGATTGAACAAATTTTGACATCATTGGGTTCGTCTTGTCGAGACCGTCAGTTTGAATATAGCTTTACTACAATCGGGAAACACACTCTTGAATTTGAATTCTTAAAGCCTCTAATTATGCTTTAATGGCTTGATCTAGTCTTAATTGGACTTGGATTAAACCAATTTTGACATCATTGGGTTCGTCTTGTCAAGATGGTCAGTTTGACTATAGCTTTACTACAATCGGGAAACAAACTCTTGAATTTGAATTTGAAAGACCCCTTATAAAAAATGCTTTGAGATTTGTGCTTGATAAAAATTTGTTCACGACACATCAATACTAAAGTAATAATTATGTATGCATAAGATATAAATTTATTACAAAATCCTATTTTATAAGAGATCAATTTTAAGCACAAGGAAAGTAATATACAATATAAAAGCATTAATTATTAAGGAAATTTACAAACATACCAAACAATTCGTATTTATTTACATATTTAGTACCTACAATTTGATATTAATATTTATAACACTTTAGTGCCATAAACCTATGCATGAAAGGCAAATTTCACTTTTAAAATACAGCAACACTGACATTTTTATGGGACATCAAAAATTTAAGTTGCTTTCACTTAAATATGAGAATTTAGAAGTTGGATATGTAAATATATAAGAATTGTGTGGTTTCCATGTATATGCTCCAACCTATTATTACAACAATCATAAAAAATAAAATTATAGTAAATATCAATTAAGACAAATAATCAAATATATGGGGTCATATAGGTAAAATTTTATGACAAAATAATCACAAAATATTAATATAAAAAAATTCAAAGTAATTTACCTTTGAAACCTTATATTTCAAGTTAGCTCTATTCTTTAAGGAAAAAAAAGAAAAAAAAAAAACATTTTAGCTTTTGATTAAAGTAAAATAAAGACTTCAGTTGCCAGTCCATGGCTATGCTTTTGGATGAGAGATCATGCTTCTAGCACTCATCAATCTAAAAGATAAATAGTAAAGTAACCTTTTTTTTTTCATATGCAGGCCACAGGAAAATTGGTATTTACAAATCAACCGCTCCCTTTCATTCATTTTTCAAATTTTCACTCAAATATCGAAATTCATGGTAAATCCCCTACTCACATTTTTCGTCTTTTATCAAATTCTCAATAATTTGATTGTGGTACGTATAAATACATTGGCTTAGTGGTCCAAAAACATCATCTGGGATGTTAGTTTGTAAATATCAATATTTTGGATGATTTGTATGTAATTATCTCAAAAAAAGTAATAATAATCTAAGCCCATCTGAAGTGTTTTTTGGTTGGATACCTTGTCACTTCTTTTACTCCAGAACAAGATCCTTAGCTTCTCTTCCCCATCTCCTTTACTCCTCTTGTAATCCTCTCCTACATATATATATATATATATATATATATATAAAAGAAAATTGAAAATATAACTACTCTCTTTCAAAATAATTTATCTCCAACTTTGCTCCAACTTTATTATTCCACTAGGTTAGCATGCTTTACATTCACTTTAGTTTAAGAAGGCGGCTGCAACTTAGTTTTACGTCAAGTAGGATTTATCAAATCCGATAAATTCAGATTTGTCTTTGACAGCAGAGTTCCCAACGGAATAAATCCGCCTCGTACTGTTGGAAAGTAGATGGAACGCGAGTAAAGCGGATAGAACACGAGAATATTTGATTTAACTGAGCGTTGGATTTAATATTCAGGTTTTTGATGTTTGGCTCGATTTAAGCTAAACCCGTGGCTAAATTCTACGAATAGTATGCTACCAAACACTAGCTTAGTTTAATAAGTCTATCACTCTCATCTTCTTAGTTGTTCTTCCTTGTAGACAAGTTAATTCCTTTCTCTCCTTCTAAATTCACATATCCATGTCAGATTTCTTCTCCAATCCTTCCTTCAAGTTCTGAGCAGCTCACTTCATCTTCTTCCACCTCTTCTCCTTCCATGTTGCCACTGCTTTCTAAGAACTTTACCTTTCTTTCAGTATTGCTATGAAATCAAAGACTACATTTTTAATTCTTTTCTGCGTTTTTTGAGCTTTTTTTTACAGTAAATGGAGAGATTTGCAGAAGCTCTGGTGATCATATTTTGGGTTTTTTGTGATGGATTTGTGAATGGGATTGGTGTTAATTTGGGGACTCAAGCAAGCCATCCATTGCCAAATTCAGTAGTGGTGCAGATGCTCAGAGATAATGGAATTGATAAACTGAAGCTATTTGGAGCAGAGGAGGGAGCTCTGAATGGTCTGAGGAACAGTGGGATTCAGGTGATGATAGGTATTCAGAATGACATGCTTCCGGCCATGGCCGCCGACATGAGTGCGGCCGAGATGTGGGTTTCCAAGAATGTTTCTTCATATGTTAATGTTGGGGTTAATATAAGGTTTGCACTTTGGCCCTTGTGTCTTCTCTTTTATTTTTATTTTTTTTATTTTTTTTTATTTTTTTTTTTTACATACATATCATCAAATTCTTATGTATTTACATATCTGAGACCGGTACGTTACGTTTTATATACACTTGTACCAGGTAAATCTCTTATATCACATAAAAAATATTACGATTGTGAATTTTAAAAGTTGAAATGCATGTTTATATACATATGTATGGTAAATGCAATTTTTTTTTTGTATATGATATATTGAAGTCCTCGAGTCTGATATTTACATTTATGGAACTTTGGTGTTATGAACCTACAAATGCATGTTTATATACATATGTATGGTAAATGCATTTTTTTTTGTATCTGATATATTGAAGTCCTCAAGTCTGATATTTACATTTATGACGCTTTGGTGTTATGAACCTATGAATCAAAAGGTGTTCTTCATTTTAGAAAAGTTTGCACTAGTGACATTTTTTATGTGATATTAAAGATTAGAGGGTTTTTTATGTAAATATGAATTAATGTTTAGGTGTTTGATATCTAAATACATACATAAGAAGTATGGTGCATGTATGTATTGTTGAATTGTTTCCATCTCATGTCCTATACTTAGGGGTGTGCATTCGATTGGTTTGACTGGATTGGTTTGGAAATTTAACAAAACGTAATTAATCGAAATACAGAATCCAAATAATTTTTCAGGAGAACCAAACCAGTCAAATCAAATTTTAATTCGGTTTTAAAAAAATTGAAATTTAAGAGCTTTCGAAAATATAGCCAAGATTTAAGCACATTTTTATTGAATTTCTATATTACTTGTGAAAATATAAGAATACCAAAATTATAGTATGCTTAATGAATAATGAAATTTGAAAAATTATCAAAATTAAACATTATTTATATCTGAATAGAGTAAGCTTCTCGTTGTTTTATTCTGTGTAGTGTTGTTTAGTAGATTGGTTTTCACTTTACACTGAAATTTTAATTCTTATGTGAATTTTAATTCGATTTTCGATTAGTTTGGTAAAACAAAAAAAACAAACCGTAACCGATAAACCAAGCTATACAAATTTTAAAACCGAACCATTATTTTAAAAACCGAACCAAATCAACAAATTGGTTCGGTTCGGATCAGTTTTTTGGATTTATCCAAACAATGCACACCTCTACCTATACTAACATAGCTTTTTTTTACCATTATTTTACCTTTTTTCTTAAACTCAAAATTTTGAATTTTTACAACTATTTTAAGTTACATAAAATCTATTATAAAATCTATTTGACATAATTTAAGACAGATTACTCATCTATTCTCCATTATAAAGATTTTCTTATGTTAATTCAACTAGCCTATACTACAATGCTTTAGGGTTGTCAACGAGCCGAGTTCGGGTGAGTTCGGTCTTGACTTGTATTTAGCTCGTTCGAAATTTGCTGTGTTTGAAATTACTCATGAACCGTGTGTTTTTATTCAGCTTGACTTATATATTTTTATTTGTGTTCGGCCTGTTTATATTAATTAGAAAAATAAATGTATAATGTTGAATTCAAACCTACAACCATTCCTATACAATAAGAAACATAGAACAACATGACCACACTATTCATGAGTAATTTCGAACACGAGCAAATTTCGATCAAAGGATTGTTCGTTTCGGCTCGTTTATAATTCAAGTTTAAATGTTTGCTTGCGTTCGGCACACTTATTTAACGAGCCATTCAAATACAAGCAGAAGCCGAACAAGAGTTGTTAACAAAGAACAAACTTTTATGACGAATATACAATACTTTATTAGCTTATTTTGACGAGCAAATATTACATGTGGAATCCGTACACGCGGATTGATGGTATTGTGGTGGCATTTCACCACAATACCACTAAATATTATCAAATTTGCATCTATCCACACCAATCTTATCCAAACATAATTTTATTTCTATTTTGAAAGCCATACAATGCTTTACTTCCCTACAGCTACGTTGCAGTTGGAAACGAACCATTCCTGAAAACATTAAATGGAACATACCTGCAATCAACATTCCCAGCCCTCCAAAACATCCAGAGCGCGCTCATCAAAGCAGGCCTCGCAAGCCAAGTGAAGGTGACCATCCCCCTCAATGCCGATGTCTATGAGTCAGCGACCGGCAAGCCTTCCGGCGGCGACTTCCGAGCCGACATAAAAGACCTCATGCTCTCCATAGTCAAATTCCTCAGTGACAACACTTCCCCCTTCACAGTCAACATCTACCCTTTCATCAGCCTTCTCAATGACCCAAACTTCCCGTTAGATTACGCCTTCTTCGATGGCTCATCGTCCCCAATCATCGACGGCTCGACGACATACACCAACACGTTGGATGCGAATCATGATACACTTGTTTGGGCTCTGAAGAAGAATGGATTTGGCAACATGTCAATCATAGTTGGTGAGATTGGTTGGCCAACAGATGGTCATATAGATGCTAATGTTCAGTATGCTCAGAAGTTCAATCAGGGGCTCATGAACCACATTGTGCAGGGAACTCCGGTTAGGCCGGGAGCCATGGACGTGTATTTGTTCAGTCTGATTGACGAGGACGAGAAGAGCATTCAGCCTGGGAACTTTGAGAGGCATTGGGGGCTGTTTAGCTTTGATGGCAGCGCAAAATACCAGATGAAGATTGGGAACAATGAGATTGTTTCTGCTAAGGGAGTGAAGTATTTAGAGAAGAGATGGTGTGTGATGAAGCCAACAGCTAGTATTACTGATCCAAATGTGGCTTCAAGTGTGAGTTTTGCCTGTGGGAATGCAGATTGCACAAGTCTGGGGTATAAGACCTCTTGTAGTGATTTGGATGCTCGCGGGAACATCTCTTATGCGTTTAATAGCTATTATCAGAAGAACGATCAAGATGATAGAGCCTGCGGTTTTTCGAACTTGGGAAGTGTTACAGAGAGAGACCCGTCGACGCTGAACTGCAAGTTTCCTGTCATGATTGAGGTTTCTGAAGGGGTTCCGTGGAGGATGGGGGGAGCTCAGGAACATGGTTTTGCTTCAGTGTTCTCTGTGTTGGTTCCATTATTGTTGTTGACATTGTGTTGAGGTTATGAAGACATGCATGGTTTGTTTGAATTATGTTAAAGCTGTTTATTGTGAAGATCCGGATATGGTGTGAAAATTGGTATTAGTGGCGCTAACTTAAGAGAATGTTGGACGACGAATGACGACGTGGATCACATCACGCTGTCGTATCTATATGCTATAATAATATATTTGTAAGTCTTTTAACCATTTAGATAGTTATATAAATATTTTAATACCTTAAATATTTATAAGGTAATTTTATGTATGCTGGTACAAATGAATTTTGTGGAGCCATCTAGCTTTTGATTTGTAAATCATTTTATCAGTCTTTTAAACATGACTATATGCACTATAATTTGCAAAATGTTCTGTTAAATATGCATTATAGTTGACAACCTGATTTATAAATAATTATATATGCACAATATTTAACATGATGAGATGGATGCTGGGGATAATTTGGGATGTTAAAGATGATATATATGATATGAAATATACATACACAAGAAAGTTAAATATCATAATTCAGATTGGAGGAGGATGATTACCCCATATAAAGGATGGGCTAATTTCTTTAAACATGTGGATTATAGCTAATGGGAAATATTAGGGCATGCATATGGTGCCAATGGGCCCGGGGTGATGACTACTACATTTTGACTTCTTTGAATATGAGTGATTTATTCCTTCATTTGCTAGACAGTAGATGTAGAAAGCTTTTATGAAGCTAACATAGAAGAACAAGGTTGTAATATAGTATAGAGATGGTAGTATGCTTAAAATTGAGGCTTGATTGGACTCGGATTGAACCAAATTTGTCTTCATTAAGTTCATCCTAACAAGATGGCCAGTTTGACTGCAAACTTGTAATTAATAAAAATTTTCGTTAAGTCTTCCTAAAGTTCATTATGCAACAAAACTCAAAACTCAAATCAAATATCAAAACTCTTTATTAATACAAAGAGAAAAATAACAAATACAATATCATACATGATGAATAAAGATTTGGCTAAATTTAGAAAATTATTATAATATTGTGCAAATCTAACATCATGAATCAAATTTAAGAAATAACAAACTGCCCAAAAATCTGAATTATTGTCTTTTTCATATGATCCATTTAATATCAATTGATCCCTGTTGCAACACGAAGCCTAAGTCGACATTACAGTCGAATATTACCTAAAACTGAATCAAATCAGAATCAAATTTGATGTCGGGTTTTGATAAGAAGCAGAAATCTGTAATTTGGATTCATTCGTGATCTCCCAGTTAAGCTCTATAAAGAGTCTTTCAGCTTACAGCCCTTGGTTTCAACAGGGAAGAAGACTACAGCCATCCCTGTAAAGAATATCACAGCTTCGAAGAGAAGAACAGCTGCTACCTTGTGGCAACCATCCACCAAGCCAACTGCCACAAGGGGAGAAATAATCCCACCAATTTTTCCAATTGAGTTTGCTGTTCCATAGCCTGTACTCCTGACAGAGGTTGGATAAATCTGCAAAAAAATAAAAGAGGGCATTTACATAAAAACCCATACATATCTTATGTATTTACATATCTAACACCAAAACTTTCATATTTACATGAACAACACTCAAATCTTTAACATTACATAAAAAAAATCACTATTATTAACTTTTTTAAAATGAAATACATGCATAGGTTTATAACACCAAAGTGTAATGAATGTAAATATCAAACTTCAGGAGTTAGTTATGTAAATACAGAAGCATTGTGTGGTATGTGTGTGAATTTTCCAAAAAACATGATCATGTAAATAAGCTGAGTGAAAATTCATATATTTGCATCTCAACTTCTTCTTTTGTTGAATTTATGTGCCCAAATAAAAAAATTGTTGAGAATAAATATAAATTATGCATGGTAAACTAATTACCACTTTTAACATAGAAGCTTAAGCCTGTGAGAGTGAGCCAACCAACTGATATAGTTTATTTATATATTGGGTTTTCGCACATTGTTCATGAATACAAGAAGCCCATTAAAAAATAGTTCATGAGTCGAGCCCAATTGCATGCAAAATCCTCAAGAATCCTTCGAAAGAGTGGGATGCTAAGGTGATCGTTATCTTGAAGCTCGAGATTCATCAAGTTTTAATCTTGAGATTTTTATTGGTTCTTTAATGGAAAATGAGCAAAATCTTATGAAAAAATAAGGAAATGAAAGACAAAGAACATGCCTTGAAGTCTACCTCCTCAACAAATGAATAAGAACAATATTCGATCAAAGCTAACAAAGAAGGCCTAGATAACAATCTCACTCAATTTTTTCGCCATTTAAACATAAAAGAAGATAGAAGAGAGATAGGGTATAAGAAAAACTCCAATCCTAAAAACAAAAAATAAGGTGGATCATCTCAAGACGACTCAATTATCAACTCACGCATAGTTTGTTCATATAGAGCTGTCTCAGGATGTCGATGTTGAAGTGTGTGAGGTAGCCTTTATGAGACTATGCAACTCGGTTAAGAATGAAGCAACTTTTTACAACTCTAAAATAATTTATAATTTCACAGGGATTGTACAGTGCAAGGGAGGGACAACAAAGAAGGAAATAAATAGAGCAAAGAGGATGATTTAAAACTACAATCACACTGAAAAAAGCAGGAAGCATTTTGCTTCATGACTTTAGAGCATAAAATCATGCGTGATTTTCAAGAAGCTAAACGATAGATATGGACTTGCAAAAATTTAAAACTTTCTTTTGATTAATTACATGAAACTGAAAAAAAAAGCATTCACATTAAGGGATCCAAATCTATTTGGATACAAAAAAAATCAAGATGTGATAGTCGAATATCAATACTAGACAAACGAAAAAAACAATATTTGTATCGTTAAAACCAAGTGATGGCCATTAAAATAAAAAGAATGATCAAGTTTATAATAATAGGTCATCATGAAAATGTTTATTTACTTGCTATTGCTTTCAAAGAAGAATATGATATGAATGCTTGAATTATTGTACAAAAGATTATGGCTTGGGCACCCTAGCTTATTCATGCTAGCAAGAATACAGCCACCTGGATCTCTTAACCAGTTAAAGAACTTCCCCGCTTAAAGTTTGAGGAATAAATTGGTGATTTATATCAAACGAGCAGGTAGTAATTATCTTTTTTTTTTTTTTTAATATAAGAAATGTATGGCAACATCTAGATCGTTTGAAACAACAAGAACCATGAGTAAAGGTGAAGAAAGATACATTACTTCTTTTTTTTTTTTCGTTATAAACGAAGACTAGATCTACATGGGTACTCCTTTTGGCATCAAAGAGTGATGTATAACGTAGTTTAATTGTTCTCCCAAAAGGATCAGCGTGAGAAAAGCTGTTTAATTGCATGCATATCGAATGATCAGTAGGGGAAGCTTGAGATAGATTTATTTGATGAATTTTGCAGCAAGCATGGTATTAGACATAATCTTTTGAGTCCTACAACTTTATAAAACAGATTTGGAGAGAAGAAAAGCCAAATGTTAACAGAGATGGCTAGGCCTATGATTAATGAAAATTAACTTCTTGAGTATCTTTGGACTGATGAAGAATGCTTATTACTTTTAGAATACAGTAACAATAATTATTTACTTCAAGAAGGCATCATATAAGCATAGAAAAGTGTTACAATAATGATAAGGAGCATTTCCCTAGCCTTGATTCAAATTGAATCAAGTGTTCAAGCGTTCCAAGGAAATTCTTCTACTAGTAAAATATTTTCTGTTTTAAAATTTAACTGTAAAAAATATATTTATGTAGTTTTTATGAATCTATCCCCTATTCTCCAAGGAGGGATCTGGAAGAAAATTTCCTTCGAAAAGCTCTCTGTTGATGATTCAAAGACTTACAAAAACAACGTAAGGGCTTGAATGAAAAACTACAAGGATTTCATAGTCGGAGATCCATCCCAAGGATTAAAACTTTTTCTTCCATTTCACATGAGGTAAAATTGTGGGCCCTAAAAATTCATGCTCTGATCATTTGAGAGAGATTATTATTCCAAAGTAAATGTTCAATAGTTTTTAGATAAGAAATTATCTAGATACTTCACCTTTATTTTACGAGGATTTATGAATGATTGTAGGTTTCTCATAAATACAAGCCCTTATGATTAATTATATATGGTGAGAAATCAAAAATTTTTATTAAAGCATAATACTATAAAATTTAATTTTATATTAAGAAAAATGTATTATCTTTATAATTTAGGGCAGATGGAGGGAATAAATGGTGATGAACATGATCAAAATCTCATAATTTTGTTATCTCTGGTTGTCATTTACCTTAATCTACTTAATCAGAGAAGTTAGTGAACTTAATTTGATAAAAATATCATTATCAGTTACTATGAGTTGCATAGTCCAAACGGGGTTTGTAGACTTGGGATGACTGTTTATTTAAGGTAATATTTTAAGTCAACTTTAACTAATAAAGAGTTTAATGCCCTATCAAGTGTACTTTATGGTTAACCATCAAGGGAATTTATGTATTGGAGAATTTATAAATATAGTTGATTATAATTTAATAATGTAATTTTATTGCAAAATATTTGATCATAGAGACTCAATCATAGCTGCTCATTTTTATGTTATCGTTTGATACAAATCCACATAATTAAAAGAACACATGTCACAACCCTACTAAAGTGAATTTTCTAGAGTGGTCATACAAACACCTAAAACAATATTGAGATTTGATTGATTTTTGGGAATATATATATGGGCCATTTCACAAAACACACAATTCTTATGTATTTAAATATCTAACACTAAAACTTTGATTTTTTATATTTAACTTTTAAAAAGAACAACACATCTTTATAAGTAGTTCGATGTAAAAAAAAAATTTTGGTGTTAGATATGTAAATAAATAGGAATTGTATTATATGTATGTATATGTTCTTTATATATCAATTGGTCGAGCATCTGCTTGTCAGTTGGAAGCCCCCTCTGGTCTGGGGTTTGATTTCTCCCGAGTGTAGGGTGTGGTACTTGAATTCTTAGGCGCATGAAAGATGACCGGGGCTCGTATAATAGCCTCCGACAATATATAATATATATATATGATATTCATTTTTTCATGAGTATATTGATCTTCCCTACTGAATTTTATCATGCTTACATTTCAAATTTTTATCCTTATCTCGTTTTGGTAAATTTTGTGCATTTTTCTCGTGTGGTAATCTAAGCAATATGAGTAATCCTCCTAGAGTAATTTCACTAGTTTGGATGAGTTAACATAATCTATTTTATGAAATAAGCAACAATTGAGTACTTTTGAAATTTGTAATGTGTTTAAGTTGGACTTGCATAACATTGCCATCTATCACTCATCATTTTCATTATGTTCATCATTTTTATGGCGCTTCAAAGCATTTCATTTCATGAAACAAGCAACATTGGAGTGATTTTTATGCGAGCGCGATACATTGAATCAAATTTGTGTAATAAAATAGTTGTTGTCTACTATTCTTGTTGCATTCAATTGATATAGGTTTTGGAACAGATGTAAAGGTCAACAAATAAAAGCTTGAATGTTCATACATGATAAATCTATGATAGAATGGATGTGATGGTGCTTAATAATTTATATTCAACATTGAAAGGATTCTATGACCTCTACCAAGGGCTTGTGATCCTATTAATGAAAATACTTAAGAGGATTATGTAGTGTCCAATAAGGATAATGTGATAACATAATTGACAAATTTTGGGAGGACTACCTAACCTATTACCAACACGAGAGTGCTAAGTCAAATCTAGACAAGCAAATGTTTGGTGCTTAATAGTTATCCTTTGAGAGTTGGTTAATTTGATTTTAAAAAATAATAACAAGTTTCTTATATTTGTTAGGAATTTAATTGATGCTTATTTTAGGCATCTGAGATTCAGTGTTCAGGTTGCATATATTTATCAAAGTTAATCTATAAATAGTAACCATACCTAGTTCTAAAAAGACAGAAAAATCTACAGATATTTTCATATAAAAAATATGAGTTTTAAAGCTTCATGGAAAGATATTAAGCCTCAAGTGATCACCCTTCAAAGATCCATTCAGTACAAACTTACTAAAACAACTTTATCACAATCTTGTAGTTATGTATTTGTGTATTTGTTTTGTATTATTTGCAATCTTTTGTATGAAATGGTGTAGACTTTGTATTATTTGCAATCTTTTGCACAGAGGAAAAAAAAAAGAAAAAAAAAACAAAAGTGATGCCAAACGATCATTAGCTTCTAAGTATTATTGGATGTATCATAACTTCCATTGCATAAGATTATTTATATATTATTCTCATTGAGTTTGATTCTATAGGATTGGTTCGAAATGCTTTCATAAGAAAATTCTAAAGTGTGAAAAGTAGACACCCAATGTGCCCCAACCCTCCTTGCTGTGCCATAAAAAAACACCACAAGCAATAAATGTCTAAGTTATATTAATGCTTTTGTTCGGTGGTTTTTTTTGTCATCCTCCTTTTGCTTGTCTTGCAGAAATAAGGAAGATTTTTAATCCTACTGAGTTTTAGGGTATTTTATAGAGTAAAGTTTGTTATAACCTCAGCTCAACTCCTAACTAAAGTAATTTGGTTGGAATTAAAATCTAGTCAAATTCTAGACAAGTGCTGAGAAGAATGCTTCACAATTCTACCTCAGGTTGTGGGTTATGACAACTAGCTTGTTGTGCTATACAATCTTTTTCTGCTAGAAAGAAGAGATTGGGTAATTTAATCTATTCCTGTAGGCTATAAAGGAGTGATCAAGTTTTAAGAGTGGGCATAGAGCATGTTTGGCCAAACCACCATCTAGTTTGCAATATGATTCTATATTAGCACTTTCAATTCCTATGATTTATTTAAGGAATGTGTTTGTTAATACACTTCTCCTTTAGCATGTGTTTGTTAATACACTTCTCCTTTAGCATGTGTTTGTAGAGACGGTGTTAAAATTTTTGCAATAAATTTTAACAACCCAATTCAACCACTTCATGGTTTATGCATAAATTTTTCTCAATATGGAATCATAAATAGTTCAAAGTAAAGCATGAGACACCCGTGATCAAATTACTTTTCAACAAAAAGGATTAAGAGCCTATAAGAAAGGGTCAAGGACTAATATGCAAACATAATTTTCACATATTCGATGTAGAACCAAACAGAAATACTTTGGCATGCCTAAGATTAAGTCAATTTTTCACTTATCTTTAGAAGATGTTACACCCATGATCCCTCAAATAGACTTATTTCACTTTATTCTATATATATTAATCACATCCATATTGGCATTTTCATTTTTGCATTCTCAACAAGATAAGTTGACTTTCTTAAAACACTTAAACAATATAAATTAGTCAACCTGGTAGTACTTTTATAAAATTGTATCTTTAATCCTTGAAGCTTTTCTCTTATTATGTAATATTTTCTTGGTACTTCAATTTAACCATTACTCCATAACTTAAGAAGTTGTATCCACATGTATATCCATGTTTCGATATATATTTGATCCCATGTATTTAAACATATCACGCCTATATACCACTTAATCTTCTAGAATAATTTTTTATAATTTTTAATGTCAAACTCACTAAAATTGAATAGTACAAGTTTCATATTTATTCTAATAATTTTTGATATCATCACCGATTTAGGCGTTTAGAAAAACTTTGCTCACTGAAGAATAACATTCCACACACTAACCTCTGGAGCATATATACAAAGAGTGGTGATGCTTCCTGTTACACATATCCGAGCACAAAAAAGAAGTGCCGTTGTACTAACTTCCTTCAGATGAAATACCAATGGGATAAAAAGAGCAAAAGTTGCAAAAAGCATGGATGCAACTGAAAGTTTTCGACCGATTCTGTCTACAATCACAGCTGATAAAATAAGCCCTGGAACCTCTGCAAAAAATGTAGAAAATCAAGTCTCAATAAAGGCTTTTACATACATACAACCTCATTCTAATGTATTTACATATCTAACACAAAAAAAATTTGCTTTTTACATTTATATCACCCAAATCTTTCGTATCACATCAAAAAAACCACTACTTTAACTTTCCAGAAGTGAAATGCACCTTTCCATGCATAGGTAAGGAGGTATATATGTAAAATTGAAGTTTAGCTATTAGATATGTAAGCTGATAAGAATTGAGTGGTATATATGCTAACTGTGCTTCACTAATGCAAATCTAAAAACAGAAAAGAGAAGGATTTCTAGCACTCTTACCAGCCATGCTAGTGATGAAAACATCCTTATAAAGATTGGTGCCTTCCTTGCTATTCTTAAGCAACCTTATCGGCCTACAATCTTCGTCCCCATCACTGAGCCCAGAGGTTAGCAAAATCACGCCGTAATATGTAAAGGCATTACCAAAAAAGCCCATCCATAGAAGAAGAGTCGTTCTTATAAGCTCCGGAGATAAAAGCTTATACAGTGCACCAATACACCTAAACTTCGATGAAAGATATCGAATGAAAGAAGCTCCATTTCTACGAACTTGTTCTGCATGAGTTCCGTGAAAATCATCGGTATTCTCATCGAGCTCAGAGTCTTCCTCTTTACAATCAGAGATAAGTCTGCCTGAAGGGAGCAATTTTTGGTTCATTGTAGCTATGCTCTCCAAAACATGCATTGCATCGGACTTTCTTCCTTTCATGCAAAGATACCTTGGTGATTCAGGGGTAAATTTGTAAAATATAAGCAGCAAAAATGATGGCAATGAGGATAGTCCGAGCAACCACCTCCAGCCTAAGGTTGGCATGACTACCTGCATTTAAGTACCTTCAGCATTATTATATTGCATAGAAGTTAGAGAAAGTATTTCAGTAATCAAACTAGAATATAGAATGTGCACTTGAAAGCAGGTGATGAATTTTTAAGTTTATTTTCATGATTTAATAACAATTTTTGTAAATGGAATAGCACAACAGAAGGTGAAATTTTAGTTTCTTACTGTTAGGAGGAAAATTGTACATTCACTGAAAAAGATTGACCCTCTAACTAGGCATACGAGAGAAATAGCTTAAAAAAAAAATAGCAGATAAAGGAAAGTAATATCATAATAATGTAACATAGAAAACACATATATTAAAACAATATCTATATCTACCAGTATAATTAAGTACCAAATGTGTCAGCAGTAATCCTCAATTTTGAGCTATATATCTATTAACTCCAAATTTTCACATAAACAAGAGAGGTAGTTGCTTTAAAGCTTCGGCAAAGAGTAATGGCAACTGTTTTGAGCTGGAAAATTGAGAAATAACTTCTTTAGAGAAAAGGACAATCTAAATAAAATGATAATCTACTTCAATATGATTTGTATGTTAATGAAAAATAGGATTGCTAGCCATATTAAAGGCAATACGATAGTCGCAGTATAGTGTCATAAGCTGAGTGATAGGTGACACGCCTAAAAAATGCTTGATTTTTCATATACATTTTATGCTTAATTTTAATGATATTACTCTTTAAAGGAAGTTATTTTGCATGTTTTGGTTTCTGGTACAAGAAATGGACTTTTGGATAAAAAGAAACAAAAACGGTGTAATTTGGAGCAAAAACGAGCAAGAAATAAAATTTTGCCCGTCACACATGATCCATTTTGATATGTCTTTTTATGCTCAATCGCCTTTATATTTATTGCATATTTTTGAATGAGATTACACTTTAAAAAAGGTTGTTTTCATGTTCATTTTGTAGGGCTATCTAATAGGAACACAACGCAACTGAAATGGGGTGAAACAGAGCTAAAACGGAGCCAAATGGAGCGAAACGGTGGAGCTGCGCAGTCTGCTCGCCGACGGCTACCCGAGAAGACCGAAAAATGACAGAAAAGCTCGTCGACGGCGCCCTCGAGCCCGGCGACGGCGCCAGGGACGACTATGGACCGACTTTTGGCGGTTATGGGCCGAAATTCAACGTATTTGAACGCTTTTTGAAAGGATTCTTGTGGCAACTCTTCAAACTTCATCCCTACACTTTAAAAGAACGAATTTAGATTACAAAAAGTGGGTTTTGTGTGAGAGGAATGTTAGCATAAGTGTGGAGAAAGTTTAGGATTTTTAGAATAGGAGCAGAAATGTAGATTTCTACCCTTTTGGAGAGATTGTAGAGGAGATTTTGAGAGAATTTGTAAGGAGATGTTCTAGCATTGCATGGATTGACGGGAGACTTTGTGGGAGAGATTTTCTTCTTTCTTTCAAGGGAAAAAGCTAAGTATTGTGTTCTGCATTATCTTATGATTTTATAAACGCTTATCTAGTGAATTTGCTTTGATGAAATGAAGTTTTCCGTTGTGTTTTCTTCATGCTTTGTGATGTGTTTCTCTTACTCTCTCTTCTTGTTTGGAAATAATGGTATGAGAAGATTATACCGTTGTTTTCATTTTACTTTTCTTTTGTATTGAGTAGAATTCATGTTTAGGATTTTGTGATGCATGTTAG
>NW_018164444.1:63221129-63233482 GCF_001263595.1 Phalaenopsis equestris | reverse complement strand
TGGGAGCTCCGAAGTGAGAGTCGGTATCCTCCCAGCCTAGCCATAGATTTAGTAAACAAGCATAGGAATAGTCAATGTTCTTTATGCCTGGACCAAAGGATAAAGAATAAGATTGCTCATATTTGACACATACAATATTTAATGCATCTCGTTTCTTTACATTATCTAATTCATTACATAAAAATAGAATACTAGTTTTTATTATCTCAAAATTCTCCAAACTAATTCCTCCAGAAATTCTTTAGAATTAATATTTGCATTTAGTTATAGTTACTATCTTTACATGTAACACTTGCATTTAGGAGTAGTTATTAGTTTTGTTAAACTTAAGACTTACATTTAGGAGTATTTGTTAGTAAAACCTCTTAAATCGCACTTCCAACTAAGAACTAATAGTAGTAGATTCGAATTTGACTGTGGGATCGATAAACGGGACTCCACTAGAGCCTTGTACTACTTGATTGATACGTATACTTGCGTTTGAAATTGTGACTTTACAAAATCATTATAAATATATAAATTTGGGTTCATAAATTCTTGCATATTAAAAGTTGCATTAAGTTTTTGGTGTCATTGTCAGGGATTTAGATCTTCTAGCAGTGGTGTCAAATTCTTGTATTTTTAAACATATATAAAGTCGCTGTCAATAAAAAAACACATTTTCCTAAAACGAGTTTTTATGCATATCATTTAACATGCAAACTGATTCCTAGTTTTGTATGTAGCTTTAGCAGTAGATTTGATTAAAATAATTTATTTTTTACTTCTTTAAATGACCAAATTAGCCCAAATAAAAGAACAATATACTAATGTTGAACTCGTACCTCTACTAAGCCAAAATAATTGACAACAAAGAACATGCAAGCATTCAAGCGCTCAAATTTAGTTATAGCAAAACTTTTATAAGATATTTTTTTATATGTTTAAGGATAAGAATAGCTCAAATTTGTCCTTGAATCTCTAAGATCTGAACTTTCTTTTTCCTCTTGCAGCAATCGCTACTCTCTTTAATGCAATCACTATTCTCTTTAACGCGATCTTTTCTTTGCCACCTTCTGAATCCGTTGATTTCAAAATTCTATTTCCTATTTTGCTCGCCGTTTTCTAGATCAACTTCCCACGCTCGATCTTCAGTCTCATTGCCAAGCCAACTTCCAGATGGTGTGATCTTTTTCCTTTTTTCTAGTGATCTCGTTGATGCCAACTTCCCAAATTGCTCGATCGCACCGCCTCAAATCCATATAAATTTGCAATCGAGGGGTTGAGAGTCACCTCGACTCATCCCACCAACTCCCCTTTTCCCAGTCATCGATCACAGCAGCTCTCTCCTTCTCCCTCTTTCCCCACTCTTCCTGGCCCTCGCCAAAGGCAACGAGCCAAAATCCCTTCCTCCTTCCTCGATAGCTCAGCATTGTCAGCCCCTCCTCTCCTTTCATTTTTTCTTATATATATGTGTGTGTGTGTGTGACACCACCGTGGCTCATTAGTTCTCCTTTCATTTTTTCTTATATATATGTGTGTGTGACACCACCGTGGCTCATTAGGTGGCAACTTTTGTAAGACCCCGAGAGTCACGGGTTCGAGCCTTGCCTCAAATTAGTCACATGGAGTTGGTTGGAGGCTCCAACCTTTGCCCTTTGACCAATATTTTGAAAAAAAAAAGAAAATGTATGCATGTATGTACATATGTGTGTGTGTGTGTATATATATTTGCATGAATAAACATATATATAGAGTAAATTTAAATTAATTATTTGATTATTATAATAATTTAAGGGAGGGATAACTTTAATTAGGTTAATATCTCTATTTACATAATCTCTTATAGTTTAAATTCTAATTTGTGTGGGACCGTTACTCAGAATTAGTTGAATCACTGAAATATTTAGAAGTTTTATTTTTGTCGCTTCGAGATAAGTGACTGTTATTTATTATGGAATAAACTTACCATTCGTCGTTAGGGGCATTAATTATCATTATTTGTGCTAGATTTCTAGTTACTTTGTAGGATTGTTAGTCATACCTTTGCTACTTCATTTGTATTCATATTTTATACTTGTTATATGTTACATTTATTGCTCGTAATGAAGTAATTAGCAGGTTTATTTTAGCATTGTACTCAAGGTTGGTGAGAGGGTTCTTCTGACATCGACATCAAGCTCCCTTCTCTGGCGTGGTGGGCCCCCCAGTTGAGATGGTCGGACCATCACCTAGGCAAGCATCTCTCTAATTACTTTCATTATCTGCTCCTTAAGCTCTTGGATTTGTTGCATTACGGTGTGTTCCATAAGATGAAAAGATTCTTCAAAAAATGAGAAAATGTTTCTTTGGTAAAGAGTTGATCCTTGTTTACATTTAATTTCCTTTATTTATAGTGGTTGACCCTCATAAAATGACATATATGGGCCTATTTCCCATGAGCCTATAGATGTGAATCCCTTTACCCCAATCAAATTTACCTCTATCATGATTAGGCGTCTTGGGAAAGGCCAACTTCCAACTGCATTGTTGAATCATGAAGACTTGGATGTTGGGTCTTAGAATATGGGTCATTTGGCTTCAGTCATTTGGTCTCGATCATTCGGTCTTGGTCATTCAACCTCAACCATTCGATTTCCTGATATGATATTTTGGCTTATCAAGGGCTAGTAATCCAAATGGATAGATGGCGAGTGTCCGTTTTGCGATGATCTAGACAGTCACTTTTTTGTTGCACAACTCCCAATGCTTATTTTTAATTAGAATGCGTTGACCGGGTAAATTAAGTACCATGTTAGGCTTTCAATTTTTAGAAAAATCGACGTCAAGTCTGATAGCAAATTATGCGTCATCGAGGTGCATACTTGTGTTGTTAAACTATAATAATAATTTATTTATCCTCAAATATGTTTGTTGTTAATGATATTTGTGCATAATTTATTCTGATTGAGATATTAATTTTTTTTTGGAAATATTGCTACGAATGTTGTAGCTATGTACTAGTGCATTTGGTGTATATTGAATGTGATGGATACATATGTTTATGATAACTGCTTATTTAAGCATGACTGGCTAAGATGAAGCACCCCTTGATGGTATAGTGGGAGAAAACAAATGTACACGTGCACATAAATGGAATAAAAGTTTGATATTGATGCATCTTAATTGACACAATTTTTTGACGGTATCTCCTGTAACGGTTGTATAAATATGAAATGTTATTGATATGATATAGAATATTTTGAAGTGTGTCAAATATTTATATTGATTTATAAAGAATTTTAACTAACATGTATATTGTTCTTTCTTTTCCTTATATTGTTATAGTTTAGGAATAAAAGTATTCACTAACTTGTTTAGTTCACAGTTGTTTTAACTAACTTTTTATGTTTAATTAGATTATTAAAAGAAGAGCGATAGACGATAAAATATTTATAGAAGACAGAGACAACCAGTAATGAGGTAATTTTAATTGTACCGCTATAATTTAATTTATATGGCTCTTTCATTGTTAATTTTAAGTTAATCTAAAAAATTTAATTAACACCGTCTGCCTTTTCTATACCCGTCTTGGTTATTTTCAAGCCCTAGGTGGGGTCGTGATAGTGCTACAGGTTTCGAAGGAGAACATACTTCATTCCAAATTTTCTAAATGTGAAGTTTGACTTAAATGTGTAACTTTTCTTGGGCATATTATCAGTTGAGACGACATATCTATGGATCAAAATAAGATTAAAGCGATTGTAAATTGGTCAAGACCTCCTACTGTCACAAAAGTCAGGAGTTTTCTAGGTATGGTTGGTTATTACAAAATATTTGTTGAGAGGTTATCACAGATTGCTACGTCATTATCCAGGTTGACTCAAAAGATAGTGAAGTATGACTGGTCTGATCGCTGTGAGGAACCTTTTCAAGAGTTGAAGACTTGTTTAATATCTGCTCCAATTTTTACCATTCCTTCAGGTTCTGTTGGGTTTCAAATTTTCAGCGATGCATCTTTGAGGGTTTGAGATGTGCACTTATGCAGCATGGTATGGCCATTGCATTTACATCACGACAATTGAAGAATCATGAAAGGAACTATCCTACACATGACCTGGAGCTTGCTGAAGTTGTATTTGCACTTAAGATATGAGATATTATCTTTATGAAGTTAGATGTGAAATTTTTACTAACCACCAGAGTTTGAAATATATCTTGACTCAGAGTTGAACTTGAGGCAGATGAGATGGCTAGAATTTATTAAAAATTATTATTTAGGTATTTAGTACATCTGGGGAAAATGAATTTCATTGTTGATACGCTGAGTAGAAAAGCTTCAGATAATTTTAACTATTTATTTACTCAGCAGAAGCAGTTAATTAAAGATCTGGAGAGGTTGATGTTATCTATAGTTGATTCTAGTGATGATGACATAGTTCAACTATATCAGTTGATGGTGCAGCCAACTTTAAAGGGCAGAATTTGAGCTTCTCTAACTAGAGATAATAGTATTCAAAAAGTTATTGAGCAGGTTAAGACGGGCAATTTAGAGAAGTATGTGCTAGATCAAGATAGTTTATTAAGGTATAAGGCATTGTTTATGCTCCAAATGTTGAAATTTGAGATGAGAAATTCTGGAGGAAGTATATTTATCTGGACATACTATATCATATGTTTACAATTTAGTCCTTCAACTTTATAACATTGAATCAATATGGTCCCTCGTGTAGAAATCATGATACAAAATTTGTCTCATTTTAGTCCCATTATTATATTAAATTTATCCCAATTTAGTTCTGAAAAGTCCATTTTTTATCAATTATGTATATTGAGGAATACATTGGAGAAAACAAACACTAGGAAAAATTAATCATATGAATAGACATGAGATTATTTGAAGTTTAAACCCAAAAAGAATGTGAAGCATTAAAAGAATTGTGTAAAAATAGCTCTGAGAACCATCATAGATATTTAACATTTTATTATGATAATGAAGGAAAAATACACACATTAGAAGAAAAAGAGAATTTTTCATATAAACAAAAAGAAATTAAACTTCAAAGAAAGTTTTTGTTGACATTGAGAAAGAAATCATACCCAAGCAAGTGAAGCCTCTAAGATTGTGCCTATGCTCCAAAAAAAGGAAAAGAACACCATCCATGAACCTCTGCTGGGAGCAGGAACAAACTCAAGAAACCAAGAGAAGAGAACTGGTCCACCCCCCAAGCCAGCACCAACAAAAAATCGAAGGATGACCAAAGATATGTAATTGGGAGCGAATGCACTTAGAAAACCAGCCACACTTGTCACCAGTGCTGTAAAGACAAAACCTTTCCTGAAAAAAAGCTATAGATGTATGGGTAACAACAAAAATACAAAAACATTAAGGAGCAGATTTCATTCTATATTTTACAAAGTAAGAATTTTCTAATTATAGCATTTGCTATGGAGTGTGAATTAGTGTGGATGATGCACTAGATCAGGGACGGCACAAGCATTGTTTTTTAAGGTGGGCAAAATTATTAAATATCTAAATTTTACTATTTATATAGAAAAAATTACAAATTCCAGTGGGGGCAATTACCACCCTGGATATAACCTAATTCCGCCTCTGCAATATCAATCAAGAGTAAATTAAATCAGACAGAATAAAGAACAGACAGAATAAAGAGTTTCCTTCTTCGCAATGTTGCAAAGAAGAAAATATTATATTTGCATGGATTATTTCCTTTTAGCTGAATAGTTAGATTAAGAATATGTATTAATTAAGTTACCTGAAATAGATTATACAAAATATTATGTACCTAAAATAGATTGTACAGACTATTATTTATTGGAATGAAAGCAAAGGTAAAAGCATTTAGCCTATTTGCTCAAAATATTGACATGGTATCAGAGCTTGAATCGGTTTGAATCCTTGGTACTTGGTATTCTTTAGCTTTTGTTATCATTCACCGGCATCGTCGGGAGCGCTCGTACTTGTTCTTGTTTGAGTTCTGTGACCTTGTTCGATCGCGACAGCCGCAATCTTCCCGCCTTGTTCGATCGTGATAGCCGCTGCTCCTCTGCCTTGTTTGATTTTTTTGGATCTCTTGGTTTTTCCTTGGCTTCGGACTCCCCTCCTAATTTAAGGTAGTGCACGATTTTTTTTGGTTGATTTTGATCAACGATTTCGATTTCTGGATATCTTGGCTATCTTTGATTTCTAGTTGATTTCAATCAACGACAATTCTAGTTAGAATGTCTTCTGAAACCTTAGTGAAATCTTAGTTATCAGATTTACGGGAAAAAATTATGTCGCATGGGAATTTCAGCTCAGAATGTTATTCAGCTCAGAATGTTATTAAAAGAGGAGCTATTGGGCCATATTGATGGGTCTTATCCAGCTCCTACTGAGACAAAAGATCTTGGTTAATGGGAAGCAAAGGATGCTGGAATTGTTTCCTGGATTTTGGGATCTATATTGAGGCTCATATGGTGAACAATTTACGAACCTTTAGCACAGCTAAAGAAATGTGGGAATACTTGAAGCGTGTTTACAATCAAGATAATTCCGCAAAACGCTTTCAATTGAAACTTGACATGAGTAATTATAGTAAAAAATCTTTCAATTTAACAATATTATTTCAATTAGAACTTGACATGAGTAATTATAGTCAGGATAATCTTTCAATTGAATAATATTATTCTGGTTTTCTAAATTTATGGAGTGAATATACTGACATTATCTATGCTAAGATGACAAATGAGAACTTAGCTAGTCTTCAGGTTATTCATGAAGAAAGTCGTCGTGATCAGTTTTTAATGAAGCTCGGACCTGAATTTGAAACTGCTCAGGTTAGGTTGCTAAACAGAGATCTGGTTCCTTGTTTGTATATCTGTTTTGGTGAATTACTGCGCGAAGAACAAAGATTGGCGACACAAGCTGTTATTAGTTCAACAGGTGGATCATCAGAAATAATTAATATTAAATATGATGTTCAGACCAAAGGGAAAGGAACAGTGCAGTACTAAAGCTGCAAGAAATTTAATCACATAGCACGGAATTGTAAAAATAAGTGTTGTAATTATTGCAAGCAAAAGAGACATATTATTACTGAGTGACCACGACCCAAGAACTGCAAACTACAAACACTTCATGCCACGGTAACCGACACTCACAATCCTGGCTCGACATCCACAGTTGTTGGCAATAATCAATCAGTTGTGACACCATATATGGTTCAACAGATGATTCTCTCTGGCTTTTCTACTCTCGACCTTCAAGAAAAAAGTAAAACTATTACTTTCGTTCCTTTTTCTTGGTTTGTTGATTCGGATGCTACAAATCATATGACTGACACAGCTGATTTATCGCATAACCAACGACCGTACACTGGTACTCAACATATTTAGGTTGCTGATGAAAATAATATTTCAATTACGACAGTTAGTGATATTAACTCCTCCTTCAGACATATTTTGGTTTCTTCTAAATTATCTACTTATTTTTTGTTGGTCAAATTATGGATAACAACTGTGACATACATTATTCTCGTGATGGTTGTATTGTGCCGGATCAGGTGTCAGGGAAGATAATAGCAAAGGGGTCTAAAGTGGGCAGATTGTTTCCATTACAATTTAATATTTCTCATAAGTCCTCGAAATATGTCATTAGCTTCTTCAGTTGTTGAGAATAATGTGGGCATATGACATAAAAGATTAGGTCATTCAAATGATATGATGTTAAAGATGATATGGTGTTGAAACAGATATGGTGTTGAAACATTTATTTAAAAGTGGTGTTTTTCATTCTACAGATAAGAGTTTAGTATTTGACTGTTCTATTTGTAAACTTGAAAAAAGTAAGAGATTACATTTTCTTATTTCAGGGAGTCATGTCAATAAATGTTTTGACATTATTCATAGAGATGTTTGGGAATTACACCAGTTACTTCACATGCTCAATCTAGATATTTTGTGACATTTATTGATGATTATAATCGATTTACTTGGATCTATTTTTTGCGTTCCAAAGCAGAAGTATTTACTATATTTCAAACTTTTTTAGCATATGTTGAAACTCAGTTCTACACTTGCATAATACGGTCTGAAAATGACAGTGAATACATGTCTCATGAGTTTCAAGCATTTCTCCATAACAAATGTATTGTTTCACAACGTTCATGTTCCAATACACAGCAACTAAATGAAGTTGTTGAATGGAAAAATTGACATCTATTGGATATTGTGCACACATTACTGATAGAATCTTCTGTTTGAGCTAAATTTTGGACTAAAGCATTATCTACAGGAGTTTATCTCATTAATCGTTTACCATCTCAACAATTGAAGTATGATTCTCCCTAGTATCAATTTTTTGATAAACATTCTAATTATCATATGCTACATACTTTCGGATGTGTTTGATTTGTTCATCTACCTGCTCATGAACATCATGAGTTGGCAGTTCAGTCAGTACAATATGTTTTTATGGGGTACAGTCCTAATCATAAAGGTTTTGTGTGTTATGATTCAATTAATAGTCGCTGACATATTTCTCGAAATGTGATTTTCTTTGAACATGAATATTATTTACAGCATCATGTATCGACATCAGATACAGTTATACTTCCATAATTTGATAATTATTCTGCTAATAAACGGTTCAAGTCAGACATTGTCTACACACGATGCTTGCCCCCTTTACCTTCAATCCTCCCTAACTCTGATCCAGAAATTGCTCCAATAAATCTTCAACAATCAACTCGGTGTATCCGTCCTCCAGATAGATATGGGTATTCAACAATTTTAACTAATATTACTGTTCCTACCTCTTACTTTCAGACTGCTAAACAGACTTGTTGGGTCAAAGCCATGTAAGAGAAACTTCAGACACTTCTAGACAATCACACTTGAGAAATTGTTTCATGTCCTACAAATGTTAAGCTCATTGGTTGTAAATAGGTTTACTCTCTTAAACTCCGATCTGATGGCTTTCTTGACAGATATAAGACAAGATTGGTAGCTCTTGGAAATTGCTAGGAATACGGGATTGATTATGAAGAAACATTTGCACTTGTGGCTAATATGACAATTGTCCGGTCGGTGTTATCTATTGCTGCATCTAAAGGCTGATTCTTAAAATAAATGGATGTTAAGAATGCATTCTTACATAAGGATCTCAAAGAAGATGTTTATATGACTCCTCCAGAATTATTTTTTACAACTTCACATGATGTTTGTAAGCTCAAACGATCCTGATACAGTTTGAAACAGGCTCCACGGGTCTGGTTTGAAAAGTTTCGCAATACCTTTCTTAGTTTCTTATTTATTCAAAGTCAGTATGATTCATCATTATTTCTTTGTAAAATTGACAGTCTTTGTAAAACTGACAAGAGAATTGTTTTGTTATTAGTCTATGTTAATGATATTGTCATCACAGGATCTGACAATAAATTGATGTTTCAGCTACAGAAGCGTCTTCAGGGTGGTTCTTTTCATATGAAAGATTTGGGATCATTAACTTATTTCTTAAGACTTAAGGTTCACTCTTCTCCTGCCAGTATTTTTCTTCATCAACATAACATACAAAGAGACTCATTGCTTTGGGTCTTCAAGATGGTCGCTCTGCTCATACTCCTTTGGAAGTAAATGTCAAATAACAAAAGAATGATGGTGACTTTTTATCTGAACCATCTCTATATCGACAACTTCTTGGAAGTCTCAATTATCTGACTATTACGCGTCCTGATATTTCATTTACTGTGCAACAAGTTAGTCAATTTACGCAAGCATCTACACATCTTCATTTAGCTGCAGTTTGACGTATTATTCAGTATTTGAAAGGTACTTCTCATCGTGGTTTGTTCTTTTCTGCGGAGTCTCCTATCACCTTAATAAACTATAATGATGTCAATTGAGCGGGTTGTTCTGATACATGTCGATCTATTACTGGATGATGCATGTTTCTTGGCAACTTTTTAATCTCTTGGTTTAATCTCTCAACTTTTTAATCTCTTGGAAGAGCAAGAAACAAGATCGAATGTCTAAGTCATCTACTGAATCAAAATATTGTGTTTTTTCCTCTGTTTGTTCCAAGATCATTTGACTTAGGGGAGTGTTGGCTAAGCTTGGTTTTCCTCAGCTTGAGTCTACTTCTCTTTATGCAGATAATACTAGCGCTATCCAGATTGCTGCTAATCCCGTCTTTCATGAGTGCATAAAACACATTGAAGTGGATCGTCATTCCATTCAAGAAGCCTATGAGGATGGTGGTATATCTCTTCCTCGTATCACTTCTGATCTTCAAACGGCTTATATATTTACTAAGGTTCTTTCTTGACAGCGTCATCAGTTTCTTGTCAGCAAATTGATGTTTTTTGATTAGTCAGCATCAATTTGAGGAAAAAATCAATCAGGAGTAAATGAAATCATACATAATAAAGAGTTTCCTTCTTCGTAATGCTGCAAAGAATGAAATATTATATTTGCATAGATTCTTTCCTTTTAGCTGAATATTTAGATTAGGAATATGTATTAATTAAGTTACCTAACATAATTTATACAGAATATTATGTACCTAAAATAGATTGTATAGACTATTATTTATTGGAATGAAAGCAAAGGAAAAGACATTCAGCTTATTTACTCAAAATATTGACATGCAATAGATCTAGCACATATTTCACCCACAACCTATCCGTAAAGATATATTTTTCAGCTATCATAGGTTGAACAAAGCTTAATGTTCTCACATTATTTAAAAGTACCTTGAAATAAACATATTTGTACAATTACAAGGACATTTCATAGCCCTAACTTCTATGAAACACAGGTATAAATAGCTTTGTAATACTTAAAGTTCTATTACTAACCCAAAATAAAAAAGGGCAGTTACATATATACCATCCAATGCCTATATATTATATATTTAACAACTAAACACTTACATCCACACCACCCAAATCTCTTATATCACATAAAAAATACCAGTAATTTCACTTCTAAAAAGTGAATTACACATTTTCATACTCAAGGTGGCATATATCTAAAAGTTGAAGTTTAGGTGCAAGATATGTAAATACAAAAGAATTGAGTGATATGTATGTAAATCTTCGTTCCTAAAAACTAACTGCACTCTAAACATCACCATGGAATTATCACAAATCTAAACACATTATCACAAGTTCAATCATCTATAAGACCACAAAATGTCCAAAGATCTATAAATAATGGCAATATAAAACTAATATAATTAACCTAAGCGAATTTGACAACAACAGCAACAACAAGCTTTTATCCCACTGAGGTGGGCTACATAAATTCTTTTTCTCCATTGTATCCTACTGAGTGCCATATGTTCATTTAATTCTAATAGAACAAGATCATTTTCTATACAATATGCTGAAATTTTTTTAGGTCTACCTCTCCCTTTCTTGACATTAGTAGAATCTAAAAGATCTACTCTCCTAACACGATCATCAGATGGCCGATGTTTAATGTGGCCAAACCATCAAAGATGACTCTCTCTCTAATCTTATGTGCCACTGGAGCTACACCAATCCTTTCACGATTCGTTTTGTATTTTGCCACCAAGTGTAAAGCCACCCATCCCCTTAAGCATTCTCATCTCAACATTATAAATTAAGAAATAAAGGACATAAATTCACAAAAGAATGCCAATGAACTAAAATTGATTGACAAAAAAACAGAACAAAAACACAGAAAATCACAAAAGAATCAAAGAATAAAAATCTTCACTTGCCTCCTTCCAAAGTTGTCCGAAACAACACCCCAAGTAGAAGCTCCCACAAGCATCCCAGCAAACACCGCACTAGAAACAAGACTCTTCTCGCGTGGAGAAAGCTTCCACTCAGACTGAACAGCTGAGCCAATAAAAGACAGAATCATCACCTCCATTGCTTCTGCAGCATAAGCCACCCCAGAATAAAAAAGCACTAGGGTTTGGAACTTCCCAAATCCCAGAGCAATTAGGGCATCATCTACATTATAAGTTTCCGCCTCCCCCAGCTGCAAAATACAACCAAAATCAACATACATTTACACCGCAGAAACCATTACTTCCCCATGATGTTTACTATCAGTAATCTGAATGCAAATCGGTGAGCGTGAATACAAAACAGTTCTTCGCTTTCTAAGTTCTGCTCAACGCCATGCCATGCTAAGAACTTCATATGATGAAATTTGAAAAGTAGTGAAGAAATCGCCATAAGAAATTGAGAAAAAAAAATCATGAGCAGACTTCTTACAAGATTAAGGCTCGCCAGGTTTGCAAAACTCTAATTGTCCACTCTCTCCTTCTCTCCCTCTGGTAGCCTGCGTTCATCCAAGATACCAATTTTACCGTATCATGCACAAAGCGGCGGAGCCGACAAGATCAGCCAAGTTTT
>NW_018164444.1:63175946-63221029 GCF_001263595.1 Phalaenopsis equestris | reverse complement strand
TGTCAATAATTTGTGATGATTTGAACTTTGATCTAGCCAATTGAATTGTTAAAATGTCTTGAGAATTATATGTTCTGAAAAGGAGATATGATTTCTACAACAAAGGGAGAATCATATGCTGGCACTGTCGGCGCTGGGTATTTTTTCCAAAATGCCATTTTGACTCCAAATTCCATCATTTGTCCTTCCTTTTTGCTTCAAGTTCTAAAAATCATCAATCTACAACAAAACATAAAAAATATCTTCCTTTAAACCGCAATATCACCGAAAATGAGTATAAAATATAGGTCTAAAAATGCATATATTTTTTATGCATCATTGGGCGATGAAGGAATTTAATTATAATTTGAAAGATGCTGGTGAGAAAAGATTATTACAATTAAATGAGCTTGAAGAAGTAAGGAATGAATCTTATGATAGTGCTAAGATTTACAAAGAAAAGATGAAGATGTGACATGATCAAAGTATTCAGACTAAAAATTTTCAGCTACGGCAACAAGTTTTATTTTATAATGCAAGGCTAAGATTATTTCCAGGCAAACTTATGTCTAGGTGGATGGGCTCATTTGTTGTGATGAAACTTTTATCCTTAAGGTTGTAGATATTAAAGATCCTAATGCTGATAAAATATTCAAAGTGAATGGTCACAGGCTGAAACCCTACTTTTTAGGTGACCAACTTAAATTAAATGATTTTATGATATTGGATCAACTAGAATAAGCACTGGTTACGTCGGGATGACGATGTAAAACTAAGCGCTCTGTGAGAGGCACCCCATAGTTATCTGTGTAGGTATTTTTATTGTTATGTTGTTGTCTGTGATTTAGAAAATTTTGGTTTTATTTTAATTCTATATTATGTTAGAAATAATTTTAAGACCTTTAAAGATGATTTATACATGTTAGAACGAATGTTTGGATGTTAAGTTGACCTGTGCTAAATTGAGCACTGGAGCTTAAGTGCCAAGATCCGGCGCTTAAGCACGACAGTTAAAAAACATGTGCGAATTTCAATTTTTAGAAGCTCTAAACTGCAAATTGGTTGACGTGAATGTGTAAGCACAATTTTAAGACGTGCGTAGGAGTTATGGGGGAGTTTTATGCCTATAAATAAAGGGGGTAAGAGTAGAAATCTCACCACACCTTCATTTAACCCTAAATTCTAATTGAAAAAGAGAGAATCTTGGAAAAATGTCATCTTGGGAGAGTGATTTAAAGAAGAAGGAGGAAGTAATGAGAAAGAAGTTTATTAGTCAGAGTGCACACAAGATGTATAACAGTTTTCTAGCCATTATTATTGAAGGAATAGTGGAGAAGATCACAAAGATTGAGGCTAACGTGGCTTCAGTTGAAGGAAAAGTGATGGAAGTTAACACACATTTGGATCATATGGGATGGCAACTAAAGATGCAGTTTATCCATGCCGATTTTATAGAAGAAGTAGACAAGGCCATGTATCTAAAAAACAAATGGATTGAAGAAGATTTAACCAAAGTTATTAACCATCATCCGTTGTTTCAGATATACATTCCAAAGGTTGAAGGACAAAGTAATGATAGGCTAGAATTTGTTCTATCAACTAGAGAATGGAACTAAGTTCATGATTAATTTCCTTGTTTAGTGTTTTGAGTGCTTAATGTTGTTTGTTAATGTTAAGAGTGTTTTAAAGTGTTTTTATGTGTTAAGTTTGTTTAGAGTTTGTGTTACGAATTTTCTCTTCAAAGACTATTTGGATTGAGAATTTATGTATTTAAATGTTTGTAATCGTTTGTGAATGAATGTAAATGTTTTGTTTGTGAAAATTGTTGTGTATTTAGTGCTGAATCGAATTAAATTAAATTGCTGAAATTTTGAGTTAGAAGAAAGCAAGAGGGAAGAAAATAATATATAGAATGTTTTTGAGACCATAGAGGGTTGGTTGACTTAGGATAGAGTGCATTTCACTTAAATGAAAAAAAAAATAAAAAATTGTGCACTGGCGCCTAAGCGCCAAATCCCGCGCTTAATCGTTGACTAAACCGATAGATTGGCGCCTAAGTGTCAAATCATTCGAGCTTAAGGACCGATTCGTGAAAAGTTTTAAGTGAATTTTGGGTCCAAAAATCTCCGTTTTTTCCCCAACTCCATCTCCTACTTTCGGTTTTTTGCGATTTCTAGGCTAGGACATCACCTATTTTGAAGATTTCTTGGTGGATTCAAGCCAAATTTGTTAGATTTGATCTTTTTGAGGTTAGAGCTTCACTTTTATGAAAAAATTTGTGATTTTCACCATGTATTTTGAGCACATTCATAATCTACACGAAAATCACTATTCATGGTGAAATTTTGGAAAAATTGATGGAAAATGCATAGATTTTTGTTAGTTTAAGCTTTTAGGAGTTGTGTGTAAGCTTTTAAGAGTTGTGTTTTATGATTTAGAGTTGATTGTGGGATTTATTTTGAATTTTATACAAATTGTTAGAAAATGGAACAAAACACCAAGGAGAAAAAGAAGCAAAGGAAAAGCTCTGTTCGACTCGAGTAAATTTGTTAGTTTGAGAGCTCAGGATCGGTATAGTGATGCTTTACATACAAGGAAATTGATTGTTGAGCGTTGTTTCAAAAGTCCAGGAGAAGCCGTGGAGGAGTTGATTGTTAGTCACTAGTGGGAGAGGTTCTGTTATTTTTCTGTTATCATTGTGATCTCTGTTGTGCGGGAGTTCTTTGCGAACCTCTCAGTGGCTGATGAAGTAGGAGTCATAGTGTGGGTGAAGAAAGTACCATTTTCTCCTGAGGTAATTAATTAGTTTTACCATCTTCCTCCTAGTACTTTGTGTTTTTATGCAAACTATAGTCCTACTGAGGAGGAGTTAGATGAGATTATATCATTTTTTAACTGATGGGAGAGGATTATGGAAGATTACAAATGAAAGAAGAGTGAATTTTTCTGCCTTGAAGTTGGATGCCAATGCCAAGGCATGACATTATTTTATTTCTACTCATCTACTTCCTATAAATCATCTGAGTGAAGTGACTCGAGACAAAGCAACCCTGAACTATTGTATTAAGCAGTCCAAGCCGATTGATATTGGAGGATTGATTTGTGGAGTTATTACCAGTTCTACCATTGCTGCTACCACCGCAGGTTTGGGATTTGCATCCTTGATCTTTTCGTTATGTGAGCAGACTGATGTTAAATATGATAGCTGGGAGGAGATCCTATAGCCACTGAAGCCCATTATTAGTGTAAATGTGAAGACTTATTCACATCGTTCTCTTTTTGGTTGGAAGGGTGGATTATCCGGTAGTTTTACTGCCTCTACTTCACGAGCCTCTAGTTCACATGCCTATACATCACGAGGTCAGAGTTTTGGTTCTGATACTCAGTCACAACTTACGGAAAGAATATTAAATAATGTTATTTATACCAATGAAAAAGTGCAAATTTAGAGCATTTTGTTGAGCATATGGATGTGTATATGAAAAGAAGTGATTATGAGGAGTACAACACACCTATGGAGCATCTCAATGGAGGTAACTGAGATGTAGTATTTTCAGTACCCTAGATATCCACTGTATGAGCCTACAACTGCTTGGTGTAGTGATGATAGTGATGAGGAAGATGATGCTTAGTTGGATTTCTAGTTCTGTTTTCTGTTTTATGTTTTTTTCTGTTTATGTATTGTTATGAATCTTTGATGGTACAAGTATTCTGTACTTTGTTGTTTACAGTTGAGATTGTTGAGATTGTTAGTTTTAGTTGTTGTGTTTTGTTTAGTACACCTACTGTAATGTATTTGACTTTTTGTGTGTATTTAGTATGTTTGAGTTGTAGTAATTGTGTTTATTGTGTTATTTTGTTGTATTTAGTTAGTGTTTGTTGAACTTAATTCTCAAATCTTAGAAAAGTTTAAAATTTAGCTAACTCGTTACTTAAAACTGCATGTTTAAAATTTTTAATTTACTACCAGTTATTTTTTTATATTGTAATTGTGTTTGTTTGTTAGTGTGTTTATTTGCTTTTCAGTTATACTCCACTGCATAGAAGTCTAATGAATCTTTATATGTTAAGAATTATAATTTGATCAATTTAATATTTTTTCCTCATATTTTTAATTTTTTATACTTGCATTTTTAGGATAGAAAAATTCCTGTAAGCATGTTATAGTTAGTTTTCATTATCATGTATGTAAAGTTATATCAGAGAAGTAAAATTTTGATTTTAGAAATGAGTTAGAAATTTTACCTAAAATTTATAGTAACAAAGAAAAACTTAAAGTTAAAAATTTTTAGTGAAGAAAATGCTAAATATAGTGTAACTATCTTTAGTAAGAAAAATTGTATTTTTGAAAAATTTAGAAATTTATTCTTTTATTAAAAATAATTTTCAAAAGTATTATTATATTTATAAGTAAAAGATTTATATAAGGATTTTGCTTTAGGAAATGAGAAGTGGAATTCAAAATCATTAAAGGCCTATCCAGATATAATAATCCTTGCCTGAAAAAGAAAAAAAGAAGAAAAGAAAAGGGAGGAGAAGCTTGAGGATTAGTGTCTAATCATAAATTGATTCCACATTTGATCTTTTTGAAGTATAAGATTTGAGAAACTCTTAAGCTTAAAAATATAATATGATAAGTAAAATTATTTTTAATAAATTTTTCTTAATAAATTTTTTTTAAGCAGTGATAATAAAAGACCTAAATTCTATATTTGAAAAATCTACAATATTTCTGAATTAGATAGGAACTCATATTTTTATATTTATTAGCATTAAAAATTTCTAAACTTTAAGTTGGTCTCATTTACTAATATTTTTTCTAAATTGGACTATTATATTTCTAAATCTAAATTTTAGTAACTCCTAAAAAAACTCATATACATTATCTACTTATGTTGGTTTTTAAATATTGAAATGTCACTTGAGGACAAGTAACATCTTAAGTTTGAGGGGATTTGATACACCTAAAATATATAATATTTTTATACACATTTTTATACATATTTTTGAGATATTATGTTTTAATGAAAGATATTTTTGTGTTTTTCTTGCAGATACAATCAAATGGATGGAAAATGCTAAAATGAGTGAAAAAGGGTCAAATTTGGAGCAAAAATGAAAAAATGTGCAAAATGAACTGGGGCACCTAAGCGCCATGTACCCCGTACTTAAGCGCCAAAGTTATTTATTTGAAGAAGTATTAGTAGGAGTGGAATTTTGAAGAGGTGTTTGAAACAACCCTTGATAAACAACGTGGGAAATAACCTATGGACACAAAAATTCATTCAATTGGCTTACGAGGGGATAACTTTTAGAAGATTCATTGAATGGAGAAACCTTTTTAAAGAGACACCAAGACACCCCTTGGATTTTTATAAGAAAAATCTTAGATTATCCAGGAGAGGAGGCCATCAACCACCCACCAAAAGTTCACATTACCGCCGCCGCCGCCCATCGTCGTCGTTGCCGACCACCTTTATTTTATTTTATTTTATTTTATTTTGAGTATAGTTTGCATTGTGAGAGAAGGAAGAGAGTTCAAAGGAACTTCAAGACATTTGATGGATATAATTTGAGATAAGTGTTTACCTTTTGTGACTACACTTGATTTTTAATTTAAATTTCTTATTTGTGTGCATGATTTCTATTTTTAAACTCTTGTGTGGTTGTATTTTCTCCATGAATTCTGAGTAGTTTTCTTTATCTTTTTTCTTAAAATTATAAGTGATTAAATGTTTAAAGGAAATTGTGTAAAGTATTAGACTTCAATGTTAGAAGAAGTTGTGATGATTCAAGAACTTGCACTTCATTTACTTCTTGATTTGGCCAATTAAGATGTGAAAACCTGTTGTGAGGACATGTAAGATCTGAGATGGTATTGTCTCAGTCAAAAAATGGTTGGAATCACATATTGGTTTCATGAATGAGAATGTAGTTCATGAGGTTGAGTGCAAATAAATAGGGAAATATATTTTCATATACTTCCATAATTAAATTTATACATTTATCACTGGTTCATGATAAAGAAAAAAATATTTTACTTATATTGTCTTCATCTTACAAGTATTTTAGTTAAGTTAATTAGTTGCTTACTTTTTTTTCAAATTAAACAAAAATTACAAAAAGAATCAAACTTTCATTCCTAATTTAGCATCTTAAGTTTGAGTAAGAACATAAATTGCTAAGTATTTTATCATCTAAAACTAATCCTTCCTGTGGGTTTGATATTCAGGACTTAATCAGAAAAGTTCTATATTACTTGATAACAATACGTATACTTGCGTAGTATCCCATATTGAAATATTATAACTGCATTCTTATTTGCTTCATAGTGAAAAATTTACCTAGCCTTTTCTTTAGATCAAGTTTTTGGTAGCTGTTGAAAATTAAGAATATCTATTAAGGAAATTAATCGCATACATCGCATTTTACTTCTATCTATATAGAAAGTCGGGATCAAAGCACCACTAACCACATTTTGCTAAGAAAACCCTCCAGTTGTCATTTTATGGTAAGTGAATATTTTGAGTTCTAATGCTAGTTTTGAAGGATACCAATGCACACAAAATGATGGAAAGCCATATGTATCATTACGTGGGACATTATTAATAAGTTTTAGGTTAGTCCACCTATTTAGATTCTTTGTATAATTTAGCCTTATACCATAATTAGGGTTTTCACCTCCATCTAGAAATATTTTCTACGTGACTCTACCCCTTAACTTAAAATCCCTTCCAATTCAAACAACTTAAAGACTAAACTTTCTAGTCCATCTTCATGATTCATACCTCAAAATATAACTTGTTAAATCAATCAAACTCTTTTTTTCTATTTTAAACCATTTGATCTATCATGAATTTAACCCAAAGCTTTTCAACCATCATCAAGTTTAAATCTTTTAGGTAAATTATCTTACCTAGGATGCTCAAATCCCTCTTTATGGGCCTTTCCATGACACACAATCATTGGATTAAAAGTCCCTTTCTTTGTGATTATTTCTTTCAAAATTTTAAACTTGGATCCATTCCTCATTGTTGAAATCCCAAATTTTGAAAATCCAACCTTAAAAATTCTGAATAACATATGTAAATATTTTAATCAAGAGTTTTCTCTAGACATCTCATCCCTAGAGAAGAAAATAACTATGAAAGCTTGACCTTATTAGGGTACTACAACCTAGAATAAAATAAATCTTATCTTACACACATAAATTAAGAGAAAAAACCTATTCACGTAGACTCATAATATTAAATATTTTCATAATCTGAATGATGATGTCCATTTCTATGATAATATTTGTTCTTATTGGGGAGATATATCATTTCTTTAAATTTCATATATGACCACTTAGAAAGAAATCTTGTATGACAGACATATATCAAAAAAAAAAACTAGAGAAAAAAAAATAATTCCATTGCGCCTAAGCACTAGAAGATGGTGCCCACGCACCAGAAGATTGCACGTATGCATTGCACCAAAAAAAAATGTGTAGTGCCATAGTGCCTAAGGGTGGCACTAGGACTAAAATAGAGGACTTATAACAATTAAGTCACTCAAACATGAGGGGGAGCTGGGATAGCTCCAAATATAGGGTTTCCTTTAATAACGTCATAAACCTAATCCTCTAACACAAAACCTTAGGGATTATGGATAATAAAAAGGGCAAGTGGAATGAAAGGATCTCACTTAGGTGATGGTTAACTATATTTTCTCTTATTCTAATTCTTTGAAGCTCCATCAACCACAAATGACATTATCTCTAACAATGAACACTCCATCAGGATGAATGATACTTGGAGTGAGGTCAATTGTAGAGGGAAGCTCACACACCAAATTAAAGAGGAAGATAGGATCACTCAAAGGAGAAGACTCTAAAATAACTTAAAAGGCTAGAAACATCTTCAAAAAATAAGATTCCAATCATATGATTAGCCCAAGGTAGACTCTTTTAAAGGACTAATTGTTGATATGGTGTCACAATGCCAATTATTGGCTCTTAGGCACCGCTGATGTGGAAAATGCCCTATAATTCAGTCATCAAAATTTCCCACCACATTTTGATAGGTGAAAAAATGTCCTTTTCTAACTAGTGCCTAGGATTTGTCAGTGGTGTTACAAGATCATTGATATGGTGGATGTCATGTAAACAAAATTGTGAGAAAACTTTCCACAATCCACTAACACATGTTAGTGGGGGCAGTCCAGTGTCATGGTGCCAATGTCATAGCACCTCATCCCTGCTGAAATGGTGGATACATAACATGCATCTTGTCGGGTGTCATCATCCGGACATAAAAATTGACTTCAAGCTACCTTATGTAACATTTTAGTGCTAACATATGGCAAAGCTGCCCTACTGATGTGGAATAAATCTATGTCAGCTGATAATTATTAAACAATAACACTGTGGTGTTGGTCTTGGGTGCAACAACATTGTCTTCAGGCTTCGTAGCTCCAACAGATTGTGTTGCGGCCCTCCAATTAAAGTGTAAAAGATCAAACCCTCTGGTTTCCTTATGTTGAAACGTTGGACAGTGATTTTGGAGTCTTGGGGTAGCGGCGCCTAGGCATTGGGTACTGGCGCCACTACACAAGTCAAGAACTAGAATTTCACAAAATTTTTGAAGGGATATTTAAAATACATTCAAGCTAGTTTACATTAAACAAAGAAATTCAAATTATAATATCATCTACTATCTTCATTAATTTGATCAAAAAAGCGTGTACACATTTTTTCTTTTATAACCAATGATATATATTTTCTAAATGGAGGAAGTACACAAGTAGGGGATACAACCTAACAATCAAAATAGAGATGACTTTGACATCCTATGTTGTAATTGCCATCCTCAACCATTTTACTCAGTGCATTCTCTGAATTGAATTAATAAGGAAGAAGATCAGATGCTCTTTACCATAGCTTAAAGACTTGGGCATGCCATTTAAATTATCAGCTCTATTATTGCTAGATATGGCTCAGGTGAAGTATGATAGAGTCCACTTTCTACTAAATTGAGGGACATTGTCTTACAACTCTCAACATACTCGGGAATGAAATGGGGATGATAGGAGTTAACGTGAGGGGAAAAGTGGGTGATGTCTCCTGGGCTCTTATGAGATCAGCTACTCCCCTTCATAATAGATCCTTCAGTGGAAATATGCTCCTCTCATCTATTTTGAGACTTAACACTTACAAAATGGTAGACGTTGGTTTGGTCGCATGCTGGTCTTATCCCCCCGGCATGCTCATGAGGAGTCATCTCTTTTTGTAAGAACTCGGAAGAGATCAAAAGAGAAAAAGAGGAGAGGAGAAACATTTGAAGGGCTAGGGGTGGTTGAAATAAAATAGATTCGACCACCCCTCATTTATAAAGTAATTGGCTTCGCGTCATCGAGATGAAGTGTCACAGCCTAAGCCAAAATGGGCCCCAATGGCCATTAAATTACACAATTCTTACTTATCATGAATAGTTAAGATCAATTCAATTGATAAAGAATGACGACACCGGGGATCAATACTAAGACAATGGGGATCAGTCTCACGATGCTAGATCCAGAATTGGTTAGCTTGGCAAAAAAAATCGAATAATCATACCTAACAATGTGCCCGACCACTCATTAAAATAGACCAACATCTTGATGATATGTGACTGTTTCGTGGCATGGGGTTGGGTTCTTATATTCCATGCCTAAGTACTAGAGAGTGCACTCTCATGTTTACAAGGAACAGTTGTGCATCATGGCATGTTGAATGGTTGTAATAGCACTGGCTAGAAAAGCCCTAGTATTGTGACTCTAAGAAGTAATGTCGCAGTGCAAGATGTGGAATCATTAAATGTTGTGTGTATGCCCCATCATGCAAGAAATGTGCCTTGGGGCACTCAAATAAAAGTAGTGGCATAAATAACGCACTATAAATGGCCCCAACAACTTTCACGAGGAATAGTTCAACTCTCAGAAAGTAAAAAATTTTAGCTTAGATTTGAAAAGTACAAATTATTTTGATGAAATTTCAATGTTTTTTTATTTTATGATTCCCTTTAGTATGTGCTATATGAATAATTTAGTTAGTAAGTGTTGCCACTTTGAGTTAGAAAGTATTAAAGATAATGATTTAACTATTGGTATTCCACCCCATAGTATAAGTTTTAACTGTTTCATTGAGTAGGCTTTAAATTATGGTTTAAGGTATTTAAATTTTGTTATTTTTTAAATTTAATTATCATTAAAAATTTTAAATATAAATGTGAGAAGTTTTCATTAAATGATTCATAATATTTATAGCCTTGATTAAAAGTGGTAAGGGAGAACCATATAAATGAGACTAAATATGATATAAGTGCAAAGGACAATTAAATGGCAGCCTAGTACTTTTAGCAAAGCAATATGTTCTACATTTCAGTTTTTGTATGATTACATTGATTAAAGATATTATTATCTAAAGTAGAGAGTGTAGATAAGATGGGATGGTAAGTCATTTATTCCTAATAGCATGTGTTTGAATTAAAGAGTTATGTGGCCTATGTAGGTAGATGTTAATGGCCACATAATCAAGGAACCACTTCAATCGATGTGTCACGTGTCAAGGTAAATAGAGAATGGAATAAAGTTTGTGGATTTTAGTTGAGATAGACACAATATCATCATTTAAATTAGAGTTTTCTTTCTTGCAAAAATTGAGAAAAGAAATAACGATTAAGATGTCCTATGAGAAGAGTTATAAATGATACAATATTGATATTTGAAATATGTAGCATGCTAGTCATTGGAAGATTGGAATGGTGAATGGCCACACCCATGTTCACATGTGGTATGGAGTGCAACTTGGATTTTAGAGGCTTTGATTTTTGCAATTCACAAAAAGTTTCATTAGTGAGATTAGCTTGTTTGGAGTCAAGCAGGAAATAAAGACCATTAGGGATAATGTGTTTAAGTTAGCTTGATTGGTAATATTGTCACCATTTTATCATGAATGTAGATTTTTAAAGGTGTATAGAATGATATCTATGGGGTCTATGAGGAAGCTGACAAAGGAAAATGCTTTGACATTGACATTGATGGCGTGGTGCTAGTTCACGAATTATTCTTTCATAGATATGTGGTGTAGCTTGTTCATTAGCTTGATAACATGAAGTGATTTTTGAGTAAAATATTTTTTTGTTGGTGAGCTAGTTGTTAGTAACATTGTTCAATTTGAGGCTATAGAGAATTAAAGGTGCATATATACTAATGAAGAGATTAACAATGGGATTCAAGCTGAAGAGAGTCTAACCATTGCATAGTGGGTTGAGGGAAAGCATTGAGCGAGTGTTTAGTGAGTCTAAGAATGTAGCTATCCAACAAATTCATTGGCAAGAAAATATTTTGAAGAGTTGTGAGTGACAAGTTAGGTAGTTCTTTATTGTGAGTTAGGCAAAGATTTTGTTATTGATGTTTGACATAAGGTACTTTGGTCTGGTAGATGCTGGTGCATTTTACTAGTTTGTATGATGCTTGTTGTTTCATTGATTATAGAGGAATTTGAGAGGGATTTGGGATCTGATTCATTGAGATATTTATGATAGAGGTGATTTGATGGCTAAGAAGAGATCTCTATGTACATAGGTTACAAAGTAAGGGAAGTTGGGTTGTCGTTTGGCTAAGAGTTTTAATACAATGAACATTGTAATTGAAAACATCATAATGCTAGAGAAATGTTAGATAATATAATTAAATTTTATGTCTAACTTGTTGTGTTATTACAATGATTTGGTATAGACAGTTATAATATTTGTTTATGTTGTACATGTGTTTTTAATGGTGTAGAGTTGAGATGGAGCATAGGATGCCAATGAAATGCTTGTGATCTTTACGATAGAGAATTGATGCTAGGCTTAATATATTGTTGAAATTTTATATTGTTATCACATAAATGGAACTATTGATGTTACATGAGTTGTAGGATCATGGTTGGAGTTATCATTCCTAATATTGCTATTAACAAAAGGGTTGTCAGTGACATTTTTTTTTTTTGTCAGTCATGACCATCCATCCATCAAGCTACTAATGAAGATCTCTTTAATAAAATAAAAAATTGAAAGATCAAATTTACCAACCATTCAATATATTGTGCATAATCACAAACTATTTGGGAGTTTGAAAAAAAGCTCCCTTGTCTGATATATTCAAGTAGTAAAAATTCAAAAAATTGAGGAAATATTAAACAAGAAAGAAAGGTATATAAAGTGATAAGGGTTAAAAAAACTCAATTTAAAGACTTGCATTAACATTAAAAGTCTCAATTCCATGATCTTATGTTATAATTGGATAACTATATAACAGTGAGTCCGGATAATCTTTGAGTTCACAAGGACCCAAAGACTGAAAAAATAAATAAATAAATATATATAAAAAGAGATTGGAAGTTATGCTCTAAATAACAAAGATAAAATCTCAAGTGCTAATCATAACGAGTTTAGTATTAGGCATCTTGAATTGAATGCCACATGTCAAATAACAATCACAACATAACATATTGAGGTCAACAAGTTCCATATATACTAATTTTCATTTATCTATGGAGATCTATTTCCAACATGACCCTCTCAGAGTAAGGATCAGTTTGGGGTAGCCGTAGCTTATTGAATAATTTGCTCATAAATTGATTAAAAATAATCTGCTGATAAGTTAGGTGTCGTGGCTGTTACAGATTTTTATTTTATTTTTTTTTTTGAAAAAGTCAGATTGTGGCCAGAAAGATGTCACCGCACCTTGATAGGTGCAGTGTGAAAATGTTATTTTCAATGTTTTGAAAATGCATAAGCTGCCAAAACGCAGTTTACCCAAACATACCATATGCGTTTTCAAAACGCCACCGCACCAAATAATCTGCTTCAAACGAGCCCTAAGATGTCAAACCTACTTAAGAAGTTTTTTTCACTTCAGATAAGATTTGAGCGGGACTAAGAATTTGTCATGAATTTTTTTTTACTCTAGATAGGAGTTGAACCATCCTCATGAAAACGAGGCATATCTTAAATGGAATTGTGAAATTATGTACATAAATTATTCCCACTCGTGTTTAGTCGGTTGGAGGTGTATTGAAGTTAAAAAGTGTATTGAAGTTAAAAAGTAAATTTAACGTTCAAAGCTACGTGAAAGAACTTACGGCCTATTATGTAAAAAAAAAATAGTTATATCTTTAAGATCTTAAATTTATTTGACACATTTTACTATTTATTTCTCAAGATTTTCAATAGCCTCATTGGCCCCATCCCTGGTCTATTTGCCGTGCCATCCATCATAATGTGGACAGTAAATTTCTAAATTAAGGGCTCGTTTGGGAAAAAAACATTACATCAGTACTACGCACGTAGAGTAACATGCGTAGCCAATGACAGTAACACGGGGAATATTCCCCTTCGTGTTATTCATGTGTTATTGTGTATTATTCATGTGTTATTGTGTCCTAGGAATATTCTTGGTGTTATAATAACACAATAACACATCAATAACACATGAATAACACACAATAACACATGAATAACACGGGGAAAAATATTCCTCGTGTTATTGCGCCGTTTTTTTCTCTGTCGGGAATATTTCTGTTTTATTCAAGTGTTATTGTGTGTTATTCATTTGTTATTGTATCCAGAGAATATTCTTGGTGTTATAATAACACAATAACACATCAATAACACATGAATAACACGCAATAACACATGAATAACACGCAATAACACATGAATAGCACGGGGGAATATTCTTCGTGTTACTGCGCCTTTTTTTTTCTCATGTGATGTGTGGCTTGATTTTATTGGCTACGCACGTGCGTAGTACTGATGTAATATTTTTTCCTCGTTTGGGGCATCTTACAAGTGTTTCACCTCACCGTTTGGAAAAAAAAAAAAAAAAGTTTCAGAAGCTTATCTCAAAACGCGGTCGAGTTTTTTCACTAAATGCAGGTGCGGGTCGAACCCTGTTGGTCACGTTTCAGTATAAACTGCTTATCTGGATAAACGCAAGCTGCCCAAACACGCCCTAACTAATATCTGAATTACTTACCATTCAAAATAATATGCATTAATCACAAATTATTTGGAAATTAAAAAAAAAAAAAAAACAAAACAAAAACACACAAAAAATATATTTAAAATTTCATTCTTTTTATAAGAGGTAACTGAAATAAACAAAAATTAAGGCTGATTATACTCAAACTTTGTCATTACATTTATATTATCTTGTTCTGAAAAATTTATGATGATAGAATAATAAACTAATGTCTAAGTATTGCATAAACATTCAACACACAAAGATAATAGAAGTGTAGCAAGAGAAGATATCAAAACTTTTTATGTGAAATTCTTGAAATAGAAAAAATCACAAGGTTTCGCCCTTGCAAAGTAATCCACTATAAGCGTACAAGTACAAAAATACATCATTTCTCAAGACTAGGAGAGTAAAGTTATAATTTTATTCCCAATATAACATTTATCCATATACAATGTATAGACAAACAACAGGAGTTCGAAATGAATCGTCATATTTTGAATACAACGTTGATAACAAGGGTTGTCAACGTTAGTATATATAGAGGATGAACATTTTGTCATTTGGTGCATAAATTCTCTAACTATCTGATCGAATGACCCATATTGACGGTCATGATCATAGAGAGCTTTTTTTTTAATTGTTTGAGAGTCTTAATAACTACAAAATCAAGCAATTTTAGGCTCGCTAAATTCATCTTATTGAAATGCTTGAGGTGAATATAATTAAATATGTCAAAATTGAAGTTCATTTAACCATACAATTTATGATCCAAAACCTTCAAAAATTCTTTAATGGCTTAATCTAAACTTGATTGGCTCCAAATCATGCCATTTTTGGTATCATCGGGTATGTTTTTTTTGAGAAGATTAGTTTAACTAAAACCTTGTTGAAATCAAGGCTATAGATGATTTTGAATTTAAATTTAGAATGTTTCTTGCAAAAAAATTCCTCGAGATTAATGGCAGATGATAAAAATTATTTGATGACACATCATAAATAAACATATATATATATGATCCAATAACACAACGTTAAGTGTATTTCAATGGCTCTCCTTTAAAAAATATAAATTTATTAGTCGAAATGCAAACGATTTTTTAAATTTTGTACACTTGGCTTAATTTTATTGAAATCCGGACGCAGAGCTGCGTCAGAATCGGACTTTCTGATTGAACACTATTTTACAAGAATAATCTATTTGAAGTTTGAATGTATGTTTACCTCTAACCCATGATTTTCCAATGAACAGAATTTTAATCCTTCTTGGGATTTTTTTTTATTTGTTTCAAGGAAACTGTGTTATTCTCATGTCGCTGAGATCGGAAAGAATTTTACATACGGAGTACGGACGCAGCTCTGCGTCCGGATCCAATAACACAACGTTAAGTGTATTTCAATGGCTCTCCTTTAAAAAATATAAATTTATTAGTCGAAATGCAAACGATTTTTTAAATTTTGTACACTTGGCTTAATTTTATTGAAATCCGGACGCAGAGCTGCGTCAGAATCGGACTTTCTGATTGAACACTATTTTACAAGAATAATCTATTTGAAGTTTGAATGTATGTTTACCTCTAACCCATGATTTTCCAATGAACAGAATTTTAATCCTTCTTGGGATTTTTTTTTATTTGTTTCAAGGAAACTGTGTTATTCTCATGTCGCTGAGATCGGAAAGAATTTTACATACGGAGTACGGACGCAGCTCTGCGTCCGGATCCAATAACACAACGTTAAGTGTATTTCAATGGCTCTCCTTTAAAAAATATAAATTTATTAGTCGAAATGCAAACGATTTTTTAAATTTTGTACACTTGGCTTAATTTTATTGAAATCCGGACGCAGAGCTGCGTCAGAATCGGACTTTCTGATTGAACACTATTTTACAAGAATAATCTATTTGAAGTTTGAATGTATGTTTACCTCTAACCCATGATTTTCCAATGAACAGAATTTTAATCCTTCTTGGGATTTTTTTTTATTTGTTTCAAGGAAACTGTGTTATTCTCATGTCGCTGAGATCGGAAAGAATTTTACATACGGAGTACGGACGCAGCTCTGCGTCCGGATCCAATAACACAACGTTAAGTGTATTTCAATGGCTCTCCTTTAAAAAATATAAATTTATTAGTCGAAATGCAAACGATTTTTTAAATTTTGTACACTTGGCTTAATTTTATTGAAATCCGGACGCAGAGCTGCGTCAGAATCGGACTTTCTGATTGAACACTATTTTACAAGAATAATCTATTTGAAGTTTGAATGTATGTTTACCTCTAACCCATGATTTTCCAATGAACAGAATTTTAATCCTTCTTGGGATTTTTTTTTTTATTTGTTTCAAGGAAACTGTGTTATTTTCATGTCGCTGAGATCGGAAAGAATTTTACATATGGAGTACGGACGCAGCTCTGCGTCTGGATCCAATAACACAACGTCAAGTGTATTTCAATGGCTCTCCTTTAAAAAATATAAATTTATTAGTCGAAATGCAAACGATTTTTTAAATTTTGTACACTTGGCTTAATTTTATTGAAATCCGGACGCAGAGCTGCGTCAGAATCGGACTCCGTATGTAAAATTTTCTCGATTGGAAAAAATATTGCGTCTGGACACTCTTGCGTTGACGCGATACACCTGATTTTTTTTTCTTTCGGGAGTATCGTGTTTGTTGTCTGGACGTTGCTTGCGTCCGGACTCCGGATGCAATATTTTCTCCACCCATTGTGAGCTATAATCATGGCATGTGCTTTAAATAACAATTTTGCATGTGATTGTGTTTTTGCTTTCAAATGTTGTGCTTCTTGGTTGGGACTTACCCATTTGGCATGAATATAAATAGACAAAGAATAGATAAAAGGATATTGCCTTAAAAATTTTGTGCTGCTTGCCATGCCTTGATCAAGCAAGCGGATTTCCCTGCTCCATTGGAACAATGGAACAGTTGCTTATATCCTTGTGTATACCTTATGCAAAGTTGGGGCGTCGAATTTGGCATGGATATCAAGACAAGAAATTTCTTTTATTTCTATATAACTTGACTTCGCCAAAAAAAATAGGGTGGCAAGTAGAGTTCGGACACATGAGTCAACCAACAAGTGCCAACTTCTTTCCATTTGCTAAACTAGCCATGCGCCGCTCTGTCAAAAGCTTTTCACGCCTACTGAAAGTGGAGGAAACTCTCGACAGCTCTTGATCTTCGGGAAAGCCTTAATGCTACTTCCAGTTCCTTGTCATTTGAATGACTTTAAACCAGTGAATAGGATCGTGCAAAGAGATCAGATCCTATAAAAAAAACTCATTCTCATTTTACATTTGCTCAAAATCATCTCCTCTTCGGAGGAGAAAGATCTTGTTTTGCATTTTTAATTTTTCTCCATCCTTCACAATATGGAAAACTGAAAATGCACAACCTTTTAACCTCATGAATGGCATCCCTTGCTGCCATCGCCAAGCTTCTCTTCTTTTTGCATCTGATTGGTCTCACATATATCCTTTGCCAGTTAGCTCAGATCCCGTGCAGTCGAAGCAAAGAAATTAGGCCTCCCTGTGACTCGAAATGAGAAGAAGTCGAGTTTAGTGGCGTCGGGTAAGAACCACAGGCCGAGGTTGCTATTGTGGTTGCCGGAATGAGCTGGGGCGGTGGTTGGATGTTGCTCGATTAGGTCTCTGTTTGGAAAATTGTGAGAAAGAGAAAGAGGTGGGGACAGCTTGGCTGCTTGCAAGGAGGAAAGGGGAGTGCTGGAGGTAGGGAGCATGCCTGCGAGTGGTCGCCGGCGTTGGGACTGCATGTCGGTGGGAGAGTTCGCTGGCTGGCTGGAGAAGGCGGGACAGAGGAACTGCTGGAGTTCGGGTTAACCACGTCGAGCGGCAGCTGTGAGATCCCCAACGAAGATGGGAAAAATGGAGGCGTGTCGGATAGGAAGAAGATGGGAAGGGGAGCTGCAGTGAGGCAGTCCGAGAAACTTTGGGAGGACGAGCTCGGCGGCTAGGTGCACGCCTTGGGCTCCAGCGAATGGAGGAGCACGATGCAGCAGAGGACTCGGTTGAGGTAGTCGGATCTTCGGGACAGCAGGGTTGGGTCTTCTCTGGACTTCTAACGACGAATGACGCATTTGGGAGCCAATTTTTGGAAAAAAATAATGGGTCCCTAGACCTGGACACCAATAAAAACTTATCAGGTGTAATATTGGATCCCATCAATAATAATAAAAAAAAATTATGTTTTTTCTTAATGCACGACCCACCCGAACATGCAGTCTTTCGAAAACACTTTATTTTATCACGTTTAGGCTTTATTTTGTCACGTTTTTTTTTTGTGTATCCGTCAGCTAAAGTTTTACGTCGCATCGATGGACATCGCTCTCGACTGGCAAATGATGACGATTGATTCTGAAAATGTTGGCAAGATCTTTGAACGGAGGTGAGTTTAGTTGCGCCTGAAATGATGTTATTAAGTATTATTCTTGAGTTAACACGGTGTTACAGTGGCGTTACTAGGGTGTTCTTAGTGTTTTATGTATACAGTTATTCTAGTGTTATTGAATTATTTTTGAATATGTAATTGTTTTATTGAGGTGGGACTGTAACACTGTTGAGTTGTTATACTGGTGTTATTTGGCATTATCGTGGTGTTATTGTCGTGTTATGTTGGTGTTGTATGATGGTATTGTTGTGTTACTAGTGCCGTAAAGTTTTTGGTTTTATTGATTTGTTATTGTAATGTTATTGTTGTGTTATGTTAGGTTATTATGATATTATTTCAGTGTTATTGCAGTTTTATTACGGTGTTATTGGATGTGTAATGTTATATTTTTATTGAAGTAGAGGTGTGGTGTTATTGCGACATTTTTCTAGTTTTACTCTCGGTTACTATTGTGTTTTCCTAGTGTTATTGGAGTTGAGTTATTTCGTTTTGTTCCGGTGTGATTACAGAGTTATTTTTGTGTTCTAATGATGTTATCCTGATTTTATTCCGATGTTATTGCGGTGTCATTGGATGTGTAATGTTACGTTTTTATGATGAGCTGATGTGGTATTATTGCGACATTTCTCTGGTGTTATTCTTGTGTTATTGTTGTGTTTTTCTGGTGTCATTGGAGGTTAAATGTTTGGTTTTATTTGAGTGTTAATTTAGTGTTCTAATGGTGTTATCCTAATGTTATTTTGGTTTTATTCTGGTGTTATTGTGGTGTTATTGGATGTATAATGTTGCGGTTTTATTGAAGTACGGATGTGATGTTATTGCGACATTTCTCTGGTATTATTCTTGTGCTATTGTTGTGTTTTTCTAATGTTATTCTGTTGATATTGTGGGGTTATTCCAATGTCATTCCAGTGTTATTCTTGTGTTATTATGTGATTATTAAGGTCATAGTGGAATGTCTTAGTTTTATTGGGATTTTAGTATTCAGTTGTTATTTTTTCCATATCTAATCAAGTTCTGTATATTTTATAAATTTACATTTCCTGGAACCTGGAATTATTTGCAATGATTCAATTGCAGCCAATTTTCATCGCACGGTTGTTCATAAGGAGAAGGGAGCATATGAACAATAATGTGTCTATGCACACCATATTGAATTTACTGTTCGAAAGAACCACAATAGTTTATGGTTGAATTCAAAGAAGATTAAGATGAAGGACTTTATATGTGATAAGGCTGGTTAGAAGAAAGAGTCAAAATTCAACAGCACGGTGAAGTTCAAAAGAGCGGATACAATGCCTGGTTTTCTAGCCTTGATTTGATGTCGTTGATATCTAAGGATCCTCCTCAGTTAGAAAAATTATAGAAAGTCATAACCACCCTTTGATGCAACTCGGTCATAAGCATTTTTTGTGTTCCAACAGAAAGATAAGTGAAATCAATGCAGATGTGCTCAGATGGACGAAAAAATCAAGAATTAGAGCCACTGGAGCATTTAGCTTCCTAGCTTCAGAAGGTGGGAAAGTGGAGAATTTTGTATGCACGAAGAGAGATACATTCAATTTCATACAAAAAGAGAGAAGAGATAGAATTGAACATGGGGATGCAAATTCTCTATTACAATTGTTTGTGGAGAGACAAGTTAAAGATAACATGTTTGCGTGGGAGTTTCAAATTGATGAGTGTGACAGATTTATGAGTTTTTTTTGGAGTGATGGGATGTCCAGGCTTGATTATGATAGTTTTGGGGATGTTATCATCTTTGATACAAGTTATTGACTGAAAAATACAATTTATGTTGTGCTCCTTTAGTTGGGGTGAACCACAATTGACAAAATGTTCTGTTCTTAGTTGATTTTTTTCAGATGAGATAATTGACTCATTCAAGTGGTTGTTCAAAACATTTATTCGTATAATGAATGACAAACACCGGATAACAATATTCACTGATCAAGATCAAACAATGACAAGAGCTATTGATGATTGTCAGCCACATTCAAGGCATAGATTATGTCAATGACATATATATAAGAAATTACCTTCAAAAGTTTAGTGTGGTATGAGTAGCAAGAGAGTGAACGACTTTGTTTTAATGCATGAACAGATGTGACTTTGAAGAGGAGTATGAAGAATTTTGGGTTGTAATGATTGATACAGGAAATCTACACGACAACGTCTAGTTAGCTGATTTGTGTAATATCAAACATAAGTGGTTAACAACCTTCAATAATGAAATATTTTGAATGAGAATCCAATAAACACAAAGAAGTGAGTCCACTAATAATATATGTCATGGTATCTTCAAGTTAACAAGCTCCCTCTCTGATTATTTTTTGGGTCATGAGAATGTCATGAAATCATGGAGATGGAACGAAAAAGATAGATTTCAAATGTGTTCAGCCTGTAGTTGTGAGTCCACTAATAAACACAAAGAAGTGAGTCCACTAATAATATATGTCATGGTATCTTCAAGTCAACAAGCTCCCTCTCTGATTATTTTTTGGGTCATGAGAATGTCATGAAATCATGGAGATAGAACGAAAAAGACAGATTTCAAATGTGCTCAGCCTGTAGTTGTCCTTGTTGTAGATTGCTGCCCAGTGTTAAGGCAGACCATTTCAATATATACGAGTAAGTTATACTCAATGTTTGAGGAATAGTTATTACATGGCTTATGTAGTCTTGTTGTGGAGTTCTCATCAAATATGGATTCAGAATTTTACATAAAAAAAATTTGGATGATTAGAGGACAGACAAAGCCTTTGATTGTTAAACTAGACAAAACTAATTTTGAAATTACATGCAGTTATAAAAAAATTGAAATGATGAGTTCATTATGTGTTCACTCTCTGAGGGTTGTTAGCCTAGAAAATATAACAATGATTTCTGATAAATACCTTTAATTGTGGTGGCCTGTTAATGCAAAAATGGGACATTTATGACAGTTATGGATATAGACATCTCAATGAGACACAAATGCTTCCAAGTTTTTCAAGTGGCCTCATATTTCACACACATGTTCAAAAATTTGCATCATAAATTAGTATTAAAGCACAAGAAAATGAACTCGCTGAGCATTGCATGTTGGAGTCATTAAAGAAATTATCAATGAATGCCTTTAAGAAATTATCAGTTGATATCGAGGACATATTGAGTGGGAGAGAACCTCAGTCAAAGCAAAAATCAAATAAGAAACAAACACTGAATAAAGAGTGTAATTTGAATGATCCAGCGAAGATGCGGATGCGACGTAAATTTCTTTACAATGTCGGATTGCCTTATTCAGGTACATAACTAAAATTCAAAACCATTTGACTTCCCTTTTTTGTTTACATTTTTTTAAATATTCACTCGTAACTACTCAAAGTTAGCAGGAATTGCCTACACCGTATCCCACGGAAATATATACAAGCATATTGATGGATTTAGATTATGATATATAATTATCCAAAAAACTTATAAGGTATAACTGGGTGGATGGTTTTGTGTACGTTCTTAAAAATTTGGCAATCTATTGTTTTAAGTTAGCTTGGAATCAGTAAAAAAAATTTGTGGCAAATTCAGTAAAAAACATTAACTTAGCATTGAGGTTGTATTATCATCTTTTTTTTATTTGTTTGATGCGGTTATTTTTGTGTTATTGTGTTGTTATCGTTATGTTATTGCGGTTGTTTTAGGTGTTATTGAGGCTTTACCGTTGTTTTACTGGAGTTCTTATCGCAGTGTTATTAGAGTTATTTCCGTCGTTATTTTGGAATTCTTATCACGGTATCACCTCAATAACACCAGGGCATCACCTCAATAACACGACAGGAAAGCATCAATAACTCTGTGGAATCACCATATTACCCTTTTAGTGGAGTTTTTTGCGATGTTATTGAGGTTTTTCTACGGTGTTATTTGTATTGTTAAGCAGTGTTATTAGTGTGATTACTCACGGATTTCAGTGTTATTGAAGTGATACTGCAGTATTATGGGTGTTATTTGGGTGTTATTATGTTGTTATTGTCGTGGTTTTGCATTATTATTGGTGTTCTGTGGCAGTATTATTGGCGTGGGGTGGTCATTTCGGTGTTATTGAGGAGACTCATGGTGTCTTGTTGGAGTGTTACTTAAGTATTATTGATGTGTTAAAGAGATGGTGTCGAGGTGTTATTAGTGTTATTAAGGTGTTATTGTCATGCTCTTATGGCGGCTATTGCGGATGTTATTGAGGAGTACCGCCGAAAAACTCAAATAACTCCACGGAAAAACTCCAATAACATCTCAGAAAAGCCTCAATAACACCGGAGGTTTAACCTCAATAATACCACGGTATCACCTCAATAACACCATGGTATCATCTTAATAACATCAGATTATAATGTTATTGGGGTTTTTCCGCAGTGTTATTGGTGTGTTCAGCAATGTTATTATCGTGATTACTTGATGGATTTTTGTGCTATTGAAGTGATACCACGGTATTATGGGTGTTCCTTGGGTGTTATTGCGGTGTTATTATCGTGGTTTTGTGTATTATTGGTGTTATTGACGTGATTTTGTGTTGGCTATTTCGATGTTTTTAAGGGGACTCATGGTCTCGTATTAGAGTGTTACTTAGGAATTATTTACGTGTTATAGAGGTCACCGAGGTGTTATTGGTGCTACCGACAGCTATTGCGGGTGTTATTGAGTGTCATTGAGGTGTTATTGCGGTATTATTGGAGTATTATGATGACATTTAGGTATTATTACATTGTTACCTAGGTGTTGTGACAGTTGTACTGAGTAGGTATTGCCGAGTTATATTTATTTTATTGCGATTGATGCAGTTGTCATTGGTGTTGTTTTTACGGCCGCTATGTAATTGTGGTTATTTTGGTTGTATTAAGGTTGTTATTGCAGTGTTGTTATAGTTGTATTGAGATGTTATTGCAATTGTATTGAGGTAATATCGTCGTGTTTAATGAGGTGATGTCACGGTGTTATTGAGGTGGTACCACAATAACATGGAAATAACACAACAATAATGTCATTTGGGAAACTTAGTCGATCCTCCGTAGTTCCCTCAAATAACAACACAATAACATCATGATAATCCCTCAATACCACCGCAAAATATCCTCAAATTAATAATGTTGCAATGATTGCCCCAATGATACACTAAATTACACTAGTCCAAATAATATCGTAGCTGCCGCAAGACCATGCAAATAACATCGATTAAAGCCATAATAAAACCAGAATATAACCGCAATAATACACAAATAACACCACAATAACACCATTTGTGTAACTTAGCCGAGCCGACGCAGTTTCCTCAAATAAACCACAAAAACACCATGATGATCCCTCAATACCATTGCAAATATCCCCACATTAGTAATGTCACAATGATTGCCCCAATAATACGCAAAATTACATAAGTTCAAACAATTCCACAGAAGTCGCAAGTCCACTCAAATAACAATGCATAAAGCTGCAATAAAATCAGAATATAACCACAATAACACTAAAATCACACCGTAATAACGTCATTTGCGTAACTCAGCCGAGCAGCCGCAATTCCCTCAAATAACACCATAATAACACAGTGATGATTTATCAATACCACTGCAAATATCTTTGCATTAATAATGTTGCAATGATTACCCCAATAATACACAAAATTACACAAGTCCAAATAACACAGTCGTCGCAAGACCACGCAAATATCACCGCATAAAGCCGTAAAAAAACCATAATATAACCACAATAACACAAAAGTAACACCACAATAATGCATTTGCATAACTCGGCTGAGCCACCACAATTCCTTCAAAAAACACCACAATTCAATACCACTGCAAATATCCTCGCATTAATAATGCCGCAATGATTGCCCCAATAATACATAAAATTATACAAGTCCAAATAACAACACAGCCGTCGTAAGACTACACAAATAGCACTGCATAAAGCCGTAATAAAACCAGAACATAACTGCAATAACTCGAGAATAATACCACAATAACGCCATTTGGTTAACTCATCCGAGTCTCTGTAATTCCCTCAAATAACACCACAATAACATTACAATGATTCATTAATATCACTGTAAATATCCGCGCATTAATAATGTCGCAATGATTGCCCCAATAATACGTGAAATTACACAAGTCCAAATAAAACCACAGCCGTCGCAAGGCCATGCAAATAACATGGCTAAAGTCGCAATAAAATTGGAACATAACTGCAAGAACACACAAATAACACTACAATAATGTCATTTGTGTAACTCAGTCGAGCCGCTACAATTCTTTCAAGTAACAGCACAATAACATTGTGATGATACCTCAATAGCACCGCAATTATCCCCGCATTAAAAATGTCTCAATAACACTACAATAATATCGTAAATAATACCTTAGTAACACCACAAATAACAAATCAATAACATTGTAATAATACTGCAAATAACATCTCAATAACACCACAATAATACATCAAATAACATCGCAATGACATTGATAATCCACGATGTTATTGACGTAGTTTTCCATAGTATTATAAGAATTTTCCATGATGTTATTGGAGTTTTCCTTCCCTTTTATTGGCATAATTTTCCGGTGTTATTATTATTTCAACGGTGTTATTAGAGTTTTCGATTGTGTTATTGGAGTTTTCCACGGTATTATTGGTGTTATTATTTGGTGTTATTGGAGTTTACCGTGGTGTTATTTGAGATCTCCACAGTAGTATTAGAGTTTTTTTCGTGTTATATCATAGTTTTGCAGTATTTTTGAAAGAGAGAAATCTATAATGGTTATATATTACTCTTAAAATGAGAATGATAATTTCTTTTGGAGATTCAATATCTTTCAACATGCATTCTATCTTACTAAAGGCCAAATGATAATGGTTTATTATCGTATCATTTGGGTGTTATTGAGGTCTTATTGTGATGTTACTTAAGATAATATGTTGGTTTTATTTCGGTGTTATCAGAGTACTATCGCAGTTGTACTTCGATCAACACTTAGTTGAATTTAGAAAATGATGTTATTGCGATTGTTTTGTGGTGTTATTCAGATATTATTTAAATACTATGGGGGCTTTAATGTGTAAGGAGAGGGAGCTAACGAAACATGATTAAGATCAATAAGCCTAACACACTAAAATCAATTATAAAGCTTAGCATCCATTGATCAAATAAAATAAATTCCAACTAAATATGGTTTATATATAAGAAAAGGCTCATATACTAATAGCATAGGCAAATTCGGCTCTAAATTTTGGCATTTCCACCTTCCAGTCCAGTTTCTCACTCCAATCACCTCAGTGGGCCTATATTAAGGTTTCCATGTATATGCAAATGAACATGTCACAGTCAATGATATTACTTTGTGCAGGAGCACCTTTTAACCATTATCACTGCCATTTTGATGGTTTGCCTTTGAAAGCATTTCTAGCATCTCATACAGATAGACTGATTTGCAAAGTTTCATGTTGAATTGATTAGTGCATATATGTTGAATTGAATTTAAAAATTCTATTAAGTATACTTACAATGTTGTGTGCGACGGTCATGTGCATCTTGTTGGGTAACGAGTTGTATAATCTCTAATTTTTTTCTTTCAACTCTCCAACCATCAATATCCAATGTTATTTACAGCAATAGAAAATAAGATACAATATGTATTTTTCATCTTTTCCTTTGTGATATGATTCACAAACATTGAGCTATGTTCGTCTCTATGCAACAGTAGAAAATGACACACATGTCATAGTGGATGAAGTATACAAAGAAAATTTGAGTTAGCATTATAAGATTAAATTGAACTTATATAATTACCAGCATAGTGTCAATACATATAGGTAGGACTTGTATAAATAAGGTGAGTAATCTTCCTTCTCTCTAAAATGATGATAAAAACATCGACATGATAGTTTGAAAACTACCCATTCTTTAATACATCATCGAGTCCAGCGCGGTCTATTACAACATGACCCTTATTAATCATAATATCATCTCTGCAGTGTTTACACAAAATCTTTGTGACATTTAAATATAAAACTATTGCATTACATATAAAATGTTGAGATTTACCGACTTCCCAGTGTATTTGGAAATACATTCATCATCACTTCCTGCATTTTAGAAGGCATCCGTGTTCTGCCAGCAAAATTGATGACTAATGTCGCGGGATGAGGTTACAAAATCACAATACTTATGAAATATATAATTTCAAATTAGAAGATATGTGACACAGTCGAAAGAGTTATTTTTTTAATATCATTAGCTCATAGTCGTCTATATGGACACTTTTTCTCTGGATGTCTTGCTGATCTCTTACAAAACTTGTCAATGTAAGTGCGAGAGATTGAACAACATCCTTTATTTTTTGTTCCACTTTATCAAAATTTTCGTGTAATGGGTCATCCCCAATGGCTGAAGTGTCAACAACTTCTATAATTGGTTGTTCTTCCCCAATGGTTAAAGTATGTGCAACATGTGTTACTATTGGTTGTTCTCCAATGACTAAAGTATCTACATCTTTTGTTATTGTTTGTTGGCCCTTTCGGCTTGACTACTTATAATTGATTTTATTATTGTATCCTCAGCAGGTGTTATTATTGGTTGTTATCCAATGACTGATGTATGTACGTCTTTTGTTATAGTTTGTTGGCCCTTTTCGACTTGTGTATCTACAGCAACTTTTAGTATTGTTTCTTATGAATCTTCAATATGTACAAGAAAACCCTCAGCCCTTATGGCTGGAGTATCTAAACATCTTCTATACGATGTTGTTCAACAAAGTCTTTTATTATTGTTCTCCTCTTAAACTCGAATGTAGTATAAGGGAAACTCAATTTTCTCTTCCTTCTACTTTGTCTGGCCTTAACCTTTCAGAATAAACTACCAAGAGGATTGGTGTGTTCCTTTTTTCCTTTCTCTTTATCAATTTTTATTTTCCGATTTCTTAACCTCAATCTTGAGGTCTGACACCGTGTATCGTAAAGCATAGACTCGTGTATTTAGTGTATTAATTGATTCTTCAAATTCTATAAAAAAAATTTCTTGAGTTCTAATTAATTGGATTATTACTTCAAGATCTTTATTCTCTCGTATATGTTGGCTCCAGAATGATGCCACTTGAAATGAGCACTCCCACACCATAGAATACAAGTGAAGGTGGTGTGGCATGAGTTTCATGGTGTGGGAATAGCTTAACTGGACTGGGTAGTCTTTCATCTGGATTGACGAGCAAATGGTGTTTGATATACCTAAAATATATAGTGTTTTTATACATTTTTTTATATTTATTTTTGAGAAGTTGCGCTTTAATAAAAGATATTTGTGTGTTTTTCTTTCAGGTACAATCAAATGGATGAAAAATACTTAAAGGAGTGAAAAAGGGTCAAATTTTAAAGGAGTGAAAAAGGGTCAAATAAAGGAGTGAAAAAGGGTCAAATTTGGAGTAAAAATGAAGAAAGTTACAAAAATGAACTGGGGCGCTTAAGCGCCCAGGATTGGCATCTAAGCGCCAGATACTCTACGCTTAAGCGCCAGAAGTAGTTATGAGATGAATTATTTAATTTGAACGGATTTTTTAAGAGGTGTTTGAAGCAACCCTTGGTAAAAACGTGGGAAATATTTGATGTACACGAAAATTCATTCAATTGGCTTTTGAGGAGACAACTTCTAGAAGGTTCATTGAATGGAGACACCTTTTTGAAGAGACACCAAGACACATTCGATTTTTATAAGAAAAAACTTGGATTTTTCAAGAGAGGAGGCCAGCCACCCATCAAAATTACAGCCATCATCCATCTAAGTCACCGTCGTCGCCGCCCATCGCTGCCGCCGGCCACTTTTTTTTATTTTGAGTGTTAGTTTGTATTGTAAGTGAAGGAAGAGAATTCAAAGGAACTTTAAGACATTTGGTGAAGAAGATTTGAGATAAGTGTTTGTCTTTATGACTACACTTGGTTTTAATTTAGATTTATTGTTTGTGTGCATGATTTCTACTTTTAAACTCATGCGTGGTTGTGTTTTCTCCATGAATTCTGAGAAGTTTTCTTTAACTTTTTCTTTAAATGATAAGTGATTAAGTGTGAAAGGAAGTTTTGTGAAGTATTAGGCTTTATTGTTGGAAGAAGTTGTGATGATTTGAAACCTTGCACTTCATTTACTTCTTGATTTGATCAATTAAGATGTAAATGCCTATTGTAAGAACGTGTAAGATCAGAGATGATATTGTCTCAATCAACAAATAGTTAGAATCACATATTGATTTCATGGATGAGAATGTAGTTCATGGGGTTGAGTGCAAATAAATAGGGAAATAAACTTTTCAAGGGTGTAGAATTAGAAGACTTTAGAGTGACAGGCTAAAGCCTTCAATTTGATTTATAGTTTTAGGTTTTGATGCGAGATGTTAGTCCCCAGGTGGAGGGAGAAGAGGAAACTCTAGAGTGAAAGCCAGTAACTTCCATGCCTAGCCGATCTTCAAGACTATTCACACTATAAATTAACCAATGTTCTTTATAGCATCTCTAGTGGGCAAAAAATATTATTGCTCCTATTTGACACAACATATTTAGAATACTTTCACAATAGAATTTCTCTACTTATTATTGATTTATGATAAGAAAAAATATTATTTATTTATATCACTTTCATCTTGCAAGTATTTAATTAAGTTAATTAGTTGTTTACTTTATTTTCATAAACTAAAAAATTACAAAAAGAATCGAATTAACATTCCTATTTTAGCATCTTAAGTTTAAGTAGAAATATTTTGCTAAGTAGACATCTAAAATTTCTAAATTCTTAAAAAGCATATAGTCATTTTCCCTGTGGGTTCAAGATTCAGGACTTAGTCAGAAAGTCTTATATTACTTGATAACGATACGTATACTTGCATAATATTTCATATTTAAAATTATAATTGTATTCTTCTTTTCTTCATAGTTGAAAAATTACCTAGCTTTTGTTTGGGATCAAGTTTTTGAATTTGTTGCAAATTAAGAATAATTATTAAAGAAATTAAGCATATAATCACATACATTGCATTTTACATCTATATAGAAAGTCAGGATCAGTGCTCATCTTCTTTCAAATCCAAAAAATAATCATAAACCTATAATGAAATTCAGAATTACAACACATTCATAATTATAGCTTTAATAACTCCAATAAAAAATAGAATAACACCTAAATAGCATGCAATAACACAACACTAACACTAGAATAACACCAGTTCTAATAACATAAATAACACCTATCACATGAATAGCAACAAAGTAACACATAAACAATACAAAGATAACACAAGAATAATACCTAGATAACACCTAAATAAACCCGCAATAATATCAAAATAGCACCACGATAAAACAGAAATATAACAAACAACTCTAATAACACATAGAACATCTAAATAACACTGGAATAACACTTAAACAACAGGATGATAATAATAGAATAAAACAGAAAAACACCTAAAAAAAACCTAAATATTCTATAGATCTAATGACATAACTAACACCAGAATAATACCTAAGTAACACCAGAATAATACAAGAGTAAGAAAATAGTCTTACAACAACATTAGAATAAGACCCCAATAAAAAAAAAGTACAACTCTAATGAAATAAATAATGATTCACCTCAAAATAACATGTTTTTAGTGCATGTTTTATAAGCCTTTTATATACATTTATTTATGATATTGCACATTAAAGGAAGAAAATTTGCATGTTCTTGGTTTCAGGTACATAGAATGGACATTTAGAGAAAATGAGGAAGAAATTGAGCAAAAATGATGATTTTTGCGCCACCTTTTGGCGCCATAGCGCCACTAACGAACCAAAAGGTTCTATAACACCCCAAACCGGCGTTATGGCGCCAGTAACTATTTTTCTAGAAGATATATCGAATTTGACCGAATTTTGAAGCGGTGTTCGAAGCAACCATTGGTTATTTTCTGTTTTCTATTTAATGAGAATGATTTAGCCAAATTTAGAGACCTTTTGGAGCCTTAAAACTTCAATTGGGCGGCAATAGTGAGAATCATAGCTCTCGGAGGTCATTAAATTTAGTACCCTGACGTTGGGATTCAGTCATTACGATGGCATAAGCTAGGGGTCTAATGGCATCTAGAGGTGAGAGGGTAGATAACACTAATGTGGAGTCAAGATGTTAAGGAATTGGTCTTAAGTTAGCTAATGTTTTTTGCATTTTGCAAGCACCGGGAATGTTTTTTGCAAGCACCGGGAGGGGGTAAAGAATAAGGTATGCTTCTATTTGTCACAATACCTCAATTTTATCTTAAACCATTTGAATTCTTTATAGATTAAAATCTCTTTGCAAGAGGAAATATTTTTCATAATATCCAAACTCGTTGTTATATTTTGCTAAGCTTTTATATTTAGTTGTTGTTACTTTCATTTTAAGCTCTTTTAGTAGTAATTTTTAGTAAGCTTATTATTTTAAATCATTAATCTTTTTAGATTACAATTTAAGTAGAATTTCTTTAAGTTAATTTCACGTGGGGTCGATACTGGAGTTTTTAAAAAAAATCTTATATTACTTGAAATGATACGTATACTTGCGTAGTAACCATAGTGTAAAAATCTATTATATAATTTATAAATCATTGCAAGTGTTCACACTAGTAGCTAGATATAAATTGAGCATATTTTCTAGCATAATTAAGGAGATTAAAAATACGCGTATGTGCGAGTTGGGTCAAGTTTTCGACATCGTTTCCGGGAAGATGGCAACAAAGTACCATCCTTGTCTCCCCTGAATCCATTTCTTTACCTTTTCAAATGCAATGACATTGTCAGCTATAAGGTTAAACTTGTGCAAATTGTTTCCATAAGATTATAATCATGTTGAAAGAAAGTGAGCTTAGATCTACCTCATATGTGTTTCTGTTTAGTTATTCGTCAATTTTTTTTTTTTTTTATATTCATGAGGCATTTACAAACATACCACCCAATTCTCATGTCTATTTTTTCGTTATTCCGTAGGTTTTTTTCAATTTATGAGGCATTTACATATATACCACACAATTCTTATGTATTTACATATCTGACACCTAAACTTTAACTACATTTATACCAACCAAATCTTTCATTTCAAAACAAAAATTATTACGGTCCGGACAACGGAAGTGATACAGCGGGTGGAGCGGGAGCTCGGACCTCCGCTGTATCATGTCCGGAGTTCGGACGCAGCACGCGTCTGGACTCCGGATGTAATATTTTTTGTCCAAAAAATGCCACCATTTTAACCTTTCTAAAAGTGAAATACACTCTTTTTCATGCATTGCGAATGTGGTATGTAAAAACTGAAGTTTAGATGTTAGAGATGTAAAAACGAAAGAACTGAGTGGTACGTATGTAAATCTTCCTTCCATTTATTTGGCATATCATTTCCTTAGCTTGAAAGTGGTTCGGTCCGGCTTAATCAGTCTCAGATCAAAAACTCTAGCAACCAGCTCTGCACTAAAACTAATTGTAACCACTTCTTCAAAAAATTTACGATAATCTATTAAATTAAAACGATGGAGAAATTTATTACTTTCCCTTGTATGAAATACAACATTATTTGTTAAACATCTGCCATAACCCAAGCTCATAAAAACAGCCAACACCTTCTACCTTTCACCATGAACTATTCTGCAACCTGCTGCCGCGATAGAGCACAATGTGATTTTGATCTCAAACTCCAAAATCCTTTTGTATGGCTCGGCTTGTGCTGGCCTCTGCCTTCCTGAATGGAAGTGTACCTTCTGAGTCTTCCAATCTTCTTTAATTGTGCTGTATGTAGGCCATCGCTCCTAGGCTCTTCTAGTAGTGTTCTCAGCATCTCTGGGGTCGGAGTGAGACCACCATGGCTGTTGAATCTTTCAGAGTCTCCAAAAATAGCTGCACCAGTGGTGAGAGATTTGTATTGTGGGCAAGTCTTCTTTCTTCTGATTACCTTGTAGAGTAAGGGGATTATTCCCTCCATTTTATTCTGTATTTGAAGGATGGAAAGGAAGCTTGGGGGTGTTTGTTTGTCTGTGCTGTTTCTTATAGAAGAAAGATTAGGAGGGATGAGCAAGAGTTGCAGGGTTGACTTTACATTGTTTTAGTTGAGGTTGGTTTGATGCTGTGAGGTTAAGAAAATGAGCGGGTCACTTGCTCAATGAGATTAGGCCTGGCAGGTATGGTAAGTGGCATCAGGGAAATATTATTGCTTTATTTTAGATTACAAAAAATCTTTTTTTTTTTTCATTTAGCTAGTTTATGTGCATTTTGGTAATATATATTTATTAATGCCGCCTGATTTTACCGAACTGTAAGCTTATAGACTTAAGTTTTGGCAATGCTGTGACTTCGAATCTATTTGGAAAAAAGTAAAGTTGTCATGTTTTGTATTATGGGGACAAAGGAACCAATAAAGCCTTGCATGGAAATTACTTCTCTTTCTTTGCTTCTTGGATTTCTGATTGGTTGCCAGTTTGCTGGCTAACTTCTATAGTAAGATCTCTTTGTTTATTTCAGGGGAAAAAATGAAGGTTGCAACCATAAAATTTCAAAGTTAATGTTGCTTCGGAACTGTCTTTCTTATAAAATTATCATAGTTTTATTTTGTCATAATCTTTTCACTCTTTTATTATTAGTATTTTTTTTATTTTAGTAAGAATTAGCTTTTTATAATCTGATAAACTAAAATATGATGGCTATATTTAAAGTTGATGTTGATGTTGTAAACACTTGCCATTTTGAAAATGCAGACCAAGACATTATAGGAGCTATTACATTTTAGTATATCTGATTGTAAGAAATAACAACTCATATGAAAAATTACAAAAAAATTATATCCAATCAAATGTTATGGTAGTAGCTACCAGGAAAAGCACAGCAGTATAAAATTATGTCTGATGCACACCAGGGAAAAAAAAATTATGTTTTTTGCATGTAAAATTTCATGGCCTACTCTTTCTTTTGCTATCATGTGCAAGATAAATCTTTTGCTGATGCATGCCATTAAAAGTCAGTAGCAAGGAAAAAAAATTTATCTTTTTTGCATGTAAAATTTCATGGACTACTCTTTCTTTTGCTATCATGTGCAAGAGAAATCTTTTGCTGATGCATGCCATTAAAAGTCAGTATCTGTTTTATTAAGATATCTGGGGTTGCATGTACCTGACATTTTTTTTTTAGCATTACTATGCTTTGAACCTGGGTGGTTATTGATTTTGGTAGACTGATGTCACAGATTAGTTTCAATTAATTGCTGGAGTGGTTTTAGCCTTATCAATTGATATACTTGGAAAACTAATCTTTTGGTTATGAGTGTTGAATCCAAAAAAGTCATGTAAATCACATCCAAGGAATATATAGGGAGAGAGAGAGAGAGTATAGTGCACAATAACATGTGTTCTCAAAGAGTGAATTCAATACCCTTCTCTTGAAGAAATGACCCTTTATTTATAGATCACTGAATCCACGGCGGTTCTTGTAAGGCCCTCTAGTCGGCCTAATAGCAATTCCCCAATTCTCGAATGCCCCCCTAGAGGAATTGAAGCATCCAGTCCTTAATCTTGTTTTCCATGTCGATCAAGTGAAATTTCCGAGTCAATCCGAAAACAATGTAACCGTTCGGCACCACTTTGAAAAAAAAAATATGGGAGAGTAGCTCCCGGGACCATAGAATCTCTATCTGACATAAGTAAATGATGAAGATCATCACCGCCTCAACTGAATTCGGCTTTATCTAAGCGGGATGACCCGTAATGATTGAGCATGAACTAGATTTTTAACAAAGAATGGTAATGGACTGGCCAGAAACTTGTGAGAGAGGAAGCCATGTTGAAGACCTTCAGGGAGTTCGATTGAAAATCGTTATCGTCCAACAGGTTGGAATAAAAAGAAATGTACCCAACCAGCAACAAAGAAGAAGCTCACAGACGAGAACCAACCAGGTAGAAAGAGTCTGGAGGGCGAAGGATGATCAGTCGAATCTAACAGATCGGGTGAAGAGAGCCAACCAGAGGAACGAAGTTGAGTCGGGCAAGCGGTTTAAAAAAAAAAACAAAGGATGGAGGAAGCAATTGAGTTGCCCTGACTCGTTGCCTCTCTGTGAGATGGGGAAGGACTATCGTGCACTCCAGTGGTGCACCCGTCCTTGCTTTGGATCCAATCTTCCCTTAACCAGCTCCTTAGTTGGCTCAGCAATAGGTTCAACGATCGCAACAACCAAGTTTAGCCGCACTAAGGTTTGTCTCTCTCTCGTGCCCTAGGTCGGCTAAGCTAATCTTGGAGGCTGTCAAACTGCTTCCCGGCGAGGGCCTCCACATGTTTGAGATGAAGAGAATAATTGGTATGTGGAAATTATTTTCTTAAATGGTTGATTTATTCATTTTCCCATTCATGGCATCTAATTACTTTTGCAAATAAAATTGTGCTCCTCATCGACTCCCTGACCATGGAAGCAGGCCAACCTTCCAACTGAGAAGCGGCTGAGGGACCTTCTTTTTCAGCCAAGGTTGGAGGTGCACCTGATCATCTATCAGGCTCTAAGGACGTTGAAAGGGAGACTGAGGGTTGGTGGGGTTCCCAAAGATTGTTGGCTTGCCTCGTGGATGAGATGATGGACTCCTTCACTTGACAGGTTGAACTTTAGAGAGAAAAAAACCATATCAAACCTAAAGGAGGAGTTGTCGGTCCTTCGAGCAATGGTGGCAACTCTCTAAATATAGTTGACAGAAGTTCAGGTGACCAGTTCGATCTTTCGAGTTCGAGTAGAGGAAGTGGGTGTAGAGAAATGTAAGTTTGGGAGCATGTGTTGTATCAATGTCTTGTGAGTTTGGGTCTGGTGTTGCTCGAGATGATTGAAGACCCATCCGTAAAATATCTTTTGTTATAAATAAAGTTTACTTTTTGTTAATTTTCAAAATTTCTCATCATTTCATTTGCTCAATTGTTACATTGATTTTATGTGAATCTCCAAATATAGAGGCACGATTTTGAGGCGTTTTAACTTCTGTGGATACCCTTACATAGGGTTGAAGGGAAAGTTCTTTTACACTCTCATTTTTCACTTTTTCTTTTGTTTGGTTGGTTCTCTTTTACTTCTCCCATGGCTTCCAAGTGTTTTTCATAGTTGCGTGACTACAATCAAAATGTCTATACTAGCATCATTCAATGCGAGTCCTCTAAAAGATACATGTGTTTATGACACAAGTATGATACTCAAGGCGGTCAAACTAGAGGTGAAGGCGACTGGCTACTCCAAGGATGACTTGATCTTTTATCGACTATTTTCATGGGGTAAGCAAATGTTATTATTTAATATACCAATCACATGATAGTGCATCAGGTTCTATGCCTTGCCAAGTTCGGCCCAATGACCCCTGAATTGTGGGCCACCTAAGATAAGGTGGAAGAGAAAAGGCTATTGACATGAGTAAAATTTATGTGATTTCACCTGCTTTTTACCTTACATTTACCTATTATTTTTTACTTATGTATCATAAATTTACACTTGTGAAAGATTTTTGTTGGTATTGTGTAGGTTACAAGTGTTGAATACATACATTTCAGGATGAGAAAAACTAATGGAAAAGCGGTGTGACCATGCCACATATCATCACGAGCGGCGTGGCCACGCCGCAAATGGGAGTGACCAAGCCAATGATTCAGAGGGTCGGCGTGACCACTCCAGGATTGGGTGTGACCGTGCCTCCCAATCTAGAAGTCTACGTGACCACACTGCATTTCAACATGACCAACCATCGGAGCGAGAATTAGTTTTAGCAAGAGATTTTTTTACCAAATTCATGGATTAAGCTATAAAAATATACCTTTAGGGCATTTGAAGGAGGAGGGATTTGGGGATGACTAGAGGGGAGAAAAAAATGTTTTTGGAGAGTTTTTTTTTTAGGTTTCTCTTCCTCTTTTGGGGTTTGAGCTCCTAAGGGTTTTTCCTACATATTACTTTGTATTTGTTTTCAGAAGATTAATGTATGAGAGAGTAGTTTGCTAATGTGGAGGCGAGAATAATTTTTTTTTGTAATTTTTCACTTTTACTTCCAACAATGATTTCGATGAAATGTTTTTCTGATGTTCTTTCTAACATGCATAGCTAAATTTTCTTTTGCTCTTCTGTGATTCATGGTATGTGGTTTTCGTGATTTTCTCAGATCATTTCTTTTCTTGCACTATTTTTTTGAGGAATCAAAGCTTTTCGTTGTTGTTTTAACCATAGAGCTTTATTTACTCTTGATCTCACCAATTAGGATGTTAACATATTTCGTGATCTGTGACTCCTTCCCGTTGCGCGAGGAATGAAATGGTTAACAACAAAATCCAGGTAACAAAAGTCATATTTTATGTGGATTTTGCAACCTAGAAAGAGGATCATAATAAATCTACGAGATGTGAGGAAGCCTGACCCTCATGTGTTCTAGTCTTCTTTTGATGTAGGCATAGGCATGAGGAGGATTTTCTATCTCTGTTGACAACTATCACGTAGAGGAAAGTCTAGGAAAATCACAAAGCACCACACTTCATAAATCACAGGGGCATAAGTCTCACATACCTTGAAGAACCATAATATTTCCCTACCATTATTTTCTATATCTTTTAGCCTCATTATCTTTTTTTTTTCTTTTTGAGTGAGGTTTTAGAAACCACCTCTTCTTTGTGATCACGATAAACTTCGTTTAGAAGTTTTTTAAACTAGAGATTAACCCTCCAAAATAACTCTTCACACTTTCCTCATGAGATTGATATGCAATACACTTTAACTACATTATTATTTGACAAATATACTTGTGTGATTCAATGGACTTGCTTCACCGCAACATTTTATGTCATCAATTTTTTGGCGTCGTTGTAGGAGATAGGCATTAAGAAAAATTCTAATTTTAGGAGAACTGTAGTTGAATTGCTAAGAATCTAGGTTTAGAAAAAATTTTTTTCTTTTTACTTGTTTCATATTTGTATTGTTGTTGTATTTTCTTACAAGAGGTAAAAAAATAAAAATCAGAAAAAATTAAAAAAACCAAAAAACAAAAAAATATTTGTTGTTAAATATGTTAGTTTTCCTTTTCATGTGTTGAATGATTTGCATGTGTGCTAGTTGACTAAGCATGTGAGTCGATTTGATTAATTGATGCAGAGAGTCTATTGAGTATGCCTTTTATATGCTTAGGGGAGCATAGGCCGACTTCTCTCCTTTTTTACTCTGAGAAAGAACGCACTTATAGACGTCTTAGGAGATCACAACTATCCACCAACACAATTATAAAAATGGCTAATTGTCAAAATCCCATCATGAAATCCCATAGGGATAACAACAATCCATTAGTAAAAGATATCCATCTTAGCATCAATTACCCCACTATTGAAGTGAAAATTTTTTAACCGAGTCCTGTCATAATTCAAATGGTACAAAACAACCAGTTTGGGGTACACTATCTAAGGACTTGAACCTTCATTTAGCAATTTTTTTGGAACTATGTGCCACATTTTGGTATAACAACATCCTCTATGGTTAAACTTCAGCTCCTCCCTTTCTCTTTATGGGATAGAGCCACGATGTGGTTTAATTTTTTAGCCTTAGGTTCCATTACAAATTCGAATAACCTGGCCCAAAAATTAGCCAATTATTTCTCACCCTCAAAACCTGCCAACTGAGAAATGACATCACTTCTTTTGTCCAAATAGAGGGGGCAATCATCTATGAAGCTTGAGAAAGATTCAAATGACTACTTAGAAAGTGTTCACACCATGTCTGCATGATTGGCTAATTAATCATACTCTTCACAATGGGCTTGTAGGCTTGCTTAGATCCATCATAGATGCTTCTACAGAAGGTTCACTAATCCCTAAACCATTTGAAGAAGCCTATTCACTGATTTAAGAAATGACAAACAATACTTTTATGTGGCCTTCTAATAGGGTGAACCCAAAGAGAGTAGCTAGTGTGCAAGATACTGATGTCTTGACTATCCTGACAACCGAAGTAGCAGTCATTTTATGAAAATTAGATATTCTAAGGGTAAATTCAATGTTAGGATCACCATCAAGTAAAGGAATGATGTACGGGCCAGTGGAAGTTCCTAGCCTGATAACTTTTGAAGCTATGAATATCATAAGAAATCAAGGGCATAACCATTATTCTAATTACTACAACTTAGGCTGGAGAAATCATCCTAACTTTTGATAGAAAAATATTAACCAACATTGGGGGAACCCTCAAGCCAATCCTATACATAACTAGAATAACAAAATAAATAATCCCCGAGGCAACCATATCTAACAAGATTTCAAGATAATTCCTAGCATGCTAAAAAAAGTCACTTATCAAGGAATTAGTTATTCAAATGGAGAACCAATTACAAAGCCAAGTTGTAGCCATCAAGAACCTTGAAATTCAATTAGGACAGCTAGGGAATTCAATGAACAATAGACCTCCTATGACACTACCTAGAAACATTGAGGTGGACCTAAAATATCAAAACTTAGAATAGTATAAGGTGGTGGAAGTAGGATTGAAGAAGAAAAGAGAGAGTATCATAGATGTGAGAGCACCCCTGTATGTCCTAGCATATGAAAATTATCTCTACCATTTGAATTGAACAAAATGAGAGAATTCAACCTCCATTCCCTCAGTGACTGCAAAGGCCTAAGAAAGATTCTGGTAAATTTACTATTCCTAATGTCATAGGAGAAAATTTTCATGGAAAGATACTTTATGATTTGGGAGCCAGTGTCTATTAATCCCGATGTTCTAGATAGATGTAAAATGTGATGTATGTGATTATATACTTAATTTCCTTAATAATGATTCTCACTTTGCAACAAAGCCAAAAACTTGATTTCTCACTTTCTCACTTTGCAACAAAGCCAAAAACTTGATCCCAAGCAAAAGCTAGGTAAATTTTTCACTATGAAGCAAATAAGAATACAATTAAAATATTTAAATATAGGATACTACACAAGTATACATATCGTTATCAAGTAATAGGACTTTTTGATTAAGTCTCGAATATCGAACCCACAGGGATAACTAACAATTTGCAACTTATAAAACAAAAGAAATTAAATAACAAAATTTTACTTAACAAAGTATTCTTACTTCATGCAGATCAATCACTCTTCACAATAGGAATGAAAATTAAATTCTTTTTGTATTTTTTGATAATTAAAAATAAAGTGAGCAACTAATTAACTTAACTAAATACTTGCAAGATGAAGACAACATAAATAAAATATTTTTTTTCTTATCATGAATCAGTAACAAGTATAGGAATTATGTTGTGGAAGTATTCTAATTGTGTTGTGTCAAATAAGAGTAATAATATTATTTATCCTTACTAGAGATGATATATAGAACATTGGTTAATCTATAATTTAAATAATTTTGAAGATGGGTTAGGTAGAGAAGATACTAGCTCTCACTCTAGATTTCCCTCTTCTCCCTCCACTTGGGGCTAACATCTCGTATCAAAACCTAAAACTATAAATCAAATTGGGTGCTTTAGCCTGTCACTTTAAAGTCCTTCAAACTTTATTTCTATATTTATTTGCACTCAACCTCATGAACTACGTTCTCATCCATGAAATCAAATGTAATTTTTACCATTTGTTGACTGAGACAATACCATCTCGGATCTTAAATGTTCTCACAATAGGTATTAACATCATAATTGGTCAAATCAAGAAGTAAATGAAGTAGAAGGTTTAAAATCATCACAACTTCTTCTAACATTAAAGTCTAATACTTCACACAACTTCCTTTCAATACTTAATCACTTATCATTTTAAGGAAAAGGATAAAGAAAACTACTCAGAATTCATGGAGAAAACACAACCACACTTGAGTTTAAGAGTATAAATCAAACATAAAAACAAGAAGTCTAAATGAAAACCAAATGTAGTTACAAAGATAAACACTTATCTCAAATCATCTCCACCAAATGTCTTGAAGTTCATTCGAATTCTCTTCCTTCACTCACAATACAAACTAAAACTCAAAATAAAAAGAAAAGGTGGTTGTTGGTGGTGGCAGCAATTACTTTGGATGGATGGATGATGATTGGCTGGCCCCCTCATTTGATGATCCAAGCTTTAATAAAAATCCAATGAGTACATTGGTGTCTCTTCAAAATGTGTCTCCATTTAATGAATCTTCTATAAGTTACCTCCTTTTAAAAGCCAATTGAATGAATTTTTGTGTCCATGAACTATTTCCCACGTTTTTACCAAGAGTTGCTTCAAACACCTCTTCAAAAATTTATCCAAATTCAATGAATTATCAAATAACTACTTCCGGCGCTTAAGCGCGGGGTGCTTAGCACTTAGGCATGGCTCTCTCTGTTTAACTGGCGTGTAAGCGTCAGTCCTGGGGGCTTAGGCCTCTCAGTTCATTTTTGCACCTTCTTCATTTTTGCTCCAAATTTGATCCTTTTTCACTCCTTCCATCATTTTTCATTTATTTGATTGTACCTGAAAGAAAAACTAAAAAATAATTTCCATTAAAGTGCAATATCTCAAAAAATAGGTATAAAAATATGTATAAAAAGACTATATATTTTAGGTGTATCATTAATCTCATGTCTATGTACATTTTCAATCAACTAGGAATACAAAAAATTAAACCTACCAATCTAACCCTGCAAGTAGCTAATCAATCTGTAATTGGTCGTTGGGGAATTATTAAAAATTTGCTAGTCACTATAGATAAATTTACCTTTCTTACTGATTTTGTGATAGTAAATCTAAAAGGGATAAGAAAATGCACTTAATTTTGGGAAAATTTTATTAGCCAATGGAAGGGTCATTATTGATGTCCAAGAGCGGGAAGTAATTCTGAGAGAAAATGATCAAGAGGTAACATTTGATGTGTTAAAATCACTTGAATTTCCCAAAGCCTCTAGGGTTGCTCAGAACCAAGGAATAGAGACGATGAAACAGGTAGTGAGAAGCTAATCTGTCGAATTAGATGAATTGAACCCATAAGAGCAAACAATAAATGATGAATTCAGAGGAATGAAATGGTTATTCTCAAAATTCATCTAGCAATAAGCATATTTTATTCAGGTTTTGCAACCTAGAAACATGATCGAAACAATCTGTAAAATTTCATGGGGTTTAAGGAAGGCTTAACTTCATGAAATCTATTATTCTTTTGACTTAAGCATAGGCATAAGGGGAACATTTTTTTTCATTGACAACTATCGTGTAAAGAAAATTCTAATAAAACCACAAACCGCCATACTACATAAATCACAGTGGCACGAGCCTCACATTTTTTGAAGAATTGTAATATTTCTCTACCACTATTTTATATATTTTCCAACCTTTTATCAAACAAGGTGGAGGAGAAAATGTAGTTTTAAAAAGCTATGTGGCTGTTGAAGAAAGAGCTAAGATAGAAGTGAAGAGGTCGAGGAAGCGGAGGACAAGAGGATCGCTGTCAAGAGGAGTCCATGTGAAGCATCCTCTGATCCAATTCTGAGTCCTCCAAGAATCCATCAACTCGGGAAGATTCACAACCATCTTCCTTGGGTTTCCTTCCTCTTATTGAATTGGGGAGGCCGGTTGGCCTTCTCCATGGTCACCATCTGTACCGACCGAGTAGGTGAAAGCAGAAAGCCTTGAGGAAAGTATGATTAAGAGGATCTTGAGCCGACTAAAGAGGCCAAAAAATAATATCAGAAAAAGTGCAAGGCCTCTACACCAGATTTTGATACTTCTCTCCCCTCTGCACCACGAAAAAAAATACAAGGCGGGAATGTATTATTAGACTACATTGCAGGAGAAACAATTGAAGGTATTTCTTAATTTGAACTCTCATTTTGCACTAAGAAAAGTCAAAAAGAGTTGGTTTCTTCTTATCCTAGGGATGACCAAATATGCATGCACCATTGCAAATGTTCTTTGGTCAACTAGCCTTGAGGAATTTTTGGATAACCTCTGGTCTGTGGATCTATATCGTATGGTCAAATGATATCAGTTGCTAAGGCTTCCCAACACCTGCTCTCTCTTTATATGGACATGAAGGATAGGGCTTGAAGGCCAAGGCAAATGCTAAAGAGTTTAAGACATGAGCTACAATGATAAAAAAATTGGGGACTGTGGTAGAGGCTCATCTAAAGAGTGTTGAAACAAAGCTAGAGATAGCGTCAGAGTAGCTCTCTACCATTCAAGAGAAAATTGTAACTATCAAAGAAGATGGCTATAATGAAGATGGTCAAAGAGTTTCTTGAGACTTTGGAGGAGGGGAGTAAGGCTTCAATTGACCAATTTAACATAGTTTGGATGGTCAATCCCAAGCATTAAAAACTTGGTGAGTTCATGAAACTTTTCTATGTTCCCTCAGCTTCAGAACACCAAGATGAGTTAGAGGGTGTCAACATGGTGAATGAGGGATCATCCAACACTTGACATGGTGATTTGTAGACTTAAGGCTCCTCTTAGTTTTTATATATAATAAAACAAATGCTCATGAAAGGTTTTTTGTTCTGATAAATATGTAATCGGATGATTATATGATAAAATATTGCCTTTAGTCGCTTTTATCCATTATATTTTATTTACTAAATTATGATGTTTCTTTGTTCACAAATTTTTAGTTGATTTTAAATACTTGTCATCTTATTCAAGTCTTATTTTTCATCATTTGAGCATTGAAGTTCAATTTTTAATTTGTGAATGTTGATCCAACATCAAGATGTTGCAATAAATTGTTTAAAATATTGTTAACCGCTCGGGCGGCATGCATCACATTGGTTTCTTTTAGGGTATCAATTCTTAACTTAGGAAGAACTAATTTTTTGTTGTTTAACTAGACCCAAATTTTCTTTTGATCGTACTACTCCTCATAGGGGGTAGTCATTGATACTTTTCTAGGATGATTTTCTCAAAAGCTATCACAAAGCTTTTTTGCTACTAGACAGATAACCATTAAAAATTGGTTTACTTATAGCTTGAAAATTCAAGTTCGAGGAGCTTTGTGACTGGGCCTCTTGACAACTCGGTTGGTTGGATTTTTAAGAAATTTTAGCTCCGTGAGTGTCACTCAATGCTAGGTGCATCAACCTTCTGAGTTTCTCGAGTGTTATTTACACTTGGGATACAATTGCATGATTACCTAATATTTCTAATAACATTCTATTTGAACAAAAAATCACGAGTGTTAAAAATAATATACTCCTTTATATTTTTTTATGCAGGTGTATTGTAATTAGTCTTAAGGAAAAAGTTTTTTGATATCATCTATGCTCCATGTTTGGAGAACCTTTTTCCTAGTTTATCTTTCGAGCTTCTAGGCTCCTAAGCTGGCTTTTTAATCAATAATGAATGGGTTTGTTAAGGTTTGATCGAGTTTCCGAACCAATTTCCCTCGTGTTTCTCTTAGATCAAGGCCAAGCTGATGGCTTTAGTCCAACAACCAGTTAACCAGTTATAGAGAGAGTCTTGCTTTGGTTTTGGTCTTTTTAAAAGCGGTGGTGAGGCTAGCGATTGTTTCAGGCTTAAGAATTCTTTCTCACACTAGGTTTACTTTTCAAAGTTTTAAGCTTTCTTCAGTGTTTTGAAGAATGTTGCACATTTATTGCCTAACTTTGAGATGAACCATCTAAGGGTTGCTATTTGGTCGGCTAGCTTTTGCACTTCTTTATCATTTCAAGAATAAGGTACATTTAAGAGCTCTTTTTCCTTCTCAAGGTTGACTTTTTTTCCTTTGGGTGCTAGGAGATTTCTAAGGAATTTTCCGGTCAATGCTTTGAAAGCACATTTTGGTATATATAATTTCAAATACAGATTATTTTGAATACTACTATGCCACCAACAAATTTTCATCATCCGACACGAATCTCAGGGCAATTTTTTGAACAAGAAACATTCAAATTTCGATTAAGAGTCATCAAAAGCTTTGATTTCAGCAAACTTATAGTCAAACTGGTCAAAAGCTTTGATTTCAACAAACTTATAGTCAAACTGATTGGCTTGATGATGATGAGATGAACCTAATGATATGAAAGTCAGTCTAATCCAAGTTAAATCGAGGCCGGATCAAATCATTCAACTATAAATCATTAAACTGCTCTTAGAGGAATTCCGGAGGCATTTGAAAGGTCAAACAGATGTCGAATCTAGCGAGTTCATAGTCGAATCGAGCATCTCGATAAGACGAATCCAATGAGCCTAAGATTGGTCAATTCTGACATCGTTAAGACACCATCGTTAAGACACTCAAATTTTCATTAAACATCATCTGATCGAGGGAAGCTCTCCGGACCGTCCGATCAAAATGGTTCATATTCCTGCATTAATTGCTCACAAAACACTATAAATAGAGCTCTACCCTTCACATGAGGGGAGGAGAGGCTTGAGAGAGAACTTGAGGCTTTGAGCCAGCCACCGTCGATTACCGTTGATCACCGCTGACCTCGTCGACCACCGCCAACCGTCATCGACTGTCGTCGACCACCGCTGACGTCCGTTGACCGCCACCGATTATCGGCGATCACCCCCGACCTCCTCCTACCACCGCAGTCCACCATTAACTACCGTCGATCATCGCCGACCGTCATCCACCATCGATCATCACCGACCACCGTTGACCAGACACCATCAGACGAAATTGTAATCTGAAAATTTAGTAACTCTT
>NW_018164444.1:63174834-63175813 GCF_001263595.1 Phalaenopsis equestris | reverse complement strand
TTTTTTCCCTTTACGGGTTTTCCACGTAATAACTTCTGGTGTCTTCACTGGTTGTTTCACTTTCAGCTGAGTGTGTGTTGAATCCTCGTGCAACGCTAAAACGATAATACTTTACTCTACCGCCGTGAATTGTCTAGCACGCATACATCACGCCTTCATATGCATCTTTTTGTTAAAAGTGATCCATTTTTTCTTTACGCTTAATTCTTGGCAGCCCTTTGTGTGTGATGAGTAGACAACAAACTTCTTTTATCCTTGCATGACTAAGTGATAGTAGAAGTTTATGTATCAAACATCTTTGAAGTAAAAAACAATAGGATTGGTATAGATGAAAATAAATACCCGTACAAGGATGTCTTTGAGAGTGTTACATTATATTACAATCATTGCCATTTTATAAGCCACAATATTTTTTATTGAAGAAAAGTAACTAAGTTTCAGAAACAAATATTATGTCCGGACTCCGAATAGAGACACGTTCGGAATCCAATGAAATCACGCCACGTGAAGGTGACAGAAAATTAAAGAAATTTTGTTTTAGCAAATGAAAATATTCTTCCCGTGTTATTTCGTATTATTCAGGTGTTATTGTGGTGATATTCATGTATTATTATGTTCTGGGAATATTCTCGGTGTTATAATAACATAATAACACATTAATACCACCATAATAACACCGGAATAACATAGATTAACACGGTAGAAATATTCCTCTGTGTTACCGGAAGGGATTACAAGAAAATAAGTTTTTTTTTTCTTGTCAGTTCTATGTGGAGTTGATTCATTAAACTCCGAACGCATATTCGGAGTATGGGCGTAATAATTTTTCCAATTTCAGATGTCCTCCGCCTTCATATTTAATGGAAGATTCATCCGCTTAATTAACAATTTAGCCATTCCCCCATCATATATTGCTTCTAATTATAAATAAATAAATAAATATATATATATAGAGAGAGAGAGAGAGAGAGAGAGAGAT
>NW_018164444.1:63161800-63174515 GCF_001263595.1 Phalaenopsis equestris | reverse complement strand
CTTTCCCTTCACGGTGAGTAACGGGCTTCTCTTCTCCCATTTTTTCTTTTCACAAGGGTCCATTGATTATTCGATTTTACTGCACCAGCTCCTCCTGCTGACTTTGTCCGGAGGAGAAATCTTCGGTCTACGAATGTGGTCGCCGCCGCCAATCGGCACCTTATGGGATCAGTGACGAACGCTAAAGGACTCCGCTTTGCTGTGGTAAAATGTCTTGTTCTATTTCATTTGAATAAAAAATTTGGATACTGCGAACATTATTGATTCGAGGTTTTGTGCAGTTCGTAGATCCGTAGAGACTTTTATGTTTTGTTTAGCTCAGCAAAATGGCGTCTTCTTCTGTTTTACTGCCTTAATTAGATAGCATGTTTGTTGTATGCTCTATGGATTTAGATATGAATTTGTTTTTTTTTAGTATTTTGGAGGGTCTTAACATTTTGTTGTTCAAGATTTTGCTTTAACATGTTAAAAGGTGAGAGAGGCAGAGGGGTGACAGCCAAATGCTTTCAAATGTATTATGTGAGATATTTAAATAACAAACACCAACTGTCCGTTAATGTAATCCATCAAATTTATTGCTTAAGCTCAACCAACGCCTTGACAACCACTTATTCTTGTAGTTTGAAAGATTCTTTTGAAGTGATAGTTTCAGGGATTGAGAATTTGGATTTGTGACCTTCTTTGTCCCCCTTTTTACTCTTTTTTTACTTTGCATTTTTGTTACTTAATCTCTCCCCCACTTACGTCCTTCGAGCCTAACTTTGACACTCTATATGAATAAATTGTTGTAAGATTTATGTTGCTTTTTATACTTACAAAATTGAAATAATTAAACATTTAGGGCTTGTTTGGGATCAATTTTATATTTTATTTTTGTTTTTGTCTTTTCTTTTTTTTTTAAGAATATCTTTTTTCATTTTGTTTTTTACATATATTTATTTTTTTCCAACAATAAATTTACATGTTTTTGAAACAATACAACTTTCAGGTGTTTTGAGTGTCGTTAAAACAATTATATTTTAATCATTTATGCCAAATATGTTTTGTTTCAAATTAAGAAAAAACAAGCGATCCCAAATGGCTCCTTAGGGTTCATTTGAGACTATTTTATCTTTAGATATTGTGTTTTTTATTGGTATATTTTTCTAAAGTGTTCTTATTTAATACATTTTTTTTTTACTTAAGTTCAATTTTTCTTAAACAATAAACCAACTTGTTTTTAAAAACATTCAAAACATATATAAGGGCTTGTTTGAGATCAATATTATATTTTGTTTTGTTTTTTTCTTTTGTTTTTAAAAACATATTTGTTTAGTTTGTTTTTTATGTTTTTATTTTTTATTTCTAAAAATAAATAAACATGTTTTTGAAAATACACAATCATTGTTATTTTGAGTGCTTTAAAAAATAATTATATCTTAATCGAACACCTCAAACATGTTTTGCTTTAAATCAAAACATAAACAAAACAATAAAAATAGGAAATAAAAAATAGAAGTGATCCCAAACGGCCCCTAGTTTTGAATGTTTTTAAAAACAATCATATCCTTATTAAACATGACAAACATTTTTTATTTTAAAATAAAACACAAACTAAATAAAATGAAAACAAAACAGAAAACAAAAAATAAGAGTGGTTCCAAACAACCCTTTAGGAGAATGTTGAAACTATTGCTTCAGTATGATTTCTATTCTTGATTGTTTTTCTCTATTTTGTTTTCCTTGAAGGTTGTAGCACGGTTTAATGAGATCATCACAAATCCATTATTGGAAGGAGCTCTACAGACTTTTAAACAATATTCAGTCAAAGAAGAAGACATTACAGTAACTTTTCCCTTCCCATCTTTTAAGTTTTTTTTTTAACTGGTGGACCATTTTGTATGTTTATTATCACAATTTTAAGATTAAAACGAAAAAATTGCAAATTTGTGTAAGGTTCTATTTGGCGTGACTATCTTGTGTTGTTTTGTGCTATGCTATATAATGATGTTTTATGTTGTTCTATTGGGTAAAGTGTATGATAGTTTGCTAAACTTATGTTAAGATTGCTATCTAAAGTTATTATAAGAGTTTTGTCTGTTAGGTTAAAACTTGTATCACATATATGAGTGAATTGAATGCCAAAAATGGTTATTATAATATCGGTAATTACAATTGTTTATCAATTAATTGGATAAGAAATATAAAGTTTATTAAAATGTTTTCTAGGAAGCCAGCTAAGCTGTCATTCTAACAAAATTATGACTGGACCTTTTCACACATTTGGTTTAAGAGATCCAAAAATTGTTTATGCTATTTAAGAAAGTAAAATCGCTCAACATTGTGCTATGCAAAACAAAACCTAAATGTCAATTATGCAGTTAACCTTTTCTTTTATGTTTCTGTCATCACTGTCTAATTGTGTATCTCTGTGTGTGAATGATTATTAAGTCTTTGTAATAAGTGCTTGCTTAGAACTGTGATTGCATGTACATGTACGTTCATGTGTTCTTCAGAATCATGTCCGTAACTGAGCTTAATATCATCTATACAGTAAGTTCTATATGAGAAATTCAAGACAATTTATTTCAAAGTCATGTCTACTTAATCTTCATGTAAGTGACCTGCATCAGACCATTGTGCAAGCTCTTAAAATTTTTCATTACTTGGCTCTCAGTTGATGTTAATTAATTGTTTCCAAGCTTGTACGCCTTGTGTTACTTTAACCACTGTGATTAAGCGTCTGGCTGTATTTTTATGTTCTCTAACTTTTTCCTTTTATTAAGCCTTCCATTCAGGCTCTGTTTAGATTGAAGAAAGCGAAGGATGTTAAATGATGATCAACCATATTATGAGTTAAAAACGAATTAAAAGCCATTGATTTGTGATTTTCAACTCCATTTTTATTTCATTTCACTTTGTCTGGATTGCATAAAATTCTTAGTGTTGATTTTCTACTTTTTCACTTGATAAACCTTATGGGAAATTACCACTATTAAAAATCAATAGCTAAACATGACTTAGTCCACATAATTTATCTAAACTTATTCAAATTAATTACGGTCATTATTTTGGGATAAACCAATAATATTAAGCCTAAATGCTTAATCTTCCTAATTTTCATAAAAAATAAAGTATAAATCTAATATTGACTATCACTAAAAATTTAGATTGATTTTTTGTTTTCTGAATTAAAGAAAAAAAAAGGAGAGTGGAAGGTGAGATTACCCAAAAGTTCTTCGACAAGTAAGGATGATGAATTTGACAGGTACATGGGGAGAGAAAGGTGACTCTGCCTTGCATTGGTTATAGATGGAAGATAAAATTTAGAAGCGAAGGTCTTATGATATGCAATTCCTTGTTTATGGAGAAAGGAAGGATTCAAGATCTTTTTGTTAAGGACTTATGGTCGCATCTTGCAAACTCAATTAAAGAAGGAAGTTTTTAGGAGGAGGTTCTTTGTTACTGGCTTATGGAAGGGAGAATTGAATCAAGGGGAGGTTTTGGAGGCTTCGAGGGAAGAAAATGAGATAGAAGTGTGATGCGCGGCTTCATCAAAGTAAATGGCATCAGACCAGCGATAGGGTGATGTGTGATTGAGTCTTGATGAATTCGTGTGTAGGGCTTGAGGTTGAGTTCATGGTGTGATTGGCCATAAAGCATCTTAAATCGATTATGTTTATAGGTTCTTTTGTTCATTTTATTACACAATAATCCTCTCTTCTTTGTAGTTCATGCACTGAGGATGGAGATTGCTCTTGATAAATTTGAAGTTATTACTTTTGTTGATGTGCCTTAATAACAGTGATTGCTGCAACAAATTTTCTCTTCCAGTTGATACCCTTGGAGGTGAAAGGTTTGATCATGATCCCACTTTCTCCCCCTACTTCATGTAAGAGAGTTTTCAATGTCGATTGAGAAAACCAAGGGGGACCAAACTCATATCATTCTTGTAACACTATTTTTCTAGGTTTCTGTACGGATGACATTGGCTATGTCTCAGTTGGGAATATATGAATAGTTAGAATATGATGTCTCAGGAGAGCACATGAGGTTTAGAGTTTATTACTTTGTTGACGAGGGCATGCAAAACTTTGACGAAAAGGTTAATGAAGAGGAAAAATAGCCTCTTGCGAGACAAGAGGAGGAGATATATCTATTTTGGTAGAGTAGTCAGATTTGAAACTCAAGTCGCAAAGCTTTGTGCCTAACTTGATTATGAGATAAACAATTAGAATAACTACAAAGCCTCTTTTAATTGTTTTGAGACGTTGAGAGAACAATTTGAGAAGATGGAGGGCTTTAATGCTACCCAAAGACTAGCAGAGCCCGAGCCAAATATCTCTGAACAGTATAGGATTGAACCAACCATAACAATTCAGCTTAAGGTGAGCCTTCCAATTGAAGTTTGGAATGCAAACTCTTTTATTTGTGGAGTGGAAGAGAGAATTTATCTAACCAGTTATAGTGGCTACTTTGATATTGGTATCTTGATATTGGCCTTTTAATGATTGATGAATCATAGATTTCTACTGTAATAATAATAATAATTACTATTATAATTGTAATAATTGAATGGACAACAAAGATAAGCATCTCTTCAGTTTAGACTTAAGAGCCATATATTCTCTTTTGAACCAACGAGAGGAAGCAAGAGCGAGTAGGGGAAAGGATGAAAAATTGGTGCCTTAATAGAAGAAGAGGAAAGGAGGAGAAATGAGGAGATTTGAGTCTTGTGTCGTGCACTAGTGCTACCATCTTGCATGAAGGAAGCAGAGTGGTGCACAATCTGTTCGGGTGTGCTTTCGGAAGGTCAGATCGAGCCGCTCATGAAGGAGAAAGGAGAGGCACGGGTTTAGGTGATGCTACATCACTCTTCATCGAAGCAAGAGAAGAGTCGAAGCATCGGTTCTTTGCTTGCGACGACACAATCGAGCCGAGCTCAAAGGAAGAAGGAAGGAGAGAACTTGCAGGTCCTTGCGGGAGAAGAAGTCAAGCCTCACGTGAAGAGGGGGCGAGTGCGATTCAAGGTAGAGCTGAGCCATGGATTAACATTAATTAATGTTTTATTTATATAAGAAATTTTATTTATTTAGACGTTATTAAGATTAATTTTTAAACATTATTAAGGAATTTCAGTGATCAAATCTGGGTAAGCAATCAAATTAACGGAAAAAGGGAGGCAGGTTCATTTTTAGCCCTAGTATATAAATTAAGATAAATTGGGTTAACGTTTAATTTAAGTACTTATTAAGGAAATGCTTCAATTTTAACATCAAAATTTTTATTAAAATGTTAATCATAATTTATAAGAAGAAGGATATAGACTAAATCAAGCCAAATTGTAAAGGAGAATTCAAGGGAAAGGGAAAGACATTCAGTTTTTAGGTGAGTGATTGCTTTCTTATTGATATTAAATTAATGATTTATTTAAAAGTTGCATTTAAAAGATAAAATATTATAATAATATTGGTAAACATGAACTTGCAATATTGTTATAAAAGCAAATATTTCATTTATGATTTGCAATTTTGAATGTTTGAAAGATGTCACAAATTGGAGGAAAATAATTGAAATATGAAAATACATTTAAATTATTTTAAGTTGATATAAAATGATGAGTAATAGATTCAATCACCTTTACACGAGAAAAAGAAACGGAAATGATAAATGCATATCTGTGGGTGCAAAATTTTTAGAGTGCCTACATGTACAAACTTTTAAGGGTATCTATGGGTACAAATTTTTTAGGATACATTCAGATATGACAGTGATCCTGATATGACTTTTTAAAAGAAAGACATGTTAAAAAGATAAATGACTTAAGTCGAACAAAAATGATTAATTTAAATTAAAATTTTACAATTTGATTAATTAATGAATCACATTTCTTTTGGATATTTTGGTATAACATTTGCATATTAATTTAATGCATAATAAAATTATAATTACTCACTAAGTTGTGGTAAATTTGCTATTTAAATTTTTTTTTAGGTAAAACTGTAGATGGATATGACTGATATGAGAGAGTTGGTTTACTGGAGAAAGACTATTGATACTTGGCAGTAGGTGGTTTGATATAGGCTAGTTTTTTATACCGTTTATTTTAGATTAATGTTGTACTGTTATTGGTTGGATTGCGGTAATGTTTTACTTTCAAACGATATTGTTACTTTGTTGGATTGATATCTTTTTAGTGTACTTTGTGATTTTTATTGACTCCTTATTATTGGAGTTAATGATGATTTTTATATAATTTATAATAAAGGCTAATAATGTTTGACCGCAGTTCCTGACTTAGTTAATTCTAAGTTATTAGTTTGGGTCATGATATCTAATCTGCTCAGATAGACATGCTATGAGTTTTAGCAATGAAACTAAAACTTGGTCAAATTTCTCAACATTCTGAGCCATCACATTTTAGAGAATCAAGGGTTCATGAATATTGCACTCTTTGAGCTCATAAAGCTTATGGTTCTAGTTTGGCTGATAGAAATTATAATTCTAGGATTTTGATAAAACACGACGTATTTTCACCTTTTAATTTTTATTATGTATATTTGATCTTTAATGGGATAATCTTTTTAAGTATTTTAATTTGTTCATTGTTGTTCACCTTATATAACTTAATTTTAACACTGAACTAAGTTTATTGATCATTTTTTCAAAGTCGAATGATAAATCTGATATGCAGCCGAGTTTTAGTAATCAACCACATGCCTTAATTTGATTTGATTGTAACAAATTACTTGAGATTTAGGGTCACTTAATTGGAGTTGAGTAGGTTAACGATGTTTGAGGGATAGTGGAAAGCGTATTGTTTACAATCAATGTTTGATTGATATCTTTTTAGTGTACTTTGTGATTTTTATTGACTCCTTATTATTGGAGCTAATGATGATTTTTATATAATTTATAATAAAGGCTAATAATGTTTGACCGCAGTTCCTGACTTAGTTAATTCTAAGTTATTAGTTTGGGTCATGATATCTAATCTGCTCAGATAGACATGCTATGAGTTTTAGCAATGAAACTAAAACTTGGTCAAATTTCTCAACATTCTGAGCCATCACATTTTAGAGAATCAAGGGTTCATGAATATTGCACTCTTTGAGCTCATAAAGCTTATGGTTCTAGTTTGGCTGATAGAAATTATAATTCTAGGATTTTGATAAAACACGACGTATTTTCACCTTTTAATTTTTATATGTATATTTGATCTTTAATGGGATAATCTTTTTAAGTATTTTAATTTGTTCATTGTTGTTCACCTTATATAACTTAATTTTAACACTGAACTAAGTTTATTGATCATTTTTTCAAAGTCGAATGATAAATCTGATATGCAGCCGAGTTTTAGTAATCAACCACATGCCTTAATTTGATTTGATTGTAACAAATTACTTGAGATTTAGGGTCACTTAATTGGAGTTGAGTAGGTTAACGATGTTTGAGGGATAGTGGAAAGCGTATTGTTTACAATCAATGTTTTTTTTAAAAAAATTAGATATTGGAGAATGATTTCCGAACTATTCTCTTTGAATTGGGATTTTATCTATTTGGATTTTCAATTCGAGCATGATGGTGGACGGGAAATGTTATGGTTTTCATTACTTTTTTTTGGCCATGCTAAATTGAAATCAGACATTCTCATCTTGATTGATCTTAATTTGTTTAGTAAACTTTATAAAGTTCTCAATGAATTTGCTTTTAGTGTTCCATCTTCATAGAAGCGCCCAAAACTTTTTTCCTTGAAAATAGGTTTATTTTATTTTATTTTTTTTCTTTTTTTTTGGGCAACCATCAAAAGCTATTCGATCAACTTCCTCCTTCAATTGTTGACATTTTGAATTTCCTTTCACTAATTTCCACCCAAATTACTTTGAATTTAATTTTTCCAGTTCTTATTACTCATGTTTTTGAGCTTGGTCATTTAACTTTTTTTTTTTTTTTTGATATTTTAAAGTGAGGAAGAAGGATATCCTTCATTTTCTCTCAATCTTTGTTTAAGAATTTTTGGCATCCTTCTTGTTTCTGGGATGGAATAAAAGATTTATCTTTATTGCCTTCTTTTGGGATTGGCCAACCTGAACTTCAAAGATCCAATTCTCAATTGATTCCATAAGCACCTTAGCTTGATACTCAGACTTATAAGCAATTGATAGCAGCCAAATTATTCACTACAAGATGCCTAAACTATTCAAAATTTAACTTGATAAGCATAAACATTTGTATTTATCCTTGTTGACTTTAGTACTTATTAGGGCCATCTTAAAGCTCTTCTGTCGCTGACTTGAAAGGTGCAAAGCCTTTTACCAGAATTATGCTGGAGAAGGGTAGGTCGACATAACCGTTTATCGACGAGCTCTCTGAGGCTATTCTCCCCTGGGAAGCAATGTACACCTACAAGATCAATTGTGGATTCAAACTATTTGATTGAGCCTTCGTATGATTGTGAGAGAGCTGATCGTTCACCTTGGAATCTTGATTCAATTGATGATATAATTTGGCGGAATGATGAGAGGACTAAGACTAACACTACGCTGAGTAAAACTCTCACCAGTTTATGATGGAAATCGAAGAGACTATTCTTCCTTGAGTAGAGAGGGGAGGAGATGCAAAGTGTGAAAATTCCTCGTATCCCTCATTTTGTGATGAAGAGATGTTGGGTCAGTTGCACATTTTGGATGATCTTTCTTTAAGAAAGTTTTTTCATTAGTGGAAGATCTTAGAAAAGGCCAATCTGAGGGTTGATACCGTGGAGTAAGCATTAAAGGAAGCATCCTTTTTTTTTTATTATTATAGGAGGTTGAAGTAAATTTTAACTTTGATGTTTGAGTTTAACTTTGATGGTTGAGTTAACACTGGCATGCTTGAAGTTATGGTTAGAGCCTGAGAGTTAGAGCTATAGGGCAAGCTGAACTATATTGCGGATGGCTTGTTCAAGTTGAGTTGTGAGAGTGTGAAATTCGCATAATAAATCCTCTTTCATGGAGAGGTGGTGTAGACATTTTGAAGTCTAAGCTGAAAACAATGGTCTTGTTGATTGAACTATTTTAGATTCTACCCAAATATTTGCTACAATGAATGATAGTTGAAGCTTTTAGAAACCATTTTGATGCAGTTTTTATCCTTCCAAACATAAATTTTATGGATCAGAATTCAGAGATTGCAGTCTTGTTTGGAGAAAGGAAGAAAAGAACGATCGACTGCTCTAAAGAAATTGAAAGATAAAGAGGAACATCCATTGTTATTTCATTCTTCGAGATATGTTGAGAGGGGGATTTCTCTGCTCTCATCAATTTTCTCTATAGAGAGTTTGCTCTAAAGATATGGTGAGATCTACTCTCCCTCTTGATTATTAGAGTTTTTCATTATGTTTGAGTAAACCACTTATCTGTACTCCATCCATTTGTAATTAATTGAATGCCTCATTGCCTTATGGATCTAGTTCGTTTTATATGGAGCAACATGAATTTGTTGTTCTTTGGTTTTGTGTTTTTTCTTCGTACAATTTACATTCATATGACCTCTTAGGTTGATCCTACCTGTTACGTTTCACCAAGAGGGGTAATTTGGGCCTTATGTTTCATCACTCTCAAATTCTAAGCGAGTCTTGGTTTATGATGCATCTTGCAAGAGAGTTTAAAAGTATTATTGATGAACTGTATGTTAATTATATACAAATAGCATTTTAAAAGAACATATGTAGTTTTGATGATGTCAATGTGAATCAACATCACGTTTAGGTTTATTTTTGTTGTCCATTATTCATCTTAAGATCTTAACTCACTTATATGTATTCCATCCTTTTGTTTATTGTATTTATTGAGGACAGTTTTGATATTTGTTGAATTTTCTGTTTTCTTTTGCCATTTTATCAATCAAATATGGGGTATTTTTCTTTATTTTAGTTGTTAATGATATAACATTAACCCAGTTTTATATTGTTTTTTCGGATTTCCGTTCATTTACTCACTCATGCTTTCTTTAATAATATGTAGGTCGTCAAAGTTCCAGGTAGTTTTGAGATTCCTGTTGTTGCACAAAAACTTGGAAAATCGGGAGCTTATGATGCAATTTTATGCATAGGAACTGTGGTAAACTTATCCCCCCATCTGATATCTTGCTGTCAAACAGTAGTCATATATCAGTTTGCTGCTTTAATTATTAGTTCTCTTCCCATTTAAGGATCATTGAATCTCCAATTATGTATGAGGGCTCCGAAAATTTTGGTGCCCCCGAACTCCGCATTTGTTTGTTGAGACAGCTTTGAGGGTCAAATTTTCAGAAGACGGATAAAATAATAGACAATACACTACCTAGAGATTTCACCTTCATTTTACGAAGACTTTTTGATATGGGGTTTTCCGATAGGCGCAAGACCTTATAGTTAATTACTTCTCCCGAAAGACTTTTTGATATGGGGTTCAAGATTTCCCATAGGCGCAAGACCTTATAGTTAATTACTTCTCCCGATAACGGGAGAACAGTTTTGATTAAAGCTAGTTATTTAGAATTAAATATTTAATATATAGCTGCAGTAATAAACATGTAGTTTAAGTTGTAAAATTTATCACTTGGAGTTTAAAGTTGATGGTGGGGGGAATGATGACGAACCCAATGAAGATCCCATGATTTTGTCATCCCAGGTTGTCGTAGTCTCTGATCTATCAGAGGAGACATTCGACCTAGTCTGATTGAATGATTTTTGTCAGCAATTATGGGTTATGTTATCCAAGAGGACAAATTTAAGTTCATCTTAACTAACAGAAGACTTTGTGCCATCAGACTTACACTTATATTTCACAATTCAAAGGGCAGAAAATTGTTGGAGAACTTAAGGGCTACGTCGTAATCGTAATTTAATTTTGTCATTTGGCAGCAATCTCTCGACCAATGCAATCTAGTCATAACTATTATTTTGTGGGGCTTTTGAGCCACGCGGAAAAAAGACTCGTACCACGTCCTTGCTAGCATGAAATTATTTTGAGTGAATATAATAGTACACTTGATGTGATATTAGCTCTTTTATGAGCTGAAATCAATCAAAAGTTTATCACTCTCGACAAACAATTGCGGAGGGTGGATGCGATTTGTATTTTAAGTTTTTTAAGTGATTAATTTTACTTGAATGTTTAATTTTTTTACATTGAAATTTTGATTTGAAAATCTTAATTTTAAAAAGGTGACCACTTCGGTTGAGATTTTCGATCAACATGACCATCATCAGAGATTTAAATATTTGAAACATGTATGCTTAAGATTCATTTAAAATTTGTCAATTTTAATATTTTTTTGTATATTAGTCCTGTCGATTCTAAATCTAATTTGGGAGAAGATTAGACTATACAATTTGAATTTGTAAATTTTTATGTTTATGATCAATACATTATTTCAAAATTATTTAACTTGTCAACCTGAGTCCTAAATAGGATGAAGATAGGACTAATTGAGTGAGACTTATGACATTGCCTTATAGACAAGGTAGGTTGATTGATTTTTTTTTCAAAATGTGAACTATTTGAGTGTAAGTTCATCATTAACCCGTGTAGCATTCGTAAGCTATTCTGTAAGACATTTAGAATTCTATTTAGAACCCTTGCGGGCTTTAAATTTCATGTTTGAATAAGTTAACAAATTTTATAGATTTTAGAAACTTGCACAATCTTTAAACTATTATTTTGATATGAAATTCACATCAAAAGGCACATGCAAAATTTTTTAATTAAGCATAATTTTCTCATTTAGATGAACATTTTGAAGCATTTATAGTAAGGAGTGTCGACTTATTATTCGAATAAGCCTTAAAACTACTTGTCAAAATTCCAAGACACTTCATTTGACTTATGAAATAACCATATAGTTTATGTTGACTTTGAATTATTTGAAGTCATTTGAAACTATAAATCCTTTGTTTAGATATTTTCTTGTTAGAGTGCATGCGAAGTTAATGTTTGGATTTACGAGGGACCACATTCTGTACGCTAGCAGGTGTATTGTAAATTAAGTGATGTGAAGACAATTTTTTAAAACTTATTTAGTGAATCAAAGAGTCTTATTCATTTGTCTTTTTAACCTTCATGTGATAAAATCTTAATTTCTCATGAATTATTAGATTTTTATACTAGTTATCATTTATAACACATTTAAAATTTTTAAGCCCAATAATTAATTTAAAATGTTATTGCAAGGCCATATTTTTTTATTTATCACATTATAAGCTCAAGTAGTCCATATTTTAAGTCATATGTAAGTCCAAGTCATTCTAAAATTTGGCAGCCTTCAACATTTACCCCTAATAGGGGGCATAGGGGAGAATGACAGTCTTCTCAATTATCTTAAAAGAGGCACTGATCAATGTCGCTTTCAATGTACCTGCAAAAAAGACAATCAAGAGCACCATTTTTTCTGAATAAGTACTTTGTTCCCTGAACGGTATTTAATTCCTTGGACAAGTACTCATGTTTCTCAGTACAGGTACTTAAGTCTTCTAATTTTTATAAAAATTTTCCAAACGAGCACACAATTTTCTCGAACGGTACTTAATTCCAAAAAACAGATACTTGAGCTTCCTCGCATGAATATTTTTAGGAAAAATTCATCCTCTACCCCACTTTATTATAGCTTTGCGAGCGAGATCGTTGAAACTAAATTGATGAGTCTATGAATTACGAAGCTTCTCTCACTGTCTGTCTTCTTATGTATATATATGGATATATATGTGTGTGTGTGT
>NW_018164444.1:63160807-63161201 GCF_001263595.1 Phalaenopsis equestris | reverse complement strand
TATATATATATTTATATGTATATATATATTTATATGTATATATATATTTATATATATGTTAGGTTAAGCCTTTTTACCTGATTTCCCCTTTCCTCTTTCGGCCCTGACTCCCCTGATGCGCGCTCCCGAGCTCTTCTCCTTTCCCTCTTCCTCTCGCGTGCCTAGCTCTCTCCCTTCCTCGTTCCGGAGCCGACCGAGCTTGTCCTCCTCCGTGCGAGGAGGGTTGACCCCGTTCGTCCTTACCTGACGCACTGCTGCCCGCAGTCTTCCTTCCCGAAGCGAGACCACTTTGCACTGTGGCTTTCCTCTTCTTGGTAGTTTGCACTCTGTGGGGAAGGTTCCCTGGTACTCTAGAATGGCATTTTTCTCCTCCTCTTCTCGAGACTTCTTTCTT
>NW_018164444.1:63138809-63159534 GCF_001263595.1 Phalaenopsis equestris | reverse complement strand
TTAATATCATATATATATATATATATATATGCACACACACTTGATGAATAGTATTTCGAGCCAAAACGAGTCGAACACGAACGAACACATCTTAGTTCGTGTTCAGCTCGTTAACTTATCGAACGAAATTAACGAGCCGAACGCGAGCTTCTTAACGAGCCGAACACGAGCTGTTCGCAAACAACGAGCCGTTTTGACAGCCCTAAATGTGAGCACAATTTTAGAGACTAAGAAATATTTGACAATTGCTCCAGAGTTAGCTAATTCATCAGGTACAGAAGGTTTCGAGATTTATAGGGACGCATCAATACAAGGCATGGAATGCGTTCTAAAGCAGAATAAAAAGGTGATAACCTATGCATCCAAACAACTGAAGCCACATTAGAGGAATTATCCGACGCATGATGTGGAGTTAGTTGTTGTAGACTTTGCTCTCTAGATTTAGCGGCATTACTTATATGGTGTGAAATGTAAGGTCATCATTGATCATCAGAGTTTGAAGTACATTTTGACACAAAAAGAGTTGAATCATATGAGCTTCTTGACCCATTTGAGTGTTAGACTTACACTAAGAGGAGCTTTTGCTATTTTAACTTAATTAATTGAAGCTTGTAGATTTTGAGGTCCTCTTTCTTCTTTCACAAGGCCTTGAAACTTGTATATATTTGAAAATGTTTTAGCCTGACTGTATAGCTATTATGATAGTAGATTCTGTTGGATTTAATCATAATTCATCAATCTATTGAGAATGTCTCCTGGATTTTGATCAGTAGAATTTGTCAAATTGGATGGGTTTGGGAACTAGACAAGTCCAGTCATCAGACTAACAAGATAGAGGCTCTCCTACTTCGACTGTTTTTATGACTTGTTGAGTAAGAAGAGCTCGCTCTTTCACAACGACAGTTTTCCCAAATATGGTTAAGTCGCCAACAACTCACTCTACTCAATATGTCATAAAAATAATAGTAGTGAAGGAGCAAACTCTTGCTACTCAACAAGCCATAAAAATGGCCACAGTAGACGCAACATCATTTTGATAATCTGATACAAAGACCGTCAAGATTCAAATATATTCAACTTCAACCTATATGTGAAAATCATCCTGTAATATCCAATTAAACTAAGAAATTTGTGTACATCTGTAATATTCCTTGAAGTAAACCATTCCACAATAGCATTCACCTTATGAGTATCCATTGAAATTCCTTATCCACTGATAAGATGCCCCAATAATGCAATATTCTGCAGCCAAAATTTACATTTTGAAAACTTTGCATATAACTGATTATGTCTTAGCAACTTCATTACTACCTCATATGCTTGACATGATCATCATCAGTTCTTATATCATAATATTGTCAATAAAGATAATGATTAAATTATCCACATAAAGTTCGAATATTCGATTCATCGGGTCCATATAAATTGCCGGAGCATTTGTTAATCCAAAAGACATAACTAAGAATTTATAATGACCTAATATGATCTTAAAAGCTATCTTAGTTATTTCTGCCCCATTGACTCTAATATGATGATATCACAGTCTCTTATCAATCTAGAAAAATACTGTAGCACCCTCTAACTGATCAAATGGATCATTGATTCTTGGCATTGAGTATTTGTTCTTTATTATCACATTGTTTAGTTCTCTATAATCAATGTATAGCTGCATAGATTCATCTTTTTTTTATTATATAGAATACTGGATCACTACAAAAATTTACTGGGTTGTCCCTATCCTTGAAATGTCGATTATATGTTGTCTTTTTTTTCCTGTGGGTAGTTCATGTAATGATGCCCTGACTGTCCACATTTGCAGCCTTTCTTGAACTCATCAGACACAGCCCAAAATGTTTTTACATTTTCACAAATAGCTTTTCTGATTAAGGTTGTTTTTGCTTACCTTCTGATTTAATTTTCTTTCTTTGAAAGTATTCTTCATTGCCAAAATCCTTTCGCTTGCTTGCCTGAGATTGTCCTAGTGACTAGAAAAGTTATTGCCAAAATCCTTTCGCTTGCTTGCCTGAGATTGTCATTAGTGATTAGAAAAGTTCAACTTGTTTTAAATTTTTCTGGATTTTTCAACTAGCATTGAGAAATCACTAATTTCAAACAACTCCAAAGTCAACCTCAACTTATCTCTAAGATCACTTAAAAATATGTGGTATTTTTCTATCTGGGTACTGATATAATGTTGTGCATCTCTGGAAAGAGAAGTAAATTCTGCCTCATATTGCATAATTGCTATGGACTCTTGAGTCAGGTTGAAAAATTTATCTTGTAATGTTAATCTGGATGATGGCGGAATAAACAAATCTTTGAACTCTAACAAAATCATCTTATTAAATCTGTGAATCAGCTGTCAGCTCAAATTTCTCTCTATAATGTCTGCACCATCTGTCTGCTTTTCCTTCTAGCATGAAAGTGGCTAGCACCACGCTCCTGTTTTTCAAATAAATCATACTATCCAGAATTTTTAGATCTTTAATATCCAATCTTCAGCAACCGTCGGGTCACTGGCACTCTTAAATGTAGGTGGTTTAAATTTTTGAAAATATCTTCAAGTGTCAATCAACTTCTGCCCCAAGTTCAAAGTTGGGCCTTATAATGGTGGATGATCATTCAATAACGGTTATTTTGTCAATCATTTGCGATATCAAATGAACAAATCCCTATAACTCAATGTCTGTAGTTTCCTCATTTGTCGTGTTCAACATAACATTTCTGCTCAAGAAATTTCTAGCTCGCACTTCTTGCTCTGTACCTGTTTTGGAATTGGCCCTCAATGCTTTCTAATTCTCTTTCGGACATGCTCATATGTATTGACACAATTTATTATTAAAATTCAATTTATTATATAATAATTAGGTCGTGCATCTATGATAACTTAAGTCATGTGTTATTAATCCCTAATCCATCAACTTTTATCTCTGCATAAATTAATTTATATTTGATCTCATTCTTACATCTTCTAAGTCCAACACGCTTCTGTTATTTTTTTCATTCAATAATCACGCTCTACCGTTTTGTGTCACACCCAACTGACCCCCTTCTAAGTGTCGGTGTGACAGATGCAGACAATTTAGTTAGACTAGTTCTTCACTCACATGTCCTGATTCTGTAAGTCAGGACAAATACTAGGTAGAATTTAGTCTGATTGAATTGTCTGACTTTGTCGCAATGTAGTCAACTCTTAAGGGGGCTCAGTTGGAGTTGTGATACCGAGTTCAATTAGACTTTTGCCACATCCAAGTGAGGTTGTTCCTCTTGCCCCACCACAACTTTTCTGTTTCTTCATCCTATGTCTCCTTGTCACAATAGGAACCTACAAGGTCCAATCCTACAATGGTGTATTGAGGCAAACTTTTCATCAGACTGAAAACATAACCCCTTGGTTTGTTTCTCTTGAATCTTTGTCTCTGTAAGGCGATTGAAGGTCACTGCCGATCTTACCCATTATTATTGTCTCGTGGAGCCTCCCTCTAGAATCCCAATGTGTGATTCTAAAACGTTCCAACAATAAGTACTTAAATTCTTCTCATGTTTTCATTGACTGTTGCTCTATCTATTGGAACCACATCAAAGATTTTCCTTCCAAACACAGGGCCGCCGCTGTCAATTTTTATTTCTCTGTCAGACCATTAACAACAAAGTATATCTCTACGTGATAAACCTAAACATAGGCATCTTCTCCTTCAAAGATCGGCATCTTTAGCTTTCTTATGCATGGGTCTCCTCTCTAATTTCTTTGACTGAAACTCATTCCACCCATGAAGCGATGGTTGGATTCCCTTCCCCGACCCATATTGATTTTTCTTCTTTCGTAAGTTTGGCTCACCTCATAATCAACTTGTCTATTCCCATATGCACTTGAATCAGCTTCCGTCCGGAAAGCTGTTGCGGTTGCCTCAACAAAAGACACCTGCATAATTGTATGCATCCCTTTGTCAGCGTCCCACCGATCATGGTTCCTTGTTCCAAGCCAAAATTTTTTTAACCAAACTTCTTCAGCCTCGAGTTGCACACCAATATCTAGTTTTTCCTATTGTTGCTTGCTCAAGCCCTCCTGATGGTGCTCGATCCATTTCGCTTGATGCCACTCGAGACCACTCAACACGTCGTTGCTCGATTTTGGGCCCCATATTCTCCTAAGACAGTGACACCCCCCTCTGCATAACTCGTGTGGATTGTATGGTTGTGGGTTCTCTTCTCGCGTTTCCAACTCAAACTCACACTCCTTAGCGACGCTGGTAGAGGTCTCGCTCCTCGTTGACATCGTCACATGTGCTGGAGGGTTGGAGTGGAACTCCCTGAGCTTCATCATTTCTTATTGGGTCGTGAATTGCCCCTCCAAGGAATAGAAATGCTCCTCCATTTTTGATTTGTGTTGGCTTGTCTCACCTAATTTTTCTTCCAAAGCATCGACCTTCTTGGCCAACATTACTCTCCGGTCCGACTCTAATACCAACTTGATAAGAACGAGATAAATTTTCACCGAGATTATAGCAAAATAAAATATTTTATTCCACAAACACAAAACAATACAATCCCAAAAACAAACAAAATAAACTTATTATTCGAGAGGTAGGTCAAATCTCTCTCAAACACTAAAACTAACCCTAATCATATCTTAAGCCTTTTTTATAGTTTCATACGATGACAATAATAATTAAAAAATGACTAAATTTTTTTTTAGACTTGCGCTTAAAATAGGTCTTCAAATTATTTGGCAGGCTCGATATGGGTTTAGTGGAACTACTCGAGTCAGTGGGGCATGAGGTGGAAGATGCTGGTCTAACAAACTTCGAGTTCATTAGACTTGCCTACAATAAGAGGGTGTTATATAAATCAAACATCCGTTCAAAGGCATCAATGTGGGACCTAAGAGTCTCTAAAGTTTTGTTAATTTCGTGAATCAAGGCTCATAAATGGATCATGAATTCGTTACTCTAAAAGCTTCCTTGAAAGTTTTTAAAAATATTTTTACAAATAAAATTTATTTTTTCCCTTTTGTTTGCAGATAAGAGGTGATACCACTCATTATGATGCTGTTGCAAATTCAGCAGCATCTGGTGTGCTCAATGCTGGGTTGAGTTCAGGTTTGCTCATCCTACTTTCAATACAAGAAGTGTTTACACATCCTGTGAATTTAATCAAGTTTTCTTTATTTATTCAATTATCTTCTATTTGCATCTCTCAGCTGTTTGGTAACAAGATTCCTTGCGTTACCATTGTTTTTTCTTCCTTATTGATTACATTAATTAATTTACTGATAACTTATTCAGAGCAGTTTGTCTTTGATTATTCTTCATTTTTTCTCCTTTTTAGGAAGTAAATTACTGGAGGGAGTTTTTTTTTTCCTATTATTGGATTTGATCTAGTTTTTTTTTTTCCAGATTCAAACTTTAATTTTCAATTAAGTAATTGAAAGTGTACGTACAGAAAACATAGCTTAAAAATATTTGGGTTGAGATTAGTTTGCTGAAGTCTTTTTTTTTTGCCGTTTTGCTGCCTTGTTTTTTGCATTGTACTATCGTACAAACGTGGAAGAAGAAATATGTTGGTAAGTGTTGATTTACCATTTAATGCTCCTTTTGTCTTAATCTGTTTCAGTTGTCGCCTTACCATTTTTATATGTTCTACTTAGTTTGGTAGATCGGTTTCCCTTAATTTCCTATTATGATTAAGTTTTTATTTTTATTTTCATGGAATTGCAGGAGTTCCTTGTATTTTCGGTGTTCTTACCTGTGATAGCATGGAACAGGTACTTTTTTAAGTCTAATTTTATCTCTAACATTTTTGCAATATGCCTATATCATGAGGCATATTTTAGATCTTTACTTACTGCTAAAAAACTTATGCCGTAACCAGCTCCGCCATATCACTAAAATATAGCTAATAAAGTCTGACTATTTTAGTCCATTTGGACATTATTAAATGCCTCCATCCAAAATCTGAAATAGATATCACATTGTTGTGCTCGAAAGTGTGTTGGAAAAAAATGGGGATAACGTGTTTTTGTTGGAAAAAAATGGCGATAACGTGTTTTGTAAAACCTTTTTCTGGTTAAGAAGGAAGATTTACATACATACATATACATATATATACATATACATACATATACATATATATACATATACATAAATTTTAGAAGGTGAATGTAGTAGTAGATAAGCCACCATCAAGAGATTTCGCCCTTTATTTTGTGAGGACTTTTTGATATGGAGTTTGAAGTTTTCTACAGTTTCAAATGCCTTAAGTTAATTACTCCTCTTGATAACATGAGAGCACTTTCGATTAAGGCTACTCATTAAGAATTAAATATTCAACATCTACTAGCAGCAAACGTACGGTTTAAGTTGTAAAATTTATTACTTCAAATTTAAAGCAAATGTTGGGGGAAATGATAACAAACCAGATCAAAATCTAATGATTTCATCATTCCAAGTTGTTGTGGTCCCTTATTTACTTAGTAAGAAGGTAGTTGACCTGACGTGACTGAGGGATCCTTATCAACAACTGTGTTGCGTCGTTCAAGAGATTATTGTAGATCTGGGGTAAATGGTTGTCGAAAGATACAAATATAAATCGACTTTAACTGATAGAAGATTTTGTGTCAATCAATTCTATCCTTATAATTCACAGCTCAAAAGGTAGAAAGTCTATGAGATATATACAAGTTGTGGTCATTACCATAGTATAATAATGTCATTTGGTAGTGATCATTCAGTCAGAAGGCTCTAGTCGTAACTGCTATTTCATGGTGTCATTTACTGGCAAAACCTCGTGGGCAGAGGACTTGGGTCGACATTACTGATAGTCAATTGTTTTGATTATGAGTATATTGATACCCTTGAAGCGACATTCACTCTTATTGAGCTTAAATCGATAAAAAATTTGCACACTCGACATAAGGTTGGAGGAATTTTTTTTTAAAGTTTCTAGTGATTGATTTTAACTTGGATATTTTGATTTATTTATTTTTGATCTTTAGGTGATTGATTTTAGTCACACTTTGTTTTCTTCTATTATTTTAAGAATTGGAGATTCACAGCTCAAAAGGTAGAAAGTCTATGAGGAATATACAAGTTGTGGTCATTACCATAGTATACTAATGTCATTTGGTAGTGATCATTCAGTCAGAAGACTCTAGTCGTAACTACTATTTCATGGTGTCATTTACTGGCAAAACCCCGTGGGCAGAGGGCTTGGGTCGACATTGCTGATAGTCAATTGTTTTGATTATGAATATATTGATACCCTTGAAGCGACATCCACTCTTATTGAGATTAAATCGATAAAAAATTTGCACAATCGACATATTGTCCCAAAGGTTGGAGGAATTTTTTTTAAAGTTTCTAGTGATTGATTTTAACTTGGATATTTTGATTTATTTATTTTTGATCTTTAGGTGATTGATTTTAGTCACACTTTGTTTTCTTCTATTATTTTAAGAATTGGATTTGGAAATTAATTTGAAAGTTGATTCCTTCAATTGAGATTTTTAATTAATATGACATCATCGGGGATTTGATTGCTTGATTTGAACCCTGTCGACTTTTCATCTTGCTTGTAAATGATCGAATTTAATATTAACATATGAGTAAACATGAACCTTATCAACTCTGTCTTACGTACAGATGATCGAGTTCATATGTCTGTATTATTTGAACTTATTCAAATAGGTTCGAAACTTAATTTTAAGAATGAACCCCTCTGGTTGAAATCTTCTATGAACTTGACCATCATCAGAGATTTGATTGCTTGATTTGAACCATGTCGACTTTACAACTTGCTTGTAATTGATCAAATTTAACATTGACATGATAATATGCATACAGAGGATTGAGTTTATATATATATATATATATATATAATATGAACTTATTTAAATATACTTCAAAACTTATTTATGAAAATAGATCTCTCCGGTTGTAATCTTCTATCAACTTGATCATCATCGAAGATCTGAATATTTGAAATTTGTCAACTTTAATAATTTTAGCTTATTAGTCGTCACAACTCAGTTTTGGTGAGGAAAATCATACTAGGTGATTTGGATTCAAATTATTTATATATGTGATTTGAACATTTTTGCAACTTACTAGACTCATCAACTCTTATCTATAATAGGGGGTTCAAACTAGTTAGGTGAGATTTACGATCCTATATTATAGACAAGATGATCCGATCGATTGATTTTCAAAATATGAATTATTTGAGTGTAAGTTTGGCTTTAACCCTTGCACATCATTCCTAAGTTAAAGTATTTATAATTTAAGTTGGTGATCATGCAGATATTCAATTTCATTAACTTGAACCATAACAATAACTTATATATTTTTTTTCAAAAGATTTACATGATAAACTTGCATGCTTCTTAATGCACTAATATAACTTGAAAACACTCTCATATAATAAGTTTAAGTTCACGTTATAACTTTAGAATGGATGAAAGGTTTTCTTTTGAGCTTTAAAAAGTTGTCTTCTGTTTGCTAGTAGACTTGTTGTGAATCCGATGATGAATGTTTAAATTTTGAAAGTCCAATTTTTGATTTATTCAACCCTTAAGTGCTTAAATTTGAATTTTAAAAGCCAAAATTCTAATTATTTTTAAACCTTTCCTAAATTATTATTATTATTATTAATTTTTTAAAAAAAGCATAAGAGCTTAAAATTAAAAAAAAAACATAAGAGCTTAAAATTAAAAAGCCCAAAAAAAGCATAAAAGCTTAAAATTAAAAAAAAACATAAGAGCTTAAAATTAAAAAGCCCAAATTTAATTTATTTTCAAGCCTAAGTACATACGTTTTAAAAATCCAGATCTAAATTATTTTATTTTAGAAGACACATTTAAATTATTTCATGAGTTTCAAGAATAAAAAACCTTAAGTTTATTTACAAGACCAAATCATTCGAAATTCTTCCAGCCTCCTGGCGTCAACTCCCATTAAGGAGCACGGGAGATTGCTTACCTTCCCAACTGTCTTAAAAAACTCGCTAGTTAGTGTCGTGAGCGCGATCCTAGAGCAAAATTATGTGTTTAGCCCACGGTCTTAAAATAAGCTATAGGTCTTTAATGTACTTGCAAAAAGGGTCAAATAACAAGAAAGCATTTTTTCAAGTGACATTTTACTTTTCTTGAATGATATTTAATCAATGACAATTATTCGTGTTTCTCAGGTTGAGTATTTAAGTTCCTTAATTTAATAAAAAAATTTCAAACTAATCCATTATTTTCCCAAACGGTACTTAATTTCTAAGGATGATACTCGAGCTTTATCAAATAAATATTTTAAAAATTCCCTATTGCCCATTTTGTTATACCTTTTTGAGCGAGATTAGTGACGAAGATCAGTGAAGTTGAAGTGACAATGACAAAAAGACTAAGAAGTATAGTACAAAAATTTTCTCTTCTTTTCTCTTCTTTTTTTATACAATACAAAATATAAAATACTTAATAGTAATTTGTGAAATAAAATGCTTCGTTGATTGGGAAGGGTAATCAGGAACAAACTTTGTGTTGGTCCTTATCTCTAAAGTGAGGCGGGAGCAATTATCAATCTAAATGTGGGCTGCAAGAGGTGGCCTTTGGTAAGCTTTTGGAATTAATTTTATGTATTTATTTATTTTCCTCTCTTTTTTTTTTTCTAATTTTATGGTCAAAAAATGCCCCCAATAAATATGGTGCATGCCTAAAGCTGATCATGTTTGTTGTCTTTTGACTTTGATTATGTCCAGTATGATAATTATATGTTTTTTGTTGCTGGAAATATTTAGTTGGAAGAGATCACCTGATCTTTCATCTAATGAGCTTAGTGAGGTTTTTATTTGGGCGTAAATTGATAGTCTTTATCCTCGAGGGTATATATATATATTTGGGACAGACTGAGCTGCATTAAAATATGCTTAGGGAGCAAGACATTTATGTTAGATTCTTTATTTGTTCTATTCTTCTAGACTGCTTGTCAACAATTCTGGAGTTTCAGGAACCTGTAGAATTTGTTACTATTGAGTGCGAAGAGTACAATTTTTTGGATATGACAATGGATCATATCAGTTATGAGCCTTATGAGATTCTACAGTTAATTGCTCATAGAGTGGAACAATCAGGGCAGTCCAAAATTTTGAGTCACTATCAGCTTCATATACATACACTAGAGTGGTCCAAAGATTAAGTTGTAGGTCATGTTCCCAATTCGACACGTGAATATTTCTCTTGGGCTACATATATTCTACAGTCACATAGAGATACTTTGCGAGCAGTATTTATGAGGTAGTTTACATGTCCATGTTTGATTTCTCGAAGATTTCTTTTGTCCGGGTTCAAGGTATGATTGAGTATAGGGGTTTTAGTAGTAACACGTATTGGGTTGGCCTGAGGAGTTGACCATCACTTTATGGTACCTACATAAAATATTGAGACTTCTAATTTTTGGTCCCTAATACGAGGAGTGCATTCCACCATATTACAAGTTTTTTCATATAAGACCTGATCTTGGTGATCGTCAGGGCAGATTAGTCTTGCCTACAGTTATCCTTAACTTCTGAGTCATTAATATCGGGCTTTAGGTCTCAATTACGCATGCAAACACGAGTTATTCTTTCCATTGATGTGTCGAGTTAGAGTTTTCTGTGGGATGACTATTTATCAGATAGTACTGCATAGTGGGTGATTTGTTTTGGCTAGTATTACAATTGAGTGTTCTATCAAAGGAGTATGCCGAGTCATCGTTGTACCCCAACTAGGCTAGGTATATGTGCGAAACTGTTTTTGTAGATTTTTTTTTGCTACTTGATTGTCTACCTTTATGCTTCCCTCCAATGAGGGTTTTGTGCTTCCAAGTGTTTTGTTAGCTATTAGTCGTCTTTCACAGGGGAGCATCTTTCTATGACTCCTGTGTTGCTCACGCAGATATACATAATTTTACTATTTTATCTATCTCTGAGTTTAGTTCTCTGGAGATTTGAGATATCACATTGCCTTGACAGTACTTATGCATGGTTCCTTCCACGTCCATAGATCCTTCTTGTGCTTAGAGCCCTTTCATATTTTTTGGAGTGGGGATTTCCCGCAGTTCTTCAATTATCTCTGGCTTCTTTCACATTAGAGTGAGAGCAGGTACACTTTTTTTTCTTTGCACCTCATTTGGTCATAAAAATATTCTCTCGTTCATTAGTCGACTATAGACCTCTTTCTAGATATGTCTTTGCACCTCATTTGGTCATAGATATATTCTCTCTTGTTCATTAGTCGACTATAGACCTCTTTCTAGATATGATTTGTTCTTTAGAGTGCGACTGTTGCGATTGATTGAGTACTTTATTAGCTTACAACTTGGATGGCTGTGTAATTGGTTAAGATGTTTAGTCGTCTTGGAAGGCTATCAATCTAACGGACTAGTTTGGGTATTCTCAGGCTACTAATATGATGGATTGTTGCATATACGAGTAGTTGTTGACCCTCGCTCGATGGATTCAATGTCAAGATATGCCGTATATTTCATTACTTCCAAACCACGGATATTGCTCAGATTTCATGGAGAGGGGATTTCCTACAGTTCTTCAATTATCTCTTGTTGCGAGATAGATATAGGATATACATAAATCGAACAGGAGAACGATCTATGAAGCTAAAAATAAAACTAGAAAAATTCACACCAGAAAAGAACACACAGATATACGTGGTTCGAAAAATTGCCTACGTCCACAGAGTTGCAGAAGATTTTACTACTTGAGGAATTTACACCAGTCGATCACCTCGACTTACAAAAGAAATCTCTCACTCTCACTTAGTTGCTCTTTCTTCTTCTCTTTCTGTTCTTCCCTCTTTACACCGAGATACACCGAAGAAACTCTATACCGAGATACCTTAAATAAGATAAACTTACAAGAGAAATAACTCAATTTCTCTCCAGTCACAAGCCACCACGAAGAAGCCTAGGGAGAACAATCTTCTTCTTCTTTCCTCTTCCTTCTGCCACAAGGAACTACCGTTTGCACTTCTCTTACTCTGCCCCGAGAAAACCTTCCTCTATCTCGAGGAAACCGAAGAACTCAAATCGTGACTTCTAAACCCAAGGAGAGCCATCCGAAGCTTTTATCACGAACATGAAGGAACGAAGGGATGCTTCGCTTCGCAACATAGGAAGGCGTGAGCGGTTGGCGCCTACGGTTCGTGAATCGACACCAGGAGGGAACGGTCGCGACTGTTTCGCAATCGAAGCGGGAGCGCGGAGCGGATCGCGATGTTTCGCAATTGGGTGAGCGGAAACAGGGGTCGGACCGGGCTCCAATTCTAACAAATCTCCCACTTGGAGACTTTACACAAACTACAACATCTCCTTCCTCAAACTGATTTCCTCCATAATGAATCCTCGACCTCTGCAACTCAAAGCCTCCGTCTTCACTTTAGAAGACCAACTGAAGCTGTGCACAACTTCAGTTTTACAAGAGTAACACCCTCAGTCAACATATCAACAAACTCCTCATAGTTTTGCATCTCTAAGCTATTTTTTGGGTCACTCTTGTCTCTTCTTACAACTCCCACTGCATGGGCAACATCCTGCCTTTGCTGAAAATCTTTTTCAACAAGTCTAGTCTTGTACCTCTTACTGACATCACACTCAGTCTTCACCCGACACACCTACTTGTTGTGCAATGCATTCTTCCCTGGTGGAAGTTTTGCCAGCTCCCACTTGCTCAAACTTTCATCTTGCAAGATTTCTTTATGACTCTGTGGTTCTTCAACATCTGTCTGTGGAACAATAGGAATGGATGCCCCAAACCCACTTTCCTCTTCACTTCCATCATTGCCCTGCACTGTGACCTCTGGTAGATTTCTTACTATCTTCAAAGCCCCTGAATTCAATATCAAGTCTTCAACAGAACTATGAATTGCCAACAATAGTGCATCATGAACAATAGTGCTTTCTGTGATTCTTCAGATACCACATTTGTGCTATCATTCTCCATATTCTTGGGATTTCTGCTGTTCTTTCTTATGTGGCCAGCCTTGCCACAATTTCAGTAGGTTGCCTGCTGATCAGACTTTGATTTTGATCTCCCTCTATTTGAGTTTCTGCCATGTCATCTCCCTCTGAAATTAACATTCAGTGTCGAACTCGAACCTGAGACCTCGCTAGAATCTTTCTTGCGAATTTCCTCAGCCAAAATCAAATCACTTATATCATCATATTTCAGTTTAGATTTACCTGCAGAACGGCTAACTGCTATTCTCATGGCTTTCCAACTATCTGACAATGAAACCAACAAGATCAATGCATATATCTCATCATCAAAATTAATTTTCACAGACGACAATTGATTTGTGATAGTATTGAAATCATTCAGATATTGAGCAACAGAAACAACTTCCGCCATCTTTAAATTGAATAACTTCTTCATCAAGTGCACTTTGTTATTCCCCGATGACTTTTTCATACATACCTGATAAGGCTGCCATGAGATATGCAGTCGTCCTTTCCTTGCCGACGATGTGTGCAACGAACCTCGATAGGGTTAATCGAATAACCCCTAGTACTTTGTCAATCCAACAAATTCTATTCAGTTTCATCCATCTTTTCAGGTCTTTTCCCCAATAACAGAAGATAAAGTTTCTTCCCATAAAAATAATCCTCTATCTACATTCTCCAATAACCACAATTTGTTCCATCAAATTTCTCGATCCCTGAAACTTTCACTTCATCTGCAGCCATCATTCTTCCTCAGATCTGAACAAAGCTCTGATACCAGTTGGTGCAAGATATATATAGGATATATATAAATTAAATAGGAGAACGATCGACGAAGAGAAAATTAGAATGAGAAAAATTCACATCAGAAAAGAACACACATATATATGTGGTTTGGCAAATTGCACACGTCCATGGAGTTGCAGAGGATTTTACAACTTGTGGAATATACATCAGTCGATCATCTCGACTTACAAGACGTGGTTTGACAAATTGCTTACGTTCATGGAGTTGCAGAGGATTTTACTACTTGTGGAATATACACCAGTCGATCATCTCGACTTACAAGAGGAATCTGAATCTCTTAATCTCACTTTGTTGCTCTTTCTTCTTCTCTCTCTGAAAATCTACACCGAGATACACCGAAGAAGATAAACTTACAAGAGAAATAATCTCAATTTCTCTTCAGCCACAAGCCACCACGAAGAAGCATAGGGAGAACAATCTTCTTCTTCTTCTTTCTTCCTCCTTCTGCCGCAAGGAACTACTGCTTGCACTTCTCTTTCTCTGCCCCGTGGAAACCTTCTTCTATCCCAAGGAAACTGAAGAAGAACTCAAACCGTGACTTCTAAATCTAAGGAGAGTCATCTGAAGCTTTTATCACGAACATGAAGGAACGATGGGATGTTAAGGGATGTTGCGCTTCGAAACAGGGGAAGGCGGGAGAGGTTGGCGCCTATGGTTCGCGAATCGACGCCAGGCGAGAGTGGTCGCGACTGTTTTGCGATTGAAGCGGGAGCACGGAGCAGGAGATCGCGATCGGGTGAGGGGAAGCAGGGGTCGGACCGGGCTCCACTTCTAACATCTCTGGCTTCTTTCACATTAGAGTGAGAGCAGGTACACTTGTTTTTCTTTGCACCTCATTTGGTCATAGTTATATTTTCTCTCGTTCATCGGTTGAGTATAGGCCTCATGCTAGATATGATTTGCTTTTTCGAGTGCGACTGTTGCGAGTGATTGAGAACTTTATTAGCTTACAACTTGGATGGCCATGTTATTGGTTAAGATGTTCAGTCGTCTTGGAAGGCTATCAGCCTAACGGAGTTGCTCGTAAGTTTGGGTATTCTCAGGCTACTAATGATGGATTGTTGCATATGTGAGTAGTTGTTATTGCTACCTCATGATGAATTCAAGCCAGGATATGCCATATCTTTTATTACTTCCAAGCCATGGATATTATTGCTCAAACTTCACTTTAGCTATATTAGGTCATCCCACAGGAGTAAGCTACCTTCGATCGACTTTGATGAGACTATTTTTTAATGCTTTCATGGAGCATGGTGCTGGCAGGTATGAGCATCAAGTGAGACTATTAGGCGTTCCTTGAGGTTAGAGGTCCTATCACAGTGTTCCTCATGTAGAGGTAACTATTATCATTTTTTATCTTCTTTATCAGCAATTTTTTTTCTATTTATTGCTTCTTTAAATTTTATATTCCTACAGTCTTTACTTAATCCTCTGTTTAAGATTCTAGTGAGGATTAATATTAACTAAATTATAATACATAAAATAATGATTTGTATGAGAATTTGATATAAATAAATGAAAAGGAGAAGAAATTGATATTCAAAATCAAGTTTAAAAAACTAGGTCAATAAAGACAATCCACTAAAAAATGAAAACGAAATTGAAAGACAAAAGAAGAAATTAAATTGAAAAGAAAGAGTGAGAGAAAAAAAAAAGTGCTTTTGGCCCAGTATTGACACTAAGGGCCTGTTTGGTTCGGCGGTATCCTTGCGGCGCTGCACCGTGCCTTGAATTCGTTTTTTTCGTTTGTTTTGGCGTCCCGCTCACCACGGGCCGCGAATTTGGCGAAAAGCCGGCAGCAGGATCGACCCTGCGGCCCGCATTAAGGGTGATGTTTCCTCTTTTGCCCCACCTCGCGAAGCCGATCTCTGCCCTTCTGCCCCGCCTCGCGAAGCAGATCTCTGCCCAAGATCCTCGTCTCGCTTCCCCGTCCGTCCTCTTCTCCTGATCTCTTGCGAAGCATAGTGCCGTGTCGCGCTACTCCTTCCACCTTCGACCGAAAAGCCAAAGCCGTCGACTCCTTCTTCCACCTTCGACCGAAGAGCCAAAGCCAACTGCTCCTTTTTCCACCTTCTGCTTCATCGCTGCCGAAGGCCATAATTCTGAGCAAAATCACGATGGAGGAATTGCGATTTTAATTTTGTTAATTTTGTTAAGTTATTAATAAGTAATGATTAAAATTCATATATTTTTAATTTAATTATAATTAGATGGATTTATATATTAATAGTTAATGATTACTTAATTTATTTATAAATATTTTTTTATGTTTTTTAATTATGTGATAAAGATATAAATAATTACTATTTAATTATTAATTAATATAATTTTTTTATTTAAATTTGTTTACTAAAGATATTATTTTATATTATGTTTTACACAGTTTTATTGAATTGGGTAAAATGATCATTTTTATAGAAAAGATTGTCCCGTAGCTGTTTTCACGCAGCTGAATCAAACAGACAGCTAGCTCACTCACAGCTGCTTCCCAGCAGCTGCTTCCTGGTGCAGCGCAGCTGCAACTGCGCCAAAGAGCCCCTTAACTATTGTATCTAGTATACCTCCCCATACAGCTGTTCAGTGGATGTAGGAAGATCAAGTTCGAGTAATATTCTTGTTTTTTTGCCTTAATACACGTGTTTCCATTATCATATGCTGATATTTAATGCTTTTCTTAAAACTTTACCAGCAAGAGCAGATTATGTGTCTGAGATTCATCACCGATGCCCTTAGTTAACAGATCCCAAGTACCGAGGCATGCATATGTATGCCTTGATATTTTTGTGGAGCTTGATATCTGGATTAGATTCATAATCATCTCAGTCTTTGGAGAGCTTCACGGCGGATGCGAACGCAGTGTTGAACTTTCTAGTACACTTTGGTTTGGAGGGCTCAAAGATTATATACTTAGAGGTCGTATGCCGGGAGGCATAGTTTTTATTTCACAGACTTAGGTCTCTTACTATTACTTGAAGGACCTCATTATCTGAACTTCATGAAAGGTTCGGAGACATCGGGAGATGGATGACGTTGCACTTGATGAGTTGGAGAGGTGAGCCTTTTTTTGATACATCAGGTGATTGAGAGTTTGAGAGCTCATATAAAGCATCTTCCAAGGGGGATTAAAGGCAACATGCCATGCAAATTTGACTTTCAAGTGGTGCATGCTAGATATATACAGGCAATTGAGACGGAGTAGCGATGATACCAGATTTGTCGCCAGGCCTTATTATTTGATAAGTCAGCCTTGACTCAAATAGTAGGGGAACTGTTGGTTGCTGAGATAGAGTACTGGGTTCTTATTCAGATTATGACACAAGTTCAAGCTCTATAGACCAGTCTTCTGTGATGTTCTGTATTTCAATTTATTAGATTTTGTTATTTTTACTATTTTATCATTCCATTACTGGAAGCTTCCTTTTATCTTTACATTACTCTCTGCTTTTTTCTTCTTTTTTTATTGAAGTTGTCTTGTATTGCTCTTAAAAGATGTATGCTTGTGGCCTAGCATTTAATCTTCTATTAGTTTGGTGACGAGAAATCGTCAGCCTAATGCTTAGTGCTTTATTGGACTTGTTGACGATCGTATTTCCTTAATTCAATCTCAAACTTCGAACGAATTTATGGAACAACTATTTCAGCCCTATGTTTTTTCCTTTGGCGGGCTTGTTGAAGAAAGATTTTTTGGTATGTGCTTTATACTTGATCATACCTTTTGAAGAAGTTGGACTTTCCTAATTTGAGCACAACACCGAGCTCAACTTGATGCTTCTTAAGTGATGATCATTCCTTTTGATTTTCTTGATCTTTTGATTAATAAAAAAAATATAATCGTCTAGTTTACTTGAACTTATCAGGTCAAATAAGCTTGAGATTTGATAGTTTTTGTCAACCAGCAAAATAGGGGCTTCTTCACCGAAGCCTTTTTATTGCTTGTTGAGTGAAAAAAATTGTCACGACTCGACCGTGTCTAGGCTTGTTGAGTTTGTCCTTTTTGACTTGTTTGAGTCCTAGATTTGGATTATGATGAACTTGTGCTTCTTCAGCTTAATAAGTTTTAGTTTATAGACTTTAGATTTTTTTTTTTATCAGTCAATTTGTCGAAAGTCTTCTGAATTTTGAAGGATTACATTTGTCAAATCAGACGATTTTAGGAACTTGACAACTCTTATCATCAAACTAACCAAGAAGGGGCTTCTCATGTAGTCATTTTTATGGCTTTTTGAGTAAGAAGAGCTTGTTTTTTCATTATAGTTGTCTTTATGGCTTGTTGAATGAATAGAATCATCAGTGACTTGGTCACTTTTGGGCTTGTTAAGTCCGAACTTGACCCACTTGAGACTTAGACTTGAACTATGGTAGAATTTGCATCCTTCTAACTTGAATCGTCAAAGCTTGCAAATTTTGAAGTCCTTGCCTTTTAATTCTATCTTGCAAATCTTTTTGTCTGATGACACTTTTTTTAGCAATTATTTGGGGATCTCTGCATTAAGGCTTGATGCAATCATAATATTTTGTGCTTTAAAATAAAGGATTTTGGCATCATATTTAAGGATCATGACTTGACGCACGATGTCAACCCAAACTATGAGCCCTGTCTTATAAGCAGAAATTAAATACTTTTTATATGAAATTTCTAAAAAAATTTCCCTTAGCCTTGTAGGGGAAATTTTAACAATGCGACATATTTTTAGGATTTTAATTTTGAACTCAACTTCAACTTAATAAACTAAAAAAATGCCCTGTTGTTGGGGGGTGTGGGAGGGGCAGTTTATAATAACTTTGAAATGCATCCTTGTGTTATAAGAGAGTTTTAAATAAAATTCAAAGAGATATGAACAAGAAAGAAATTCTTTCACATCTTGAAATGAATTTCCGAGCATTTGTCCTGCAGCTGTTTTCATGCAGCTGAATCAAACAGACAGCTAGCTCCTTCACAGCTGCTTCCCCGCAGCTGCTTCTAGGGGCAGCGCAGCTGCAGCTGCGCCAAAGAGGCTCTTAGTTATTGTATCTAGTATACCTCCCCATACAACCGTTCAGTGGATGTAGGAAGATCAGTTCGAGTAATGTTCTTATTTTTTTTGCCTTAATACACGTGTTTCCATTATCATATGCTGATATTTAATGCTTTTCTTAAAACTTTACCAGCAAGAGCAAATTATGTGTTTGAGATTCATCACTGATGCCCTTAGTTAACAGATCCCAAGTACCGAGGCATGCATATGTATGCCTTGATATTTTTGTGGAGCTTGATATCTGGATTAGATTCATAATCATCTCAGTCTTTGGAGAGCTTCACGGCGGATGCGAATGCAGTGTTGGACTTCCTAGTACACTTTTGTTTGGAGGGCTCAAGGATTATATACTTAGAGGTCGTATGCCGGGAGGCATAGTTTTTATTTCACAGACTTAGGTCTCTTACTATTACTTGAAGGACCTCATTATCTGAACTTCATGAAAGGTTCGGAGACATCGGGAGATGGATGACGTTGCACTTGATGAGTTGGAGAGGTGAGCCTTTTTCTGATACATCAGGTGATTGAGAGTTTGAGAGCTCATATAAAGCATCTTCCAAGGGGGATTAAAGGCAACATGCCATGCAAATTTGACTTTCAAGTGGTGCATGCTAGATATATACAGGCAATTGAGACGGAGTAGCGATGATACCAGATTTGTCGCCAGGCCTTATTATTTGATAAGTCAGCCTTGACTAAAATAGTAGGGGAACTGTTGGTTGCTGAGATAGAGTACTGGGTTCTTATTCAGATTATGACACAAGTTCGAGCTCTATAGACCAGTCTTCTGTGATGTTTTGTATTTCAATTTATTAGATTTTGTTATTTTTACTATTTTATCATTCCATTACTGGAAGCTTCCTTTTATCTTTACATTACTCTCTGCCTTTTTCTTCTTTCTTTATTGAAGTTGTCTTGTATTGCTCTTAAACGATGTATGCTTGTGGCCTAGCATTTAATCTCCTATTAGTTTGGTGACGAGAAATCGTCAGCCTTATGCTTAGTGCTTTATTGGACTTGTTGACGATCGTATTTCCTTAATTCAATCTCAAACTTCGAACGAACTTATGGAACAACTATTTGAGCCCTATGTTTTTTCCTTTGGCGGGCTTGTTAAAGAAAGATTTTTTGGTATGTGCTTTATACTTGATCATACCTTTTGAAGAAGTTGGACTTTCTCAACACGGAGCTCAACTTGATGCTTCTTAAGTGATGATCATTTCTTTTGATTTTCTTGATCTTTTGATTAATAAAAAAAATATAATCGTCTAGTTTACTTGAACTTATCAGGTCAAATAAGCTTGAGATTTGATAGTTTTTGTCAACCAGCAAAATAGGGGCTTCTTCACCGAAGCCTTTTTATTGCTTGTTGAGTGAAAAAAATTGTCACGACTCGACCGTGTCTAGGCTTGTTGAGTTTGTCCTTTTTGACTTGTTTGAGTCCTAGATTTGGATTATGATGAACTTGTGCTTCTTCAACTTAATAAGTATTAGTTTATAGACTTTAGATTTTTTTTTATCAGTCATTTTGTCGAAAGTCTTCTGAATTTTGAAGGCTTTCATTTGTCAAATCAGACGATTTTAGGAACTAGACAACTCTTATCATCAAACTAACCAAGAAGGGGCTTCTCATGTGGTCATTTTTATGGCTTTTTGAGTAAGAAGAGCTTGTTTTTTCATTATAGTTGTCTTTATGGCTTGTTGAATGAATAGAATCATCAGTGACTTGGTCACTTTTGGGCTTGTTAAGTCCGAACTTGACCCACTTGAGTCTTAGACTTGAACTATGGTAGAACTTGCATCCTTCTAACTTGAATTGTCAAAGCTTGCAAATTTTGAAATCCTTGCATTTTAATTCTATCTTGCAAATCTTTTTGTCTGATGACACTTTTTTTAGCAATTATTTGGGGATCTCTGCATTAAGGCTTG
>NW_018164444.1:63136243-63136980 GCF_001263595.1 Phalaenopsis equestris | reverse complement strand
GAGCGACCCTGACGTGTAGGACGGCGAGGGAGAGGGTTCCAACGAGATTGCTATAAGCTTAGGACGTCTTTACAAGCGGGGATCCCAAGGGAGAAGTGGGGCTGCGCGTAACCCTGGAGCATGAGGAAGGCACGGTATGGTGAAGAGAATGGTTTTGGGCTTATGACTTCTGGGCTTTGTCGTGTGAGATGTAAACAGGGAAACGAGACTTCATTCGTTGAAATCCAAAAAGGAGTAAGAGGACTTCAGGTGCGGAGAGAGAAAATATTGCATCAGGACTCGACGCGTAGAGTTAAGTGTGGAGTCCAATGAAATCACGTCACGTGGCGGTGAAAAAAAAAAACTATAAAATATGTCCGGTAGCACAAGAGAATATTCTTCCCGTGTTATTCAGGTTTTATTGCATGTTATTCGTGTAATTTACGTGTTATTGTGTTATTATAACATTGGAAATATTTTCAGAATACAATAACACATGAATAACATGGGGGAATATTCCCGTGTGTTACAAGGCCGATTTTTTTTATCACCTCTGCGTGACGTAATTTCATTGGACTCCGCACGTAACTGTACGTGCGGAGTCCTGATGCAATATTTTTTCGGAGAAGCAAAGGGAGTTATGAATTGGGAAGGATAAGTGGGAACAAATTTTGTTTGGTCTTTATCACTGAAGGAAGGAAAGCGAGAGCAGTTATCAATTTAAATCAATCTATCAATTTATTTCTTTATTTTTCTCT
>NW_018164444.1:63135197-63136143 GCF_001263595.1 Phalaenopsis equestris | reverse complement strand
CGATTGCGCTCCCACTCCCGCTCGCCTTCTCCCCCCTCTCTGCACTGCGCCTCTCTCGCTCGATTCCTTCCTTCGGCACTAGAGTTCCCCGCTCGACTCTTGACCTCCCGCACCGAAAAACCTTGCTCCTACGCTGAAGACGTCACCCATATTGCTAGGGTTACACGCGCGCACATATGACACAAATATTGATGCACGTTTTTTTTAATTAGCGGGGCGCGGGCCTAACTCAACCCAGGTTCGAGCTCAGCTTAAGTGCAATTCGGGCTGGACTCAAGCGGCTAAACGATTTCAGATTTCAAATTTTAAATTTTAAATTTATCAATTAATCCCCCATTAAACTTTTCCATTTAAGTTGTGTGCCTGAAAGGAAATCATTCAATCATTCACATAACGACTCTGAAATTTTCGGCTATACAATTCAATTCGCCCATTTTCCTCTTCGGTTGGTCCCGCTCGATTGCGCTCCCACTCCCGCTCGCCTTCTCCCCCCTCTCTGCACTGCGCCTCTCTCGCTCGATTCCTTCCTTCGGCACTAGAGTTCCCCGCTCGACTCTTGACCTCCCGCACCGAAAAACCTTGCTCCTACGCTGAAGACGTCGCCATTCCTCGCGTCTCCTCCCTGCACCGAGGAAAACCCACTCCTCGCCGCTCGATCCCGCTTGCCTCATGCTCCCGAGCGAGATTCCCGTTTGATCTCGCGAGCTCTTCCCCGACGCAGAAGAAGCGCCGCTCACCTCCTCTCCTTCCTGCGCCGAAATCCCGATCGCCTCCCTCTTTCTCACGCTGAAGAAGCTCCGATCTACAAGTCCTGCTCGCCCCACGTCGAAAACCCTCGCCTCCTGCTCTCTGCTTGCCTCCTCCCTGCGACGAAGAAACCCTTCCCACTGGCCTGCTCACTTCCTTGCTCGGTCGAATAGCCCCGCTCACCTGCTTTGATATACTC
>NW_018164444.1:63133392-63135095 GCF_001263595.1 Phalaenopsis equestris | reverse complement strand
CCTCCTCGCTCGCCTCCCCTCGGCACCGAAGCCTTTCTCTTGCTCGGCTTCACTTTTCCTGCTCGGCTTCGCTTCTCTCGTCGGCTCTCCTAGCCGCGCCTGAAATTCTTGTCCCCTTTCCTGTTCGACTTCACCGCTCGATCCAAACCCAGCTGCACACTCGCTATTAGAATTAGCTGGCCACGGGATCACCGCGTGCAGGACCTTCGAAAGTCCCATATATCACCTGTTTAGTGTTTGCTACAGTGCTCGGTCGTCCCTCTTCGTCACACAGATTGGTACCACTTCTAATTCTTCTCAGTTGCAGGTATATTCTTCCAGCTATTGCATCTTATGGCTATCAAATTGTTTACATAAATTTGAAATGGAATCCTCTCCACATGAATACATTCTTACTCATTTTGGAGAAATATAAACAATATTTTGATTATATGTTATTGCTGATTTTAAACGCTCATTTACTGGTTTTATGTTTCAAGCACCTAAATGAAAATACTTTGATGTCCCAATGACCATTTACTTGTTGATTTTAAATACTCATTTGTCAATTTCATGTTTCGAGCACTCAAAAGTAAATACTATGAGACTCGATATGATCGTTATTCTAGGGCTTGAATGCTTCTTTGCAGGTCTATATTCTTTCATTTCCAAATGCCTCCCTTGGGGCTTGTTTTAGACGTTGTTTTGTGGATTTAAACGTTAAACATTGCGATTTTCAGGGCTTTGTCAACTGATTCATGTACTATTTTAAAGACAATCTGTTAACTGATTTTGGAGAGTTTACACACTATTTTGGACTGAATTTTCTAACTGATTTTTGGATATTTAAAATTGATGCCTTCATCTTACATGAGAGTTGTCTGGGAATTTTAAAATTACTGTTTTAGGGCTGATTTTGGGGGCTTTACCTACTGTTTTGGAGGCACTAAACCCATCATTTATGGGGTTGTTTTAATCACTGTTTTAAGACATTTTGGTGGGCTGACTTTGAGGTAATCTACGCACTATTTTGGCAAGACTTATGTAGCCTTTAAGTATTGATTTACATGCGGTTTAGAATTTGTTTTACGGACCCCTTTTTGCCCAATGTTTTGGGTTTCAATTGATTATTAGTTAAACGCTTTTAGGTCGATCCACTCGTTGTTTTCTCCCTTGACTTTACTAGTTTTTGAAGTGGGTCTGCCTCATCTTTCTTTTGTTTTACTTCTTTTTAAATGGTTAAGTCAAAAAATAGGAATTTCTGATTTAATTAATTGGAAGATATAGAAAACCTCAAATCACATTAAGCATAAGTTAAAGAGTAGGTTTCCTAGAGTTTTAAGAGCACACACTTCATACCCTAGGTGAGAGCCCATCCACATAGTCCTCAGTGTAGGTTTCCTAGAGCTTAGGCACACACCCTAGGTGAGAGTCCATTTACCTAGCCCTCGATTTAGGCTTCCTACACTTTAGGAGCACACCCTAGGCGAGAGTCCATTCACCTAATCCTCAGCATGGTCTTCCTAGATTTTAGGAGCACACCCTAAGTGAGAGCTCATTCACCTAATTCTCAGCACTAGCTTCTTAGATTTTAGGAGCACACCCTAGGTGAGCGTTCATTCACCTAATTTTCAAATGAATAATGAAACACGTCACTAGAGCCTGATTCACGAACTGATCTTGACACTAGACACCAGGATGCACCGAGACGTGACCCATGCTTC
>NW_018164444.1:63130352-63133131 GCF_001263595.1 Phalaenopsis equestris | reverse complement strand
AAACCCAATGCATCGGGATTTGAGCTTGGATATTACACTCAAATCCTCCTGGCAATTGGGGAAATTTCTTAACGCCACATATGGATCATCAGATCAGGATAAGTCTAGAGTCTAGGTGGCGAGGGCGATGACGACATTGTTCATGTGTGCTTAGACGAGGGATACGTCTTGGTGGGATCGTTGCCCCCGACACTCTTAGGTTGTCAGTAGTTCTAGCACGATTAGAGTGACTAGTCTGTGGACTGCACGACTTTACAAAAATATTTACAAAAATAAAAAAAAAAATAAAAATCTCTTTTGCATGATAAAAATAACTCTGCATAAAAAAAAAGACTTGAATAATAACTTTTGCATGAAAATCTTTCTATGAAAATTTATAAAGGTCCACGGCTAGTCACTTGGATTGAGGTTAAGAACTGCCTTCTGTAGATTGTTGGGTCGGTAACTCCTGTTCAAGGTCGGGAAGCACATAGCCCAGCTCTGAGCCCCCACTTTCACCAAGGTCTTATACTTAGTCCTGATCTTTCATATGTGTCTAAGTGTTTCGTTTGCTTGTGATTTATACGGCTCGTTTTTTCTTACTTTTGTGCTGAGTTTTTTCGTCTTGTTTAGTTTTCTTGCAAGTTTATTTAAATCTCCTGCAAATCATGTTATGCTCGCAACATTAATAACACAGCAGTAGCAGATGCCCAGGTACACTTTTACAGTTTATCTACAGCATTTTACTTTACTGCATTTTACCTTTCAAGTACATTTTATTTACCTGCACTTTGCTTATTCTACATGCAAAACCAAAAAATTGAAACAAAACAAAACCAAACATTGACACCAAAATTGAGAAACACAAATCACCAATCCCAAACACTTAAACCCTGGAGCCGTCGCGACGACAAGAGCTTGGATCCAACTTCGTGGGCAGCATGACGAGGAGTTTGGAACGAGCAATAAGAGGATCTTCTTCCACATTATCTCTTCCTAGCATAATAACAATCCATAAGACTTCGACGTAACTCGCCTAGCGCAACGTAAATCCTCACATCTTCTTTAGGCTCCTGTACAACCATGTTGTGCATCGTAAGTCCTAACCCGTCTTAGGTTCCGAGGTTGTCGTTCGGTAAGTCGTAAACCCTCTTATTTCTGCGGGCTATTTGCATAATCGAGTGTTATGCATATGTAAGTCGCAAATAATAAAATTGGCAGGATCACACAATTAACATCGTCTCCAAATTGTAGCCACACCTTAGGATAGTTTGGGATGTCACTGAGGTTTCTCCTCAGGATCTATGACATCCCCTACCTTCTCCTTCCTTTGAACTCCTGAAAGAACTGTTTCTACATGAGTCACTCCCACTTGTTTTTCCACGTCCTACTGTGAAAACCTAAACCATGAAATCTTGAAGACTTGAACCACTGATCATTATCGAGAGTTTCTCAACTGACTACAGTCATCTGAGATGTAATTAACTATAGGGGTTTGCCTTTATAGGGAACTTAGAACCCAGGTAAAATAAACCCTATTTAATCTTTGTATTAGATAGGGGAACTTGTCGGTCATACATAAAAAGGTTCGCAGACAAAATTACAAATCTCTTAGTTTGCAGGATTAGGTCTATCACCGAGGTCTACACTTATCTTTCGGGAGGGTGTAGTATTCGCGGTATCAGATACGTTTATGCAAATTATTGGACGAATGAGATCCATTTGGTCTCATTTTTTTTGAAAATTAAAACATATTACTTTCAAAACCCAAACTATATATCTATTATATTAAATTAAATTTCAAAAATTATTTTCATATATCATATTTTTCAAATAAATCTAATCGAAAAGGTTGACCGACACAAGGCCAGATATGTTCTCTTGAATAATATTAGAAATTTGGGAGCTGTTACTCAAGATAGATGGATGATCGAGGGGACTTTAATAGGATTTTGCATAATTCTGAGAAACTTGGAGGGCATAGAGTTTGTCCTTCTTTGATGGACAAATTTGGTGAGGCTGTGGTGGATGCTGGGTTGTTTGATTTGGGTTTTGTTGGATCCAAATTTACTTGGAAGACAGGGAAACTTTTTGAAAGACTTGACAGATGCTTTGGGAATCAGGCTTGGAATACCTCTTTTGGCTTTTCACAAGTACAACATTTATGCAACTCTGCGTCTGACCACAATCCACTCCTTTTATCCTTTGATTTCTTTAAGAAATCTACTAGGTACCACTTTAGATATTTGAATGTTTGGGCTAAACATGAGAATTTTTTAACTTTTGTTGCGGCTAACTGGTTTTGCTGTGAGGCGGGTACTGCTTGGTTTCGACTTTGGAAGCTTCAAAAGAATGTGACTTACTGCTTTGAGAGCTTGGAACTGAGATGTTTTCGGTGATGTCCATGCTAGAGTGATTAAGGCTGAACAGCGTGTTAATATGTTACAAGCTCTTGATCAATCTACTGTTGATCTTGTTCCTCAACTTCAGGAGGCACATAAGGATTTGTTGGAAGCTTGTATGTGGGAGGAAGATATGTTACAACATAAAGCAGGGGAGTTGCACTTCATGATAGAAATACAAAATACTTTCATGCCTGCATAAAACAACCAGGGCTAGTAACATTATTGCTGTATTAAAAATGAGGATGGAGACTGGGTAACGAGTGATCTTGAGTTGGGTGAGAGTGCTGTTAAATACTTCACTAATCTTTTCCAAGTTCGTCAGACTACGGGTGATATTGAGGCTCATTTGCTTAATGATATTAGAAACTATATTGGGGGATTAGATCTTTGTGGCA
>NW_018164444.1:63094672-63130342 GCF_001263595.1 Phalaenopsis equestris | reverse complement strand
GCATTCCTGATGAAGAGGAAATCTTCGCTGCGTTCTCAAATATCAATTGCAATAAAACACTTAATCCGGATGGGTTTATTTATGATTTCTATATCAAATGCTGGGGCATTATTAAAAAAGATGTGGTGGAGGCCATTCAGAGCTATTTCAGGGGCGAGGCCCCTGGAAAATATTTCTCTGCTGCCACTTTTGTTCTTATTCCTAAATCGACACATAAAACTGCTTGGGAGCATTTTAAGCCTTTTTCTATGACTTCTGTGGTCACGAAAGCTATTAACAAAATTTTAAATGTATTCAACCTCATTTGCATCACATTATCTCTCTCAACCAATCGGCTTTTATACAGGGTCGGGGAATTACCGACAACATTATGTTGGCTCAAGAGTTAATTTATCATATTGACAAGAGATGTAAAGGGGGAAACTTAATTACTAAACTGGACATTCGCAAAGCCTATGACTCTCTAAGTTGGGAGTTTATTTTGAAGGTGCTTAACTATAGATGTTTTCTTACTGCCTTTTGTAAGCTTATTCACTCTTGGCTTATCTCCAGTTATTATAGCATCATTATTAATGGGAATGCACGTGGGTTTTTCTCTGCAAGTCGTGGGATTAAACAGGGGATCCTTTATCACCTACTATATTTATTTTGGTCTTTGATTACTTCTCCCGGTTAGTTAATGAACTCTTCACAAGAGTGCACTGTCTACATTTTGCTAGCAAATCCAAGGTTTGTGTATCCTATTTGCCCTATGCGGATGATGTTATAATATTCTCTAATGCTTGTAAGAAGAACATTAAGGAAATCTGTCAAGCGTTGGAGGATTTCCAGAGTGTTTCGAGTCTCCAATTTAGTGCTAGAAAATTTCATATTTATACGGGGAAGTTTGTTGATCGTGGAAAAGTGGATTGGATTGCTACTTTTACGAGGTTTTCTCTTACTTCTCTTCCTCTTAAATATTTGGGGGTTAACCTCCTCAAAGGGAGGAGGAAACAATCTCAATTGGATGAGGTGATGAAAAAAGTGCGTAATAGGATGCTTGATTGGAAACATAACTTTTTATCATTCGGGGGACAGATCACTGTTTTTAGGAGTATTTTGCAAAGCTTGCTTTTTTATGCTTTGCAAGTACTACACTTTAAAAAGAGCACACAACAGGTTCTTGAACGATGTTTCAATAAATTCTTTTGGGCTGGTGGACATTTGGGTACGAAATGATTACCTTTGAAAAGAGTCTATAAATCGACGTAAGCGGGTGATTTGGGTTTCAAACAGCTACATCACATCGTGGATATAAATTATTTTAAACTCTGGTTTAATTTTCGGAAAGGAGAGTCCTTATGGGCTTCTTTTATGCTTAACAAATTTTGCCATAAAACTAATCCTTAGTTTCTTGGCGTACCGGTCATTCTAGGGTGTAGAAAAAGCTATTACAAATTCGTGAATGGGCCAAGTCATTTATTTTTTGGGATTTGGGCTGCTCTTGCTAATCTTCTTATTTCTAATACCTGGCTACATGGTGGTTGGAATATGCCTTTACTTATATAGTTGGTGGGGGAGGATAATGCTAAATTTATATCATCTATTCCTTTCGAGCTATATATGAAGGATGTTCCTATTATTAAAAAACTATTAAATGTTCCATATCTAAAAATGTTTATTTCTCTCTTCGCCATTTTCCCGAAACTGATTGGGGTCATACTATTTGGAGCCCTGTTTTAACTCCCTCTATGTCCTTTTTGGCATGGATGATGTTTCATAAGGTGATCCCGTGCGATGATATTTTAAAATTAAAAGGTTTACGTATACCTTCTAGATGTCCTTTGTGTAAAGAGGATGAGGAATCTATTGAACATCTACTTTTCTCGTGTCCTTTTTCTTTGCAAATTTGGAGTAACACAGGGCTTTGATTTGACACCGCTTTGACTCCTGCTCGTGATCTAATTAGCTTGTGCGATATTTGCAATTCGGATCGAAAGAGTAAGCATTTTTTGCAAATCTATCCTTATATTGTTTGTTGGTTTATTTGGATGGCACGTAACGATATTAAATATGAGGATAAAATCATTGCGCGAGCCAATATTTTTTTTAATATCATTGCGTATATTCATAGAATTATGAGATTGGGTATTGTGAAGGATGCTTTCTTTTCTGGTATACCCTATTTTGAAGCTTGGAGACAACCTACTCAAGCTGGAGTGAGGATACCGCAACTCCCAACCTTGGTGAAATGGCGGCCTTTTCCAAATGGGTGGGTTAAACTTAACACCGACGGTAGTTGGAAACCCTCTTGTGCTGGTATTGGGGGTATAGCCCGGGATGTTGAGGGCAGCTATAAGCTCTTTGTCTCTTCCCCCTTCTGTTACCGATAATCCTCTCGAAACTGAAGCTAAGGCGGTTTGAATGGCCGTCTCCATTGCTGCCATGTTAAATTGATAGCAGATTTTGATTGAAATTGATTCTAAAATTTTAATTGATATTATGAATGGGGTTAGAGCGGTGCAGTGGGACATTTCTTATTATTTCAAACGAATCAAACAATTTAATGAGCATGTCACTATCATTTGGAGTTTCATATTTAGAGAGTGAAATAGACTGACGAATTGGTTGGCTAATGTTGCTGCTATTTGTAACAATATTTTGGTTGGTACAGTGCCGCCTCGGGCTTTATACAATTTGATTTCTTGGGATCTTTATGATGCCCCGTTTGTTCGGCCATATTCTCTTTCTTCACTCACAATACAAATTAAAACTCAAAATAAAAAGAAAAGGTGGTCGGCGGTGCGGCAATGGGCGGCGGCGGTTTACTTAGATGGATGATGGCTGTAAAGTTTGATATGTGGCTGGCCTCTGGTGGTTGATTTTGATGATCCAAGTATTCTTTAATAAAAATCCAAAAGGTGTTTTGGTGTCTCTTCAAAATGTGTCTCCATTCAATGAATCTTCTAGAAGTTGCCTTCTCAAAAGCCAATTGAATGAATTTTCGTGTCTATGGGCTATTTCTCACGTTTTTACTAAGAGTTGCTTCAAACAGTTCTTCAAAATTCCGCTCAAATTAAATATATTATCAAATAACTACTTCTTGTGCTTAAACACGGGATACCTGACGCTTAGGCGTCAGACTTGGGCGTTTTGGCTTCCCAGTTCATTTTTGCTCCAAATTTGACCCATTTTCACTCATTTTAGCATTTTCCATTCATTTGATTGTACCTGAAAGAAAAAACACACAAATGCCTTTTATTAAAGCACAATATCTCAAAAATAGGTATAAAAATGTATATAAAAACACTATATATTTTAGGTGTATCACGACTCATTCTCTTTGCTGTGTTATTTTTTGTACAGTTTTTCTTTTTTTTTCCCTCGAAAGATCATTCAAGCATAGGTTCAAGCAACTATGATTTTATGGAGCATCTTTCGGTTTTGGATTTTTTGGTACAGATACCTGGGTATAGGTTTTTGTGTTTTGGGTATATGATTTTGTATTCAGTTTTATTTTTGAGTGGAGTTGTAATGTGGTCGAGGAACCCCCATATGGGTGTATTTTGTATTTTTTTGGTTTTTTAGATTTGTGGAATCCTCTTTCACCACCATCTTTGTAATCAACTTTTTTATATTTATATGTAAGTCAGTATTCAATTGATTTTTATTTGGTGGAGGATTTTAATTATTTAGAATGACTCTGAGAAGAAGAGGCACTGCAACAGCTCATGGAAGAGGAGTTCAGAGAGCTTCTATAAATGAGATGCTTGTTCCTAGGGGTCTGTCTCCCCTCCCCTAATCACCATCGTGTTGATCCACCTGAAACCGACGAGATTGGTGGAGCACACAATCTCAACATGACTACTCTCGTGGAGGTGGTAACACAGAATGGTACCCAAGCGGTCTCCACTCCCCTAACTTTGCCGCCTAAATTGCACAAGCGGCCCAAGCTATCCAGCAAGCGGTGCAACCAACACTACAAGTCACTTAACCAATATCATCCCTGGCCGTCATGGAGCTTCTACCCAATCAACCAATGACAATGACCAACATGAGCACTATGGATTGAGTGATGGGCCAATTCCTGAAGACGCACCCTCCTTCATTTAATGGCATGGTGGACCCGATCGAGTCTGATGCATGACTTCATGATATTGAGACAAGGCTTAGAGGAATAGAGTGTCCTGAAGACCGTAAGAGAAACATTGAGACGTTCCAATTGTGTGAAGGAGCTGATAATTGGTGCGAAATTCATTGTCACAACACTTTTGGACTCGATGTAGTAGTATCTTGGGCGGGTTTTGAAAGATTATTCTTGGAACAAATATTTCCTTATGGCGGATAGGGCCAAAGCTCATGATTGAATTGAGGAAGTTGGAGCAAGGGACGAAGACCATTCGGATTTCCTAGGATCATCTTTTTCATCCCATCAATTAGTTAACATGAAGATCAGAGGATCTTATCACCTACTGGTTGATTTGAGAGAACATTTAGAGGTGCCTATCGACGGTCAAGTGCATGACATATATAGAACTAGCAGATCGAACTATTCATGGTGGGATGGAGATCAATGCCTGCGAGGAAAAGCATGTCGGGATGCAGAAGAAGTCAGATACACAAGTCAATAGGAGTTCCAAAAAAAAGCAGCGTCCAAATCCCCAGACGGCAAAGTCAAAAACAAATCCTCGATGCGTTTATTGTGGGAAATGTCATTCTAGGACTTTTAAGTTGGTTGTCGACAAAAGTTTCAATTGTTGTAGTATCGATCATAAAGCAAATTATTGTACCCTCAAAGTTCATGGTCAGCCGTAAGCGACAAGCACTAAGTAAAATAATTCTAAGTCTCATCACAAGAGTAAGTGATATAAGTCAAATGGAGGACAATTTCAGCAGCATCACGGAAAGGGTTAAGTGAAGCAGAATCATTTTCAGCCTCAACAACAACAAGAACAAATGGTGTCATCTTAACCGTATTAGTTGCGTCCTCCTGCACCACAATACCAACAATACCAACAACTTCAATAACTACCACTGATGTACCAACAACCCTCAATGGTGCAGTGCTAGCCTCAACGAGCTCAAGGTCCAGAGCAGCCCAGACAATCGATTCCACCGCGAGCATTTGTTATGACACAGGAAGAAACTCGCGAAGCTTCTGATGTGGTGACAGATATCATCCTTATTTTGAAACAATCGACAAGAGTATTATTTGACTCTGGGACAACTTATTCATTCATATCAAACAAATTTGCATCTAGTACATTGATTCTCCTATTTCAATCACATTTATCAATCGCTTTGTCATCTGGCTCACCTGTGATCGTTAATCAGTGTGCCGTGATTGTGACATTATTATCAATGAAATGCATATGCCTGCTACTCTCATAGTATTCTCGCCAGCTGAATTTGATGTAAACTTGGGTATGGACTGACTATCCACATATCATGCAATTATCGATTGTCATAAGAAATAGGTGAATTTTAGCATACCTGACTTAGTTTTCTTTTGCTTCAAGGGTAGTAGAGGAACTATTTATTGTCTAATTTCGGCAATTAAGGCTTATAATTTGATATCTCATAGATGTGTTGGTTATCTAGCTCATGTGATGATTCCAAAATTTTAAATGTTAGCTTAGATAGTGTTCCAATTGTTCGGGAATTCACTGATGTATTTCCTGAAACTTTGCTTGGCTTACCACCGAATCATGAGATCGAGTTCACAATATACTTACTTCCGAGGACCACTCCAATTTGTAAAGCATCGTATAGGATGACCACTGTAGAATTCTTTCAAAATCCAGTTGCAAGAATTGCTTGTTAAATGATTCATTTGGCCCAGTGTTTTCACCTCGGGGAGCACCACTTTTGTTTGTGAAGAAGAAATATGGAAACATGCAGTCGTGCATCGACTACAGAGAGTTGAATAAAGTGATCGTGAAAAACAAGTACCCCTGCCTTGTATATATGATTTGTTTGATCAACTACAAGGTTCTTCGGTGTTTTTCAAGATTGACCTCTGATCGGGCTACAATCAGCTGAAGATCAAGGATGAAGATGTTTCAAAGGCTGCTTTTTGATTTCGATATGGGCACTCTGAATTTTCAGTGATGCCATTTGGTTTGACTAATGCCACTGCTGTTTTTATGGATTTGATGAACAAAGTTTTTAAGCCCTATTTGGATCGATTCGTTATTGTTCTCATCGATGAAATTTTGGTCAACTCAAACAATGAAGAGGAGTATGCTCAATATCTCAGAATAACACTGAATACTCTTCGAGAGAATAAATTTTATACCAAATTTTCTAAGTCTAAATTTTAGCTTCAAGAAGTTGCATTTTTGGGACACATTGTTAGTGGAGCTGGAATTTCTGTGGATCTGCTAAAATAAAGGCAATAATGGATTGGCTAAAGTCGAGCATTGTCACTGAGATTCGTTGTTTTCTTGGATTAGCTGGATAGTATTAGAGAATTGTTGAATATTTCTCTCGCATTGCTCGACTTTTGCCAATGTTGACTCTGAAGACCATTAAGTTTGAATGGTCTGATACTTGTGAGCAGAGTTTCCAGAAAATCAAGAATTACTTAGTAACAACCCCAATTCTCACTATTCCCTCTTGCACAGATGGGTTTCAAATATACTGTGATGCTTCACATCGAGAATTAGGATGTGTTCTAATGCAGCATGGCAAGGTTGTAGCTGTGCCTCAAAATAACTCGAGGTGCATGAAAGGAATTATCCTACCCACGACTTGGAGCTAGCTGATTTTATTTTTGCACTAAAGATTTGGAGGCACTACTTTTATGGTGTTTGTCGTTAAGTCTTCATCGATTATAAGAGGAAATATATTTTCGCCCAAAAAGAGTTGAAATTGAGACAAAGACGATGACTCGAGTTGATGAAGGACTATGACTTGGAGATTCAGTTTTATCTTGGTAAGACAAATGTGGTCGCTGATGCTTTAAGCAGAAAGTCTCTACTTTTGCAACTTGGATGGTCACTCAGGGGCATGATTTAGCACTGGAGATGGAGTGACTTCTGCTCAAGATAATACCAATAGGAGCTACTTCTAGCATGTATCAACCGTTAATTTGTCCTACACTTGCGATCCATGTTCATGCAACTCAGATGATGGATGTAGACTTACTACAACTTTGGAGCAAACAAAGAATGGATCGAAGCCTGGATTTAGTATCAATCAAGCTGACACTTTGAGATTTAAGGATCGGATTTATGTTCCTAATAAGGAAGGACTTTGACATAAAAATACTCCATGAGGCACATTCTACTCCATATTCTACTCATCCGGGAAGTTCTAAGGTGTATCAAGATCTTAAGAAGTTATTTTGGTGTTCGGGTATGAAAATCGTTGCAGCTGAGTTCGTGGCTACGTGTTTGACTTGTCAGATGGTTAAGACAGAACATTAGAGACCTAGTGGTGTGTTGCAGCCCCTTCCAATTCCAAATTGGAAATGGGAGGAGATTTCCATGGAGTTTTTGTTTGGATTACTGAGGTCGAAGTAAAAACATGATACTTTTTGGTTTGTGGTCAATAAACTAAGTCAACTCATTTTCTACAAATCAAGCAGACTTATTCAGTAGACAAATTAGCCAAGATTTATATAGACAATCATCGCTCAATTGCATGGAATTTCAACTATCGTTGTATCAAATCGAGGTGGAAAATTTACTTCCAATATATGGAAACAAGTGCAAGAAGCCATGGGCACGAGATTAGACTTCAATACTGCTTTTCATCCTTAGGCAGATAGACAGTCAGAGCATCCCACATTCAGACCTTAGAAGACTTGTTGAGAGCTTGCATTTTGAACTTCGAAAGTAGCTGAGAGGACTATATTTCGTTGGTAGAGTTTGCTTATTGCAATAACTTTCAACTAGTATCAGCATTGTGCTCGTTCGAGGTTCATGAGAGACATTTTTGTACCTCAACAATTGGATCAGGCTACCAAGAAGGTTCTTCAGATCTGAGATCTACTACGTACGGCCTAGGATCATCAGCAGAAATATCTCGACCTGAAGCTCCGAGAGATTGAATTCAAAATCGGAGATCACATTTTCTAAATTTTTCACCTATGCGTGGAGTCAAAAATTTTGGCTAGATTAGAAAGCTTTTGCTCGTTTTATTAGTCCATTCGTGGTGATTGAGAAAGTCGGTAAAGTTTCATATCGTTTGAAACTTCCTCCAAGACTGGCAGGAGTCCCCAATGTCTTCCATGTCTCTCTGATTCGGCGTTATATGTATGAGGACTCATATTATTCGGTACGAGGCATTGGTGATTTGAGGAGACCTGAGTTATGAAGATGTATCAGATCACATCTTGGAACGTGGAACTCGACAGCTTTGCTGCCGATCAATCTCTTTTGTTAGAATGCTTTGTAATAACCAGTCCGAACATGAAGCAACTTGGAAGATTGAAGAAGAGATGATTGCGAAGTACCCGCAGCTGTTTAGGGACTAAGGTATGAATTTGAGGACAAAATTCCTTTAAGGAGACAATTATGTAATAACCAACATTTCTTCTTTACTTCCTTGTTGCTTTACCAACTTCCTAAATTGCGACCCTTTCTTTTTCTTCCCCCGCTCGTACTTGCCGCCTTGCTTTTCTTCGCTCATTTACCGCCTCCCGTGGTTATTTAGAGAGGGGTCAAGCGTAGGCTAAGGCACCTAACAACCTTGCCTCTTCCTTACCTACATCCATCGATCTCCCTCTTCCTCTCGATTAGGGGTGTAAATGAGCCGAACACGAGTGAGCCCAGGCTCGGCTCATGTTCGGCTCGTTTATATTTCGGCCTCAGAAAGTGTGTTCGTGTTCGACTCGTTTGCTTAGCGAGCCAAACATGAGTCGTTCACGAACAGAGTCATTTTGACAACCCTAATCACGTAGCTATAAGATATTAAGGCAAGATTTAAAAATTATTATTTATATTAAACCATCATTTGAATCTAATTTAATAAATTTTATTCTATTTTCTTCGTTAATACTTTTAATTGATTGTAAAATTTAAAATACTACTCATCAGAGATATATATATATAATTGACAGGTAGTATTTCAAGCCAAAACGAGCCGAACACGAATGAACAAATATTTGTTCGTGTTGTTCGTGTTCGGTTCGTTAACTTAGCAAACGACTCGAACACGAGCTGTTTTGACAATCCTCTCGATCTTCCTCCTCCAGCTCCTAATTTCACTCGAAAGCATCGACTTAGTGATTGAACTCCCACGAGACTATTGCGGTTAGAGCTAACAGAGAAGGCAATGGCGAGATTGCGGTATACAAAGGCCCGAAACTCCCATCTTCCTCATCCAACCGTTCGCTCCTACCCGAAACCGTCGAGGAAGGTAACCCTCGCCTTCCTCCCTCTCGCACACTTCAACTTCTCTAACTCCCACGGACCCATCTTCCATTTGATTCGCTAAATCCGGAGTTACGGCAAACCTGAAGGAAGACAAGATTTATGTAGCTTGGGTTTTTTTTTACAATTTATTAAATCTTTAGTGTATGTAAATTTCCCAACAATTGTATTTTTCCTTATATCAAAATTAAATAAAAATAAAGTAATATTTGATTCTATTAGTTAAGATTAATTAATTTCATAATTCCTTCTCTTAAGAGTATAGTTATAATAATCTATTTGATGTACTTACACATTAATCTTTGTAGGTCTATTAGCATACACCTAATTTAATGAATAAATAAATTTAATTGCTTAATCATTTATGTCTTATTTTTATAAATAGTGTAGGATTGCTAGTCGAACCATCGAAGATATAGAAGGGTCGTGTTTACCATCTTGAGGTAACTGTTGTTTATTGGAAAATAAACTTACTCTTCATAGTTAGGAGTGTTAATCATTGTCAATTATAGTAGATTCATAGCTGTTGTCAGTGATGCCCTTGTTCAATTTTGTGCTTGTTATAGGCGTTAATTATTGTTCATGATGATATCATTATCCATCTTAAATTATTGTTGCAAAGTTTTCTACATATTTATATTAATCATGCAGTTATGTTGTTTTCTTTTTCTGCACTTATATGAATTTGCATATGTCATATCACATGTCTGCATGAGATATTATAATTTTAACATGTTATATCTGTGAAAACAATTTAACATGCTTGTGTCATGGTTTGTACGTCGATATAATTCTTTTGGATTTTGGCTAACCGGGTCGACGGGCCTACTGAGCGACGAATCTATAGGATTTCGACGAGTTTCCTTCGGTTGATATTTGTCCTTCCTGGTTTCAGTGTCTGTTAAAACTGGCTATATATATATATATATATAATTTATTTACTCACAAAAAATTTGATCGTAAATGATTGAATGTTTCGCATGATATGCATATTTAGTTTTTATCCTTCTTGTTGGTCTTACAACGTTACACATGCACATATTGATTTTTTCTTGTTCATATTGCATGTCTCATTCTCTTTGTCGTTTATGATTTAATAAATAGTTATTATTTACTGAGTTGCTAAACTTATTTTTTGATGTTTTTGCATAATAGATTTTATTCAGCACCTATAGAATTGTCTTAATCAGAGCAGGCTACTCAGTTTTAGTATCCCAGTTTTGATATTTTTCCTTAGTATTTGTTTTAGTTTTTTTTTTTTGGGTTTGGGTTGTTGGTCCATGTTCTCATATATATTTTGATTCAATTAGTTTTTTTTATTTTCATTCCAGTTGTATCATTGAATCTTTCACTATTAATAAAATTTATATTTTCTTTCTTTTATTTGCATGCAAGTCTTTCTTTGAAAATGCAAAACAAATTCATTTCATTTCATCATGTTCTGCGTTGTTGGAGTTAACCGCCTTCCGGATCCAGGGACACTGACATAATACTCTTTGATAGTTTAGGCTTCTCTTTCATGCATTCATTCATGTGTATTTTTTGCTTAAGTGTCGCCATTGCTAGTCCCTCTTTTGTGTCTATGTTGGTGCCTTTGAGCTTATCCTTCTTAGTTCTCAAAATGTCCAGCTCGGGTTCATTTTGATTGTTATAACCAGACCTACATTGATTTCACTCGCACCTGAATATAAGCATTGGTTCCTTAATTGAGAATATGCTTAATATGCTTGGGATGTAATTATTTTTAGGAGTTTGCTCCTTTTGGAAACCTGTCTCTAGAATTAAAATAAGTTTTTTTTTTAGTCATATTTTTAGTAGTGAAAATATCTACGATAGATACTTTTAATTTGCGCTTCATTGAAATTTCGAGCAAGCAATTAAACCACCCATTTACAATATGTCTATATGGACAAATAATCTCCTTGAAAGAAACTGTCATAAATGACTTAAATGTGTACTATAATGAATTATGATTGTTTAATCTTAAGAGTAGATGGATGAAGGTTTAAATTTCTATTTTTTAAAGTACTCATATCTATGTAATTTTTTTGAAATATTGATGCCATTTGCTCTCATCATAAGATTTATTTTATGAATTCATATGTCACTAAATCATGAACCAAGAGCAAAATCCACATGAGTCTGATCATCCATCAAAGGATTAATATCAATAAGATAATTCATCAAGTGTTAGTTTGTATATTGCTCAATTGATTCATCTACTATCTCATATATGCTAGATTCATATTCACATTCAAATATATGTTCAATCTCCTTTAGAATTTAAGTTTAGATATGATGTCATTCTCTCCCTCTGTTTTTTTTTTCTATTTTTAATCCGAACTCTTGATTATGTATAGAATGTTGTTCGAAGTTGTCAAATATAGGCTCATATTGTACTAGAAAATTAGTTTATACGTTTGAAACATCCTCAAAGAAATATTCATGAATAATAGTCTATATGATGAGATTGCAGTCAATATAACTTGTATTCTTGAGTTTATGTATTTTTCACTAGCTTTAGCTGAGATTTTACTGGGTTTTTCGTAGAAATAAACAAAGTTGCAATACCCCTGATATTATATTCGTAACATGCCTCATATACTTAAAAATCTTGCTAAAACCATAGATAGTTTTTTGGATGAATGGAAGCTTAGTTCATTTATAAACTTTTGCCTAAGAATTTTAGTGAAAGAAGTAATGATAACAAGTCATTGGCAAGTCCACTGTAGCCACAAGATTGTCTATACCGTGCATGATATGTAAACATGGTAATATTTTTTTGTTTACAACTCTGAAGCTAATCATGCAATACATCTCAATATTTACTAAGCGTTATGTATTTATATTTAAGCTTATCTTTCATATTATTCCACATGAAACACTTTGCTAAAACATTTGAGCACCACCATTAATTTTATTTTAACAATATTAACTTTTTCTGAATCAAAGAAATGATGAATCTTCAAAGTAGTCTTTCCAATCATTGATCTACCTTGAAAATTTTTAAGATTCTAACTCTTATCAAATGTAGGAATATGAATTTAAATCTCATGATAGCTATAATGTATTTGTCTAAAACCACATCTTATCTTCTTTTATTGGCGCAAGGCTTGATTTTTCTTTTTGGCATTTTCAATTCTTGACCTTCTTTCATCTACATAATTTTTTTTGGCTTGCTAGCAGTTTTGATTTTGTTAAAATTTTACACAATTAAATTAACATTTGTGAAAATTGCATTACATTTGCAATATTATTAAATGCAATTTAAATTCTTACTTTTTTTTTTTCAAGTATTATACCAATTTTTGTTAACATTCGGGTAAAGTATAGTTTTGACATTTTACATTTAAAGAGTGAATGTGATTGACTTCTATACCGGCACATGATTTGTGAATCTTTATTTTCTTTATCTGAATTTATTCTATATATCATTAATTGTATTAGGAAACTTAACCTCGAATTGTCTTGCATAACCACAATTTGAGCATTAGTTGATTCTTTTGTGTTTTTTTTTTTTTTTTTTGTTTATTATATACTTTCTTTGCTGTATTCATGCTAGAAGGTTATTTTGTTAAAATTCTTTTTAACAGTCCATTGAGTTTCTTAAAAATTATTTTGTGCAAAGTGCTCATCTTAGGTGAAGTTTTTCCGAAGGGTTTGTCTGAAAGACCTCAAACTGAACTTAATCGCATTGATATATATTACATATTACATTTGGGATCAATTTTAATTTTGATTTTTTATATTTTATTCTTGTTTTATTTTGTTTATGTTTTTTACTTAAAATAAAACATATTTGGTATGTTATAGTGTGGTTGGTTAGTTTTTAAAAAGACTAAAAGTAATTTTAGGTGTTTTGAGTACTTTTAATACCAAATTATTTTTAAAAATACACTAAGCAAAAATACTTTTAAAGTAAAAGTAAAAATAAAAATAAAAAACAAAAGTGATCCCAATAAATTTTCCGACGTTGCACTGATATTTGTTATAAATGCAGGCTTGTGACGCAACCGCTAGAATAAATGATGCTCAAAAGTTGACTCAACCAAACTCAGAAAAGCGCAAAGCTATACTCGATTGCTTGCCCACCATGTTCGACACAATCCACTTGATCTGTCAATCTACTGACTGTTCTTTGATCACAAAGCAGCAGCTCGTGCACAAAATAATTTCAAATAATTTGGATATTGAAGAGACGAGTAATATCTATTGTTAATGACCCCTCAAATATAATTATTGGTTAGGTGTGTAATTTCTATTTAATGATGTGATTTTAATTCATTTGGATGGCAGGTGAAGTCGAAGAGCTGTTGGGGTTGTTGGAAGAGTTGGTTCCAGGGTGGATGTGTAAGAAGAGCACTTGTAATGGGGAGTTCCTTTACTGGTAAGTACTTATTAATCTTTCTTTTCGAAATTATTTTTACGATTTCTAGGACAGTTTTTTTTCTTATAATGTGCAAATATAACTGGTTTTTTTTTTCTTTTGGAAAGTTTCAATATGCTCTTTCTCTGGTTGGGTTCACTGAATGCTCTGGTTGGGTTAACTGAATGCTTGACCTGTAGCTGGATGTTCGTGCTTATTTTCTATTCAAATTGTGCCTGGATTTGGAAGTTTTGCACACTTGCTGGAATTGAATATTTGAATTCTTGATGGTGGTATTTGAAACAAATCAATAGAGTAAACCTTTTACAATCGGTGATTTTCGTAGTAATAAGGCAGGAAATATAGTTAGATGCTGCCCTTACAAAACCTCTGGCCCTTCTCTTGTTACATTACTTTTAGCTCATTCCCTTTTTGATCCATTTAGTAGCCTGTTTATTACAATTTAGAGAATATAAGCGCCATATCATTTAAACCCTCATTATTTACATATCTAACTATCTATCCAAAAGTATGAACTAACAAACCCATACATTTACATGTCAGGGCCAAATTGTTGAACAATTAAATGGAAATGAATTAATTTAGGTTGGATTTTTTTTACAGGGTTGTTTGATCGGCTTAAAAAATAGTGCATTGCAATCCTTTTGCGAGGGTTTGCAAATTTAGTAGTTTGGCTAGTGGAATTCCAAATGCAGTGTAAAATTGCAATGTATTTGAGTTCTTTTCTAAGTTTATGTCAATCTATTTGGAATTTGCTTGATTTGGGTGAATTTCGCCACCACCTCCGATCACCAATAGTTTTTTCGCAGATCGCCTCCACCTCTGGTCACAAGCACCATGCCAGCCGATCGCACCACCCCTGGTGGCCCCCAGTTTCTCGCTGGCTGTCTGCCATCATCCGCCGATCGCCACCATTGCCGCCACCTGCCGCCACCTGCCGCTTGCTTTCCTTCAACCACCGCCTGCCCACTTCTGGTCGCCATGTACTCGCTCTTGGCTATCGCCGGCTGCAGTCACCCACCACCTACTTACCTACTCGATAGTTGCCATCCGTTTGCTAACTAACACTACTAGTCGGCCGCCACCTGCCTATCCATTGTTGATCTCATATTGTACATTGTTTTATTATTTCAAATCAAAAGAAAATACGAAGCCCTGCAATTATTTTATACTAAATCAAACAACAATAAATCATTCTTACTGCTTTTCTTCTACACCACATTAACTCTTTGGCAAACGAAACAACCGTCTGACATTTAGACAATATTATTGTGAATGAAAATTGATACGTCACTAACAATTTTTCATCATCCAGCACGAATCTCAAAGCATAACACAAATCTCAAGACGATATTTTAAGCAAGAAACATTTAAATCTTGATAAGAAGTCATCCAGAGGTCTGATTTTAGCAAACTTATAGTCAAACTGATCGACTCGATGAGACGGACCTAATGATATGAAAACTAGTCTAATTTGAGTCAAATCAAGCTCAAATCAAGTCATTAAACCACCCATGAAAGATTTCTGGACACATTTGTAAGGTCAAACAGATGTCAGCACTTACAAGTTTATACTCGAATCGAGCAGCTCGACAAGACGAATCCAACTAGCCCAAGATCACTCAATTCCGACATCGTTAAGGCACTCAAATGTCCATTAAATACGACATGATCAGAGGAAATTCTCTGGACCGTCTGATCAAAATAGTTTATATTCTTGCATTAATTGCACCCATAACACTATAAATAGACCCCCACCCCTCACATGAAAGGGAGTTGAAGTCTAGAGAGAGTCTGAGGCCTTGAGGAGAAGCTGCAGCTCAACACCATCGCCGACCTCCGTTGTCAACCACCGTCGACCACCGCCGATCGTCATCGACCACCGCCGACCTTCGTCGACCTCTGGCAACCATCATCGACTATCACTAACCACCATCGATCACCACCAACTATACGCCGTCAGTCGATGTTGTAATCTAAAAAATATAGTTACTATTTCTCGTCTGTGGGACAATGAATTCCTGTAATCAATAATTAATGGTTTATATTCTATGCGTATGCTAAACTTTCGTACAACGCTAAGACGATAGTCCGTTACTCTACCGCCGCGAATTTTCTAGCACGCATTAGTTTGGCGTCGTCTGTGGGAAACTCTCAATCCACCACTGAAGTGTTTGCTCAATTTCCTGCATGACCGCCAGACAAAATATTCGGGACAACGACTTAACTCGCTCTAACTTCAATCGTTCCAGGGAACAACACGAAGTCAAGGGCGGCATGTTTCTTCATCTTCCCACCCTGGAAGACGTTATCCAACCAACGAGGGGGTTTCGAGTCCTTTTATGGAATAACGAACACGTAGAATGGATGAGTCTCAACTGGAGATCATACAATTCCTATGAGGGATCCAACAACCACTGTCCACACCGATGACTGAAACTCGTTTACCATTAAATTTGCGACCTACGAGAAACATACTACCTGGAGGAACTCGTACCGTCCCCCTTGCTCAAGAGGGAACAATTCCTTTGTCAGGACGTGATACTGAACTCCTAGACACCGCAAGTTCCACTCATCCATCTCATGCAGCTCCCCTGGCACCACCACGTCTTGCTACCGTTCCAGATGATATCATCCGTAACAAACTACGTCATCTCGTCTCGTCTGAGAGGAGTTCCCCCTAGAGAAAAAAGATTGCTTCCACACTCACCCTAACTTTCTTGAATCCTCTCACTTAGTGAATGAGGTCCTCCAACACTCTATCCCAAGAGGCTTCAAGCCGCCGAACATTGACGCATATGAAGGGATAACTGACCCATATGAACATATTGATCATTATCAAACTATCATGCAAATTCAACGTGCCTCTGACACGCTTCTATGTCATGTGTTCCCAACCATTCTTAAGGGACAAGCTCGAACTTGGTTCTACTCTCTGCCGGGGGGCACTGTAAACACCTTCAAGCTTGCCAACTATTTGTAGAGTAGCTCATAGCAAGTCGACGAATCATCAAGGATTCATCTCATCTCTCAGGATTTCGTCAAAGTGAAAGAGAGGCGCTTAAAGACTACTTCCGCAGATTTTCTACTGAAGCCCGTCAAATTCCAGGAGTAGATCCAGAGTTACTTAGGAGGGTTTTCCTTGGGGGTCTCCGTTCAGGACCCTTCTACTCATTACTGATGCGGGAGAGTGTTCGTTATTATGCTAATCTTGTCCACTGTGTTGAGACCCAAATCACTGCAGACGAGGTTATCAGTGCACATAAGGAACAATTTCAGAAATTTGGGGGAAAGCGCAAAGGTAACTCCAAAGACAATAAACAGAGAAAGTCTGAACAACCGAAGAATCGTGACCTCCTCCTTCAACCTGCGAGTCAACGAACTGAATATCGACCCAAGAAAGAGTATATACCACTCAACACGTCACGTGCTAAAATCTTGGTGGCCATCAAGGATGAGCAAGTCGTTAAGTGGCCTCACCCCTTAAAACCTAACTCGAGAAATTAAGAATAATACTGTCATTTTCATCGAATTCGTGGCCACATCACCGAGACATGTAAGCTCTTTAGGGAAGAGATTGAAATGTTGATTCAGCAGAGATATTTTGGTCGATTTATATAAAACAAACTAGCTGATAGCGATAATGCTTCTACTGAGGGACAACAAACACAAAGACAACAACATGGGTGTCACCCAGCCGTGGGCAAAATTAAAACGATTGCAGGAGGGCCATTGCTAACTGATCAAGTTCTTATCACTGCACTTGGTAAACCAGCACATAAGAAATTGCACCTTGAACCTATCACTTTTGATGATTCTGTTTCAGAAGGAGTCCGAGTACCTCAATAAGATCCTCTTGTCATTAGTGCAGGAATTGGCGAACCCTGCTACAATGTAAAAAGGATCTTGATCGACAATGAGAGCTCTATTGATGTTTTGTTCTACTCCACTTTCCTTAGTTTGAGACTGACAAGAGAAAAAGTTCAACCTGCATCTGGGCCATTGCATGGTTTTGATAATAGACCAGTACGGGTCGAGAGAACAATAAATCTCCCTGTTGTCATAGGAGATTTTCCTCGACAGATATTTTTCTCGACAGATAACTCACTCAGTCCAGTTCATTGTTGTTAAGTTAGAATCAACATACAATACCATCTTCGAGAGACATCTGCAATCCATCTTTGGCATTGTAACATCTGTGCTACACTGGAAGCTCAAATTTTCAACCCCAGCAGGGATCAACGTCGTACGAGGAGATCAACAGATAACACAATCATGCTACCTCAGGCAGCTCAGTCACGCCCATTATTGACACTTAGCATTGAAAACTTTGATCTCCGAGATGAAGATATATCTCAAAGAGCTTCCCTCGTGGAAGATTTGGTTCATGTTCCGCTCTCTAATGACACCCATCGAGAACAGTGCAGCTTGGTTCCTTACTCTCCGATGAACAAAGGTCAGAATATGTAGATCTCCTCCAAGGAAACCAAAATATTTTTGCATGCACCCCAACCGACATGCCTGGGGTTGATCCTGAAATAATCATGCACTCTTTAAAGATAGATCCAACCTTTAAACCAATTGTTCAGAAAAACTGCAATTTTCCCCAGATCACTTATAAGCTATTGGACAAGAAATCAACAAGCTTTTCGAAGCAAAGTTCATACAGGAAGTACACTATCTTGCTTGGTTGGCTAATGTCGTCATGGTGAAAAAAACTAGTGATCCGTGGAGAATGTGTGTCAACTATACAGACCTCAATAAAACATGTTCGAATGATAGCTTTTCCCTCCCTCCCACGCATAGATCCACGCATAGATCAACTTGTTGATGCCACTTCCGGACATCAGATGCTCAACTTTATGGATGCGTACTCAGGGTATAATCAAATAAAGACGAACCCAATAAACGAGGAAGCCATCTCTTTTCAAACAGATAAGGACTTATACTGTTATCAGGTTATGCCGTTCGGATTAAAAAATATTGGTGCAACTTATCAACGTCTCATGAACAAAGTTTTCAAAAATCTTCTCGGGCGTACAATGAAGGCTTACGGTAATGACATGTTAGTAAAAAGCTTGGAAGCATCCCAACACACTTCTCATTTGGAGAAGTGTTTCCAACTCCTTCGTCAATACGATTTACGACTTAACCCAACTAAATGTGCTTTCAGAGTAACATCAGGAAATTTTTTGGGATTTATAGTTACCTATCGCGGAATTAAAGCAAACCCATAAAAAATCAAGGCGCTGAGGAACTTGATGCTTCCAAAAAATATCATGGAGGTTCAACGATTGAATGGTCGTATAGCCGCTTTATCCCGCTTCTTAGCTCCTTCTGGGGATAAGTATCTGTCGTTGTTCAAGATACTTAGAGGTGCTCGAAACTCCAATTTTCAGTGGACGGATGATTGTCAGATTGCTTTCGAGCAACTCAAGGCATATTTGGCTTGGCCGCCCCTCCTCTCAATGCCCATCCAAGGAGAGATATTATATATCTTTTTGGCAATTTTACTTCATGCAATAAACTCTGTTCTTGTCAGAATAGAAAACTAAGTCGAGAAACCAGTATATTACGTTAGCAAGATTCTCTTTGATACCGAAAGTCGTTATTAAATGGCGAATAAGATTGTGCTTGCCCTGACATTCTTAACAAGGAGACTTCATCCGTACTTCTAGGCTTACACTATCAGCGTTTACACACAACTCCCTTTGAAGGCTATCCTACAAAAACCAGAATCATCAAGAAGATTAGTTAAGTGGTCAGTAGAATTGCGAGAATTTAATATTCATTATTTATCAAGTTCAAACATCAAATCACAGTTGTTGGTCGATTTTGTGGTAGAATGTACAATGCCTACCTCTGATAAACCACCATCTTCTCTTTCATGGTCACCGCCGTGGACATTATACGTAGACGGAGCATCCGGAAACTCAGGAACTGGTGCAGGGATACTACTCATCTCCCCAAAGAAAGACATTTTGGAGTACGGACTTCGTTTGAAATTCCAAGCCACCAATAATGTCGTCGAATATGGAACACTTGTTGCTGAATTAAAACTTGTCATCAACTGTGAAGTACAAAATATAATTATCTACACTGATTCTCAACTCATCACATCCCAAGTAGAAGGAGAATTCAACGCTTATAACCACAATTAGTGCAGTATCTCAGTCTAGTAAAAATACTTCTCGCTCAAATTGAAATATGTCAGCTCATTTACATACTTCGGGAGCATAACACTCGAGTCGATGCCCTCTCCAAGCTTGCAACATCAACAACCGGAGATCTCTATAAAAGAAGGTATATTAATTAGATACATTTTCTTAGCATCCATGACCCATGGGTGATACTATCTATAGATGACCCAAGGGAGTCATCTTGGATGGATCATCTCCTTCCTCCAAGATGGGGACACTGCTAGATGATGGTACTACATCAATTCGCATCCGACGCATGGCTGACAACTTCATCCTTAAAAAGACATTTGTAGGTCCAAATCTCAAGTGTCTTCATATGAAGCTGATTATGCTCTACGAGAAGTTCATTTCTGAATATGTGGGAAGCATTTTGGTGGCAGGACGCTTGCTTTTAAAATAATGAGACAATGCTTCTGCTAGCCTACGATTAAACAAGATACATTAGAGTTTGTGCAAAAATGCAAGAATTGCCAACTGCACTCCAATCTTACGCATGCACCGTCAGTAGAACTCACATCTTTTCTGAGTCCTTTGACCTTTCGCCCAATAGAGGGTAGATTTCATGGGGCATTTTTCGATAGCTACTACGCAACGAAAGTTAATCATCTTAGCTGTCGACTACTTCACTAAATGGGTAGAAGCAGAGCCTCTTGCCAAGATCACTGAGGCCAATGCCAAACAGTTTGTATGGAAAAACATCATCTGTCGCTTTGTTCTTCCCGCAAATATTATCATTGATAATGAGACTAAATTCACTGGAAGAGTCTTCACATCATTTTGTAAGGATCTTCACATTCAGTTGGGGCACACTGCTGTGGCGCATCTCCAAACGAATGGACAAACAGAGAAGACAAATCGAACGATTCTCAAAGGGTTGAAGACTCGACTTGAGAAGGTTGAGGGGCAGTGGGTAGAAGAGTTGCATAACGTCCTTTGGGCCTGTCGTACCACCGCACGAACTCCTACTGGGGAAACTCCATATAACTTGTGTTTTGACACCGAGACTGTCATCCCCGTTGATATCAGAGTTCCAAACCCCCAAGTCAAGATTTTATACTCGGATAACAATAAAGAAAAACTCCGACAATAGTTGGATCTTCTCCCAAAAATATGCGATGTGGCCCACCCCAGTGCTGCTTTCTACCGCCAATGAATTGCTCGCCACTTCAACCGAAGAGTAAAACCTCATCCTATCTCCATTAGTGATTTGGTTTTGTATAGTATCGAAGCCGCTAGTCATGGTCCCTAACACAACAAATTATCCTCTTTCTGGTAAGGCCCATACATCGTAGCCATAATCAAGCCTGAAACCTTCAAGCTCAAAGACTCGGAAAAATCCTGCCCCAGACTTGGAATGTCGAGAATCTTTGGAAATACTACCAGTAACACTTCAGTCATATTATCTATGTCATATTGCATATAATGTCAATGTATTTCAAATTTATTTTATTGCTACAAAAAAATATATATCTTTGGAAAGTGTAACGACTCAATCACGAGTCACTTTATGCTCTCGGCCCGAGAAATACACAACTCTGGTTGTATCTTAGTTAGAGCACGATCGATCCCAGGGGGATTTGATCTAACCTCTTGGGTTAGCATCGTTGAATTTTTACTCCAATAAACAATCATGAATATGTTAACAGTCCTTGGTGGACTACACCTGATCCTTTCCACACAGGTTCATAAGCGAGCAATGCTCCAGCAAACAACCTTGGATGGGTGAATAAGTCCTCGGGGGACTTTCTTCGGCTCCTCCATACATGTTAAACATCACTGAGTAATACTCTGATGCATAATCTCAACCAAGTAAAAGGTCGCTGGAAATTTATCCCCACGGTAACCTTCTTATATGACATTGGACATCCAACGCGTTGTCATGTCGCAACACGTCGCCACAACGCACTGCCACAACGCGTTGTCGCGCTGTAGCACATCGTTGCAATGCACCGTCACAACGCGAGGCATTGTCGCAACACGTCGCTGCACCGCAACACACTGCTGCAAAGCTACAACACGTCGCCGCGACGCACCGTCACAACGCATTGTCACGACACAATGCGTCATCGCGACGCACTGCCGCAACACACCCCCGCAACGGGTCGCGCCGCTTAGCCGCTGCACCGCGTTGCCGCAAAGTTGCCACGACGCACTGCAACACCTCTATTCTCTCCTTCAGGCCCCTATTTATAAGCTCCAAAATGGATTTAGCCATTAAATTGTCCTTATTATAAACTTCAAAAAGAGTGAAAAATTAAATATTTGTTATAAATATACTTCAAAAAGAAGTGAAAAATTAAATATTTGTTATGAAGTAGGCTAAAAAAAAATGCAAACATTAAATATCATAAAAAAAAATAATTATATATATATATATATATATCTTCTTATATCGATAATAATAAAATAATATATATTAATACGTATGCATGAAATAAATGCTCTAGATCTTGTTATTTTCGGACGATAAAAATGGCTTCCCCCGAAAATTGGGAGGCAACTGATACGTTACCAACAAATTTTCATCATCCAACACGAATCTCGAAGCATAACACAAATCTCAAGACGATATTTTAAGCAAGAAACATTTAAATCTTCATGAAAATTTATCCAGAGCTCCGATTTCAGCAAACGTATAGTCAAACTGACCGATAGTCAAACTGACCGGATCTCAAACTGACCGGATCGATAAGACGGACCTAATGATATGAAAACTAGTCCAATTCAAGTCAAATCAAGCTCAAATCAAGTTATTAAACTACCCTCGGAAGATTTCTGGACATATTTGGAATGTCAAACAAATGTCGACACTGACAAGTTTATACTCGAATCGAGCGACTCGACAAGACGAATCCAACGAGCCCAATCACTAAACTCAGACATCGTTAATGCACTTAAATGACCTTTAAACATGGCATGATCAGAGGAAATTCTCTGGACCGTCCGATCAAAATGGTTGATATTCCTGCATTAATTGCACCTGAAACACTATAAATAGACCCCCACCCCTCACATGAAAGGGAGCTGAAGTCTAGAGAGAGAGTCTGAGGCCTTGAAGAGAAGCTGTAGCTCAGCACTACCGCTGACCTCCATCGTCCACCACCGCCGACCGCCATCGTCCACCACCGCCGACCGCCGTCGACCACTGTCGGCCTCCGTCGACCACTGCTGAACACCACCAACCGTCATCGACCTCTGAAAACCGTAATCGACTACCACTAACCACCATCGATCACCACCAGCCAGACGCCGTCAGTTGACTTTGTAATCTAAAAAATATAGTTATCATTTCCCGTCTGTGGAACAATGAATTTATGTAATCAACAGTCAATAGTAGATTGCCGCAACTGCGCTAGACCCCATGGTTTTTCCCTTACGAGTTTTCCACGTAAAAACTTCTGGAGTCTTCACCGCTTGTTTCTTTTTCATCTGTGCGTGTGCTAACTTTTCGTACAACGCTAAGACGATATTTCGTTACTCTATCCCCTCAAATTTTCTAGCACGCATAAAAAATAGTTGGGCATTAGTTTTATAAATATAAGAGCCCCTATAATTTATTGCTTGTTGGTAGCACTCTATTCTGCAAAACCTTTGCTTTGTTCAGCAATTATTTTTATTTGAACTCATCTCTTCTTATTTAGACGGAACTTATTTTCTCTGAAGACCTCCTAAGTTGTCTGTTAAATTATTTGCAGTATCAAACGTTTACCTGATCCAGATTCTGTTCGTACCAGACTTTCAGAAGCTGTGTGAAAAAAAATATATATACAGAACTATGCGGGTAATTCGTTTCATTCCTGTTTCTATTTGGTCAAGAAAATCTAGAAGAGACTTCACTGCTCGGCATACAAATTTTCTTAGTTCATGTCTGCCGCTGCATATTGCAAGCATATTTTTCTTTCAAAAGACTTGGGATTTATTTGATTTGCCTTCGAGTCATTTGACAAACTAAACTTTAGTTCCAAAGAATGGAATATTTACAATTTACCCCCTCTAAACATTGAATTATTTTATGGTGAAGCTGCTTCTGCTTGCCTTGATTTGATGACATTATAATCAAGGGTGGTGCAGCGACCAAGTTGCCTCTATTGTGACTTTGAAGTACCAGTTTAGAGCCACAGAAATATTATCGCTGTAATGCAAGAGCAGGACTACGTACATGAACTCATAAATCATTTTTGTGACATGATTAAACGAAAGGTATTTTCAGCTTCTCATAATTTTTCTCCATTGTAAGCACTGATTGCTGCAAATAATTCTTTATAATTGGCAGTCATAAAGGGGCACTATAATTCGGGCATTATTCAGTTATCTGTTATTGTATAGTGGGAAACAAACAAATCACATAGCACAGTTTTTAAAAAAAAAAAAAAATGATAATTTATTTTAAAAAAGGGGGTTTTATGTAATTTCTTTTAAAAATATTCCTTCACATGAAACACGAGGTTTATGATGTAATGTTGGTTTATAAATTTTAGAATTAAATTAAAATATATTCGCGGAACGGTTTCGAGAAACAAATTATTATTACTCTTTTTTTATATATGATAACGATTAGGGGTGTAACTCGTGTTCGGCTCGTTTATATTTTGAGCTCAAAAAATGTATTCGTGTTCGACTTGTTTGCTTAACGAGCTGAACACGAGCTATTGACAAACAAAGAGTCATTTTAACAACTTTAATCATGTAGCCATAAGACATAAGACAATAAGGGTTTGAGCAAGATTTAAAAATTATTATTTATATTAAAATATCATTTGAATTTGATTTAATAATTTTTATTCTATTTTCTTACTCAATATTTTAATTTATTATAAATCTTTGTAGCCTTGTAGTCAATTAGATTTTTTTTAAAATACTATTTAATATGTATATACTTGATGAGTAGTATTTCGAGCCAAAACGAGCCGAATAAGATTGAGCACATCTTAGTTCGTGTTCGGCTCGTTAACTTATCGAGCAAAATTAATGAGCCAAACACGAGCTGTTCGTGAACAACGAGCCGTTTTGACAGCCCTAATAATGATATAATTTAATTTTAAAATAGTTATTTTAATACATGTCTTTATTTAATATTTGCCCTTCGACTATTTTATTTATGTCATCAAATGTACACATTAATAAAAATTTAAAATTTATTTGTTCAATATTTTAATCATTTTAATTCTTTTTTAATTATTATGGCTAATGCTGAGGCATTGGCGTTTGTGTGATAGCGCTTAACTGTGGTTATGAATCTTCCTTAAAACATGTATACGTATAAGTGAAATGATGGACATGCAGTTCTCGAAGTAAGATTTAGATCTATCGCAATTCTCATCCGATTCAAATCGATTTTTTACATTTTAATCAACTCATTTACTTGAATTAAAAAAATAGGAAAATTTAAATATATAAACCACACAATTCTTATATATATATATTTACATGTCTAATACCTAAAGTTTTATATTTACACATAATATCTTGGTATCATATGTATTTCACATTTAAGAAGATAATTGATAATGATATTTTTGATGTGATGCTAAATATTTGTGTGGTATGCATATAAATGTAAATGTTCAAGTGGTTGATATGTCAATACATGAGAATTGTGTGGTATATGTATATTAGATATGTGTCTACACATTCTCGAGGAAATTTAGCGAACAAAGAGTACAATGGAGTACAGTTAGGAAGGGCCCACAGGTAGAAGATCAAAGCCACCAGATGGAAAACCTAGGGCCTACACATAGAAGATGGAAAGTCGTCATCATAAGATTAGGGGTCTAGCATCAAAAGACTAAATGTTCATTAGCGGAATACCAGAAGACCTGTATGACCAGATGGAACCAACCTTAAATCATGGTTGAAGACCGACTTGAGGTGCATTGGGGGCGTTTGCTGCTTTTTGAAGAAGCTGTTGTAAAGTTGCTTCCTGAAGAAACAGCTTTTCAGGAGCTGTCAGAAAGCTGGTGATGAAGAAGCAACTGACAGAAAGCTGGTGATGAAGAAGCAACTGACAGAAAGTAACCTTTTAGCTGGTGATAAAGACTTACATTCTTCTACAGTGACTTTTATAATTTATCTATCATGCAAATCTTAAATGTGCAGCAAAACATATGCAATTCTATTTATAAATATCTCATTAGAAGAAAACTAAAAAAAACAGTACTCAACATTCTCCCCCCAAAATATTACTCCACACTGATGGTGAGGCAAAAGAAAACAATTCGACCTGCAAAATTTGTCAGACAAACTAAAAACTAGTGCTCATATATTCATCTAAAGAAAATAAACCAACAAAAAACTGAAATAAACAACATTGCTCATATATGTTCCATCTCATTTCTTCTAATGATTGATCAAAATAAGTAAGGATGCTGCTAATTTATCTATTATACAAACTACAAATATACACAAAAAAGCATATGCAATTCTATCTGTAAAATTCATTACAGAAGAAAACTTTTAAAAAAAATAGTGCTCATATATGTTCCATCTCATTTCTTCTAATGATTGATCAAAATAAGTAAGGATGTTGCTAATTTATCTATTATACAAACTTCAAATATACACAACAAAGCATATGCAATTCTATTTGTAAAATTCATTACAGAAGAAAACTTAAAAAAAAAATAGTGCTCATATATGTTCCATCTCATTTCTTCTAATGATTGATCAAAATAAGTAAGGATACTACTAATTTATCTATTAGACAAACTTCAAATATACACAACAAAGCATATGCAATTCTATTTGTAAAATTCATTACAGAAGAAAACTTTTTAAAAAATTGTGCTCAACATTCTCTCACCACCCCACCCCCTGCCCCCACAAAATGTTACTTCGCACTCAGGATATTTAAAATAGTAAATCTTTAAAAAACAAATGAATAAAGCTCATTTATACTTCATTCTATAGCTTCTATTAGTAGATTAAGATTGGTATAGATGTTTTAAGCTTAGCTATCATACAAACTTATAACTTTGTATGAAACATATGCAATTCCATCTATTAAATTCTTGCATATACTAAAAAAAGGATTTATTAAAGAAACAGATGAATAAAGCTCAAATATATCTAATTCCATGTCTTCTAATTGTTCATAAGGATAGTAATAGATACTGCTAAATTTTCTATCATGCAAGTTTCAAATTTGCCCCCAAATGTTAATCAAACTTGTATACGATGCAAGTACAAGCAAATCAACTTACAAACATGGGTGCAAGCATATGTAGAACATGGCCACAAAGAATTCTTAAATAAACAGATATATAATGCTCATATATTTTTCATTCCATAGTTTCTACTACTTAATCAGGATTAGTATAGATGATGCTAACTATTCTATCTTGCAAACTTCTACTTTGCATCAAATCATATGCAATACCAGAAAAAAAAGACAAGTTGGTGCTCAAAAATCTCCCCAAAAATTGCTCACTACACATATGCATGGGAAAGAGCAAGCTATATAACAGTCAAATTTCAATGGATACATATGCTGATCAAGAACACAAAAAAATTTCACATAAGAAACAAGAAACACAGAGGTGCGCAGCGAAAAAATCGCAAAAATAAAAAAAAATGCATAAAGGAGAAAACTTCATCGGAAGGTTGTTGCAAATCGACAAAGACAAACAGAGGGGGGTTAGCAGAACCAGGTTTCAGCCTTAAGGATACAGCTGGCAAAGGAGAACAGTGGTGATGGTATATGCGAGGATAAGGAGTGGGATTACCAAAAATTCGAAGGGGCAACGACGTTAGTGGCACCTTGCAATGGAGCTTAAGTAGTGGAACATGCTGTCCCCCTTCCGTTTCGACGTTTGACCTGATGTGGCCTTCGACCAGCAAAACATGCAAAATAAATGGGTTCCCAAACGAGACTTTTATGATTCCATATGATCCCAAACGGGCCCTTAGTGAATTCCATTCAAACCAAGGACTAAGGCCTATCGAGCCAAGCGGAGACATCGATGTGCCTCTTGCCATAACCCGATTCGAGGGAAGAATATAACAGTTATCTCACAACTACATGTAGCATCCCTGAAGGATCGCCTTGTCGGTGAGTAAGTTACATGTTGAATTATGGTGATTCACCCTCTGCTCGATAGTCTAGCATTGCTCTGTCGACAAAAGTTCCTTACATGGAGATCAACAAGTGGCAATCAGACTAGCATAGCCCACCGATAAAGGCAAACCTATCGAGTTGAGTCTAGCGGACCCGAAGACCATCAAAGACCAACCAACAACCTCGATTAAGTGAAGGCCAAGGAGCAGGCCTTGCTGAACCAGGACGGATTAACTCCAGCCAACCGAGTTGATATGTGGTCAAATCAAAGGTCTATATATGTGGAAAGAGGAACCCCTAGGACTTTAATCTATTTTTTTTTGTTTTTAGATGGGAATCGTCTTTCCCTCCCTCCTTTTGAACTTTTTTTTATATTAACATGTTGGGAGTTACGTGTTGCTCTTTTTATAAAAAAATTAAACTATCTCGTAACACCCTCAATAAATAAAGAGCAAATATGTAACTTCATATATTGTACACTTCTCTTTTATAAACAGAGTGATCATTTTCTTGGAAATGATGCGCTAATCAACAATTCAAAATACCATTCTTTACTATGCACTTCCCATTGTCTCTCTCATTCTCTCATGTCTTACGTTCTATTCTTTGGGGGTGATTTATAGACAAACTAGGATCCAACAGTATGATTGTAAATGTCCCAAAGCAAATATCCAATTTTCTAATAAAAATAACAGCCATAGCGATCTTTTTCAAAAATTAATTCCATAATATCCAACTACTCACGTTTATATCGTGCCGGGCAAACTGAAGTCTCTCACTCCTTCACCCTCTCTTCTCGTATTATATAGATTAAAAATATGGAATACCTGCAGAGACTTCAATCATGGCATGAGATGCCAATTCGTGAAGTTGAAACAAGGGCCATCTTCTCAGTTGCCAGAATCATCAAACGGCTCTTCTTCTTCTTCACCACCTCTCTGATAAAATAATTCATCTAAAATAATGTCTCCCAATGCATTATTAACGCAGAATTAATAATACGCATTGGATTATCTTTACTTTCTCCGTATATGTTTTTCTTCAGAATCAGCAAGCAGAGATTTTGAAGTTCTTATAGGTGGCCTCTCATGGTGGTTTCACAGGCTGCAACTTTCTTTCATGGAACTCTGTTTTCTACAGTTTGGTCAAGAAGGGTGGCACCAAGCGGGACGATGAAGCCGCCTTTTTTTGCCCTGCATTTTCCAACACAGAGTAATCGATTGCAGAAAGCTTCAAAGATTTTTTGCAAGGTTTTCAGTCTTCTTCCATTGTTAGCCAAAGGAAAATATTAGTTTGTTTCTTATAACTGTTTAGAAGGTGCAAAGCTTTTAGTAAATGCATATTGAAATTTGCGAGTATACATTTCCATTAAATTGTCTTTTTTTTTTTTTTCTGATTATATACTTATTTACTTGCTGCAGATTAATTGTTGCAATCTTCTAGTTTTCAGTACCAAGTATGGATGTCCCTATATTCTGGAGGATGACTGTGATGATGATGATGATGACGATGATGATGATTGTGAAGAAGAAGATGATGATGATGACGAATGTGAGTGTGAAGATGATGATGATGAGGAGGAGGAAGACTGTGAAGATGATGACGATGATGACGATGATGATTGTGAAGAAGAGGATGAGGATGATGATGATGATGATGATTGTGAAGAGGACGATGATGATGATGACGATGATGATGATGAATGTGAATGTGATGGCTTATCTGATGAGAGAAGCTAGTTCTAATTTCCATTTTTTGTGATTTTCTATTTCTTTTATATTTATTTTAAGTGTATTAGGTGACTAATTCTCCTTGGAATTAGACTAACCAGGCTGAAAACTAATCTACTCTGATGGCTATCATAGGATATGTTGTGGAATCGAAACAGCTGAACTCTAAAGCTTTCTTTGTTAGCAACTTCAGTTTCCTTTGAACTATTATTGTTTCTTATGTAGAAAAGAAAAAGGTGAAAACATATTTTTTAAAAAAGAAAAAAAATAGGTTCTAATATGCTTAATTGAAAAAATATATTTATCAAACCAGTTTCCATTTGAAGCATTTTTGTGATCTTTGTTGTGACAAAATCAAAAGCCCTAAATATTTTATAGTTGTAAGGTTTTTAGGAGTATCGTGTCCTCCCAAAAGAAAAATACAACATATTATTTTCGATATTTGTCAGGTAACAAAAATAAAATTTTAAATAGAATTTTGTATTTCTATGACATTTTGTTCATCATAGACTCTACAAAAGCTTCTCATTATTTTCAATATTTAATATAAAAATCATAATAACTCGTGCTTGAATGATCTTAACACAACGAGATTCAGAAAAAAATAAAGAACCTTCAAACTTTCACTCATTCATCACTAATCTATTTCTTTTTCAATATTTGTGTGTCAATCCATTATACTTACATGAACTCACATACCCACACACACACATAAAAATGTATGTATCTACATATATACATACATATATAAAGGTGATATATATATATATATATATATATATATAGTGGAAGATTGAAATGCATACTACTCAAATCTCATGAATTTATATTATATATGTCTGTGTGTGTGTGTGTCTGGGTGTCGTCAGTCGTGATCTGTTGGTAGAGCAGCTTCTTTGAAGGTCGTAAGTCTCCCTCAAGTCACGAGTTTGAATCCTCCTCTAACCAATTTGTCAATAATGAGGGTTGTCCTCGAATAGTTAGGCACATGAGATTGGTTGGGGCTCGTATGATAGCCTCAGGTCATTATGTATATATTATATATATATATATAATTCCACGGAATATGAATTCCATGGAATATAATAGAAACTTTCACTTTTCAAATCATAAAAAGAATAGCACAACTCTAAATAGAGAATTATGAAAATTTCTCATTTTATTTCGATTAACTCTTTTTATATTTTTTACAATCAAAATATATTTATAATTCATTTCATTAAAAATAATATATATATTTTTTTTAAATCTAACACTCAGAATTTTATCATTTATGCTTAAACATAAGAATGGTTTAGATCACTCTTTAAAATTTAAATATCAGAATTATAAGTTTGTAGAATCTCACCCACTTTTTAACCTTACCATAACTTTAATCACTAAATGTTTAACTCGTCCTTCTGCCTATCAATAACACCTGGGTTTTATTTTTAAATGGCATTTTCTCTTGTGCCAAGATATTCATTATTTGAGCAATGAATCATTCTTATTAGAAAAATCAATAAATTATCATTAAAAATTTGTATATCAAGATTTAGTAAGGTAGATTAAGCTCCACCAATACAATGAAATTCAACTTTGTCATTCATTCTATCATGAATGAATTGTTGGTGGCCTAACAATAGCAATGTAAGGTTTTTGTATTCCCACTTTGGGGGCTGGGAGAAATTATGATAGGTGCTTTGACATGAAGGAAACAAGCAATTCTTTAGGGAAATAGATCTAATAGAAACTCATGGGATAATTTGGCTTCTAAGAGAGAAACAATATCAACCTTACAAGCATATACACAATGTATAAACAAGGAATTCATCCATTTTCTTGAAAATCTCTTAAATAGATGGTTATTCAACAATTTCAATCATGTATAGTTTAGCCATTAACCATAAATATGCTTGTACTTTTGTTTGGATGATCATGTATGTACACTATGATGTATGTCGCCTAGCTGTAGAAAGGGTTCAGCTGTCAAACGTAGTGTATACATGTTCAATTGTGAGTGGTTTGATCCCGTTTCTAATCGAGGAACTCGGACACTCGACTCGTATGATATTACCAAAATTAAGATGAACAAAAGATATGTAAAATATGACCCATTTATTCTGGCATGTTGGGTCAGTTAGGTATATTGTCTTCGATATCCTGGCCGAATAAGGGATAAACTTGATTAGGATGTCGTATTGAAGAATAGATCACAAAAAATTGTTGAGATACAAAATGTTATCGAGCATATTCACCAAGAATTAGTTATGTCTGATTTTCATATTCATCTTAGCTCAATCAATGAGGAGTTTCCCCTGGAGGATACCAAAGGGATTCATGAAGAAGTTCCTCTACATATGGATGAAAATGATGATGAAATTGAAGAAGAAATTTTAAGTTCTTCAACATCTGAATCATCAAATGAAATGGACTAAAAAATGGTACGTATACTTAGATGATTAGTTTCTGCACCTTTTTTCTTTTACTCTTGCATTGTAGTTTTCTTGCTTAATTTTCTTGATTTTATACTTAGTCATGAGATCTTTCACTTTTTTGCTTTTACTTTTATGTCTTATATTACATACTAATTCTGCTTATTAATTATAATTTTTTTCCTGTTATAGATGGCAAGTTCTCAGCTTCTTGAGAAACCTTGCGTTCAGGGGACTTTGACGAACACGTATCGAAGGTTGAAGAAGGTTGTCTATGGCGTTGACATGTACAACACTCGTGCAGCTAATTTGATGGCCCCTTCTCTTGCCCCTCCTCCCCCACCAAGTCCCTCGCAATAACCACCTCCCACTCCACCTTATTTCCACCGAGCATCCTCATATGACAAGCCAGGCCCCTCAACTCCAGCACCTGAGATAGCTGACACCGCCAACAGAGTCTATATTGAGCCATAAGGTGACTTATACATCAACATTCTTTTTTGCAGTATAGTAATTTTCATTTTTCATTTCATTTTATAATGTATCTAATGTTTCATTTGCAGGTTCTACTCCTCCAGGTCACCCGTGATGCAGATCATGGAGATTATTTAGAGCAGGTATGATCAGTCATATCTCTCATGGAAGCAGATACCGATGGTTACACGGGATATGTATTTTGGGGAGTTTGATGTATGATATTTAAATTTGAATTATAAGATTAATTTCTACCCTTTTTGAATCTAATAATGAAGCTTACATACATTATAATATGATGATGTCATTTTATTTGTTGGCAGAACATCACCAACAGATCCGGCAGATATAAGGTTCGTGTCAGGTATAGGCTCAGAGGTATGTTCATGACAGAGAGTTAGAAGGGGCAGTGTATCTCGTGGGATGGGGAAGAAGTCTAAGCTAAGTTAAATCAAGCATGAGCCTCTTTGGAGTGCCGGAGGAAGAGAAAAACAAATCAATAGAACTGAACGACAAAGGAAGCTATAGGGGCCGCACTCCATATTGGAGATTTGATCCCCCACACAGCACTATCGGAGGCTGGTAAGATTATGTCAAAATTCAAAAACTTACATAATAATGTAATTATTTGACTCAATTATTTATCTGATCATGTACACATGCCAAGGAGCTTAACAGAGAGTCATCCTCCGCAGAGTTGCCACACATCAGAGTGCGGTCAAACAATAGTAGGTATCTGACCACTCTCGGCGTGTCAATGTAAGTTTTAAAAAATTAATTTCATTAATATGTCAATTAAAATTTAAAATGCTTTGAATTTTGTTATGAATGAGGAGTAAGAGTAGCTCTGGGGGATACAAAAGTAAATGGCTAGCCAGGTGTCACCGTCTGCTAGCAGTGGTAGTTAGTCTACCACTACTCAGTCCAATTTTGAGTTTTAAACACAGACAAAGGTGAAGAAGAAGGGGAGAGTGTACAACCTTAGAGCAAAGAGAGTGGCGTTTGAGGCCAAGCGTTCCCTTGCAGTAGTGGGTGCCCCTAGCTCGTCATAGGCTCGACATTAGGAGCTTGTTAGGTGAGTGATGATGATAATTGAATATCTCCGACAAGTGTGTGAAGGCCAGCAACTCGTTGCAGAAAGTCTAGCATGCATGATGTAGAGTTTTGATCATTGAAGCAATCAACATATTTGTCCAATCGAGGAGGATGAGCGGGAGGAGCATGATGATGATGAGGAGAAAGATTATATTTTTTTTCTCTATTTGATGATGTTCCCACGACATAGGGGCTAACTTTATGATTTTTTCCTTTTATACATTGTGCAAACTTTCAGTTTTTGGTGTTATGAATTTTGAACACTTTAATTTGTCTATAATTAATCTAATTTGATATCATTTTAGATAGGTTGCACATTTCTTTTATGAATTACGATGATAAATAAATATTCTATTTTATAGATTATGTTTGTTATGTCCAGCTATGTGGAAATCTAATTGTTTTATTATTTTTTTCTAGCAAGTTCGCGTCGGATTAGCGTCGAAATATTCCGACACAAAAGCCAACAATCAGCATTCGATACATGCAGCCGCTAAATCGACGCAATAGCGTCCAAACAGTTCAAAGCTAATTAACGCCGGACATGGCGGGCGCTAATCATTGTTGACCATGTTTGACGCTAATTAGTGTTTGACATATATGACATTATTGCGCCATCAAACCAGTGTCGTCCTTTTGTTCGACGGAATTTTTTATTGGCAAATATTTTTTACAGTAATTCGGACACAAATTAAGATCCTTTGCTAATGTCGACGTAAAATCAATTACTGACGTTCGTTTTAACGTCAAAAAAAAGAAAAAAGAACCGCGCTAATTTATCATAACATCAGAAATGACAAATGCTAATCGTCATTTTCCTATCTGAAAAACCACCTTTCAAAAAATCAGTGAAACCTTTCCAAAAAAATGCAGACTTCATTTTCCAAAGATAACACTAAACAAGTACTATATTGATGCATGTTATAAACCTACCAATTTTCATTCATGCCAGTATTGCGCATCTTCTCCATCTTTATGACTGTTTCTTCTTCTAGGGTTTCGGGAGACGAATTGATGTTTCATTGTCTGCTCAATTTTTATTAAGGTGTTCTTAAAAATTCATATAGGGTCATGTCGGATCAGATGGGGGCCACTTATCAAATTAATATTAAAGCTGGGACGTAGGACTCTGCAACATTTTCTCCATGTTTGACAAGGCAAGCATGACGTCACACAACTTTCATTACATAATCCTTCTTATATATCTCCCACGCTTTATTCTTCCACAACTCACAACAAACACAAACAAACACACACATACAACCACCTCTCTCGCAACACCAAAGCATTTACGGACCAGAGATACAAACATATCACATCGCCCAAACAGGCCCAACTAAAAGTCACGAGCCCAAACAGGCCCAACTCAAAGTATCACGAGGAAGGTAGTTATAATTATTACAATATTATTACTTATTATTACACACACGTGCGTGGGATTGCACTCTTCAGTTGTACAGCATGAGTGCTATATCAGCCACGGCGGAAGCTTCGGGCCTGGCGGGGAGTAACGGGTTCAACTTCCTCGGTGAGCTTCACGGAGGTGTACACGGCAGCGCCCGCGATGGCTCCGACAGTCGGTGCCACCAGATAGATCCATATCTGCGTGTAGTTTCCGGCAGCCACTGCCGGGCCCAGAGTGCGAACCGGGTTCATTGATCCGCCGGTCGATGGCCTGTATTTATTGAGAAAAATTAGAGACATATATATAATATGGTTCAAATACTTGCTTTTTTTTTTTTCCTTCGAGTTTTTATATGTACTACATATGTTTTATGTATTTAGATTAAACTTTAATTTTATTTTTTTATATTTACAATATATGAAAATATGTACTTCACTTGTAAATAATATATTAGAGTGATATTTTTCACGTAATATTAAAGATTTAATCGATATGTATATAAATATTAAAGTTTGATATTATGCAAATACACATATATATATATATATATATA